>NC_136267.1:159582827-159820327 GCF_964187855.1 Myxine glutinosa | reverse complement strand
ACCTTTGAAGACCCTTTAAGTCCCCCAAGATGCTTAAGACCACCAATACCCCTACTAAAGACCCAAAACACACAAAAGACCCCAAAGACCCTTGAAGACCCAAAAGATCCAGAGGACCCAAAAATACCCTGAAGACCCAAAAGACACTTAAATACCCTGCAGACCATTAAAGACCATGACGATCCAAAAGATCCAGAAGACCCTAAATACCCTGAAGATCCTGAAGACCCTTAAGACCCCAAAGACCTGTAAGACCCATTAGGCCAGCTTGGACCCTTTACCATTTAGAGCTTTAGACCACTTGGACCTTTTTAGATTACAAATAAATAACAAATAAATAATATCACCAATATTACAAATAAATTTGTACAAAAGAAATGTTTGTATTATGATTGGTGTAAATCATGACAGCGCAACAACTCAAATTCAGCCAGGTCATTATCCTCAGTTAAAACAAGCCCGTGCCTCTGCCGCGACGTGTGGTGAGGCGAGCGTAGCGAGCCGATCCATGCTACTAATCACAATTGGGCAAAATGATTTGTGAAAATGAGATAATTCATGCGCTTTTGATCATGCAGGGTCAAATCGAGTAGATTGAACAATCGAAAATGGATGACAACATTTTGACTTCATTTTGACCAAGAAACGGATATTTAGGCCGAGTATTACCTAATTATCATTTCTAATGGAGAAATGCAGAACTTATGTGGAACTCAAATGTGCCTAACTCACTGTGAGTTTTCTTCAACGACACTTATTAGGCAAGGAAGTTACAGTCACGTGAAAAAGTAAGTACACCCCATGTAAAGTTTTGACTTTTTCGACATATTTCAACATACAGCTATTTGATCTTCATTTCAACAATATTGATAGATAAAGGTGATATAATATAACAAATATCATGAAACATTTACATTTTGTCGTCCATTGTATAATGTAAATAAACATAAATGCAAATTTCGCATGTGGTAAAAGTAAGTACACCCTTGGCTCTAATAGGTGCTATTGCCCCCTTTGGCAGAAACAACCTCAAGTAGGCGTTTCTTATAACTGTCTACCAGTCTCTGACATCGACAGGGAGAAATTTTTGCCCACTCCTCCGTGCAGAATTCTTTCAGCTGTGCGATGTTTGAGGGGTTTCTTGCATGCACAGCTCGTTTCAAATCCCCCACAATATCTCGAAGGGATTTAGATCCGGTCTTTGACTTAGCCATTCCAGAACCCTCCATTTCTTTCTTTTCAGCCATTCCTTGCTGGATTTACTGGTATGTTTAGGGTCATTGTCATGTTGCAAGGTCCACCTTCGGTTGAGCTTAAACTTTCCGACAGATGGCCTCACATTATCCTCAAGCACCCTCTGGTACAATGAAGAATTCATAGTGGATTCTATGATGGTGAGCTGCCCAGGTCCTGATGCAGCAAAGCTGCCCCAAACCATAATATTTCCACCACCATGCTTTACAGTTGGTATCAGGTTCTTGTGGTCAAATGCTGTCTTTGGTTTTCGCCAAACATGTCTTCTGGTACTGTGGCCAAATAGTTCTACCTTTGACTCATCTGTCCAGAGCACATTGTTCCAGAAGTGCTGGTCTTTGCCTCGGTGTTCATTGACAAACTTTAGTCTTGCCCTGATGTTCTTTCTGGACAGCAAAGGTTTCCTCCTGGCACACCTCCCATGTAGATCAAATTTGTGCAGCCTCTTTCTAATGGTAGACTCATGCACTTTGACATCAACAGTGGCAAGAGCTACCTGTAGGTCCCGTGATGACATTCTGGGGTTCTTCGAGACTTCTTTCAGCATCTTGCAGTCTGCTCTCGGGCTGAACTTGCTGGGGCGGCCTGGCCTGAACAAGTTGGCAGTTGTTTGGGATCTTCTCCTCTTGTAGATGATCTTCCGGACAGTCGAATGATTGGTTTCAAATTGTTTGGAGATCTTTTTAAATCCCTTCCCAGACTCGTCGGCATCTATAACCTTCTTTCTGAAGGCTTCAAAGAGCTCTTTTGATCTAGGCATGGTGACGCCGCACACTTCAACAACAAAGAGCAAACCAAACTAAATGTCTGAGGTTTAAATAAGACAGGTTCCTCCAAGATCCTCTCTAACGATGTTCTAATCATTTGCACCTGAGCTGGTGCACCTGATTCTAATTTTAGGTATTTGAAGTAGTGATAAATGTAGGGGTGTACTTACTTTTTCCACATGCGAAATTTGCATTTATGTTTATTTAAATTATACAATGGACTACAAAATGTAAATGTTTCATGATATTTGTTATATTATATCACCTTTATCTATCAATATTGTTGAAATGAAGATCAAATAGCTGTATGTTGAAATATGTTGAAAAAGTCAAAACTTTACATGGGGTGTACTTACTTTTTCACCTGACTGTATATGGTTCTCCTGCAGAAATAGCCATCAGACATAATCTGTAGCATAAAGTCTTGGTCGATGGGTAAAAAAATGAATCGCCTTTCGCGCCTTTAAAAAAGGATACAAAGCAAAGTAAAATTCCCATGCTTTCCCACATGAATCAAGTTCCATGAATTCCACCCACACTTTTTCTCGTAAACCTTGTGACTTTGACTACTGTATTTATGGCTTCCTCGTTTGCCAGCATTCCTCTGGACATAAATACCAAAGCTTTTTAAACTGATTAATTACTTGAAGATGTCAAGTTTTTTGGAAATACCGCAAGAGAAACACAAAGCTGAATTTTAGAGTAACAGTCATAGGATTAATCTGTACCAAACATAACTCAGGTGCAAATCTTGGAGGTAGCTGCTATTTGACAAAAAAAAGTCACATAGTTATTGCTGGCACACCTCGTTGCACCACCACGAGTCTTTATACCCACCTCCTCAGGAGCACCACTGCCAGGAAAGAAACAACCATCATCGTAGCGATGAATTGACATGTAAAGTACGCTGTTGTCGTTGTAGAAAGCTTGTTGTATGCCATTCCCATGGTGGACATCCTGCCAAAAGAAAACATGATTCTTAGGAGAGAGAACGAAGAGTTGGTGAAAGTTACAGAATGCAAAACTTTGATGAAAGCTTCAATTTGCACAGAATGAACTACTGTATCTATCAAGCGAATGGATATTTGACAGTTTATGAAGTTTGCTTGCTGGTTGCATCATTAATGAGTTGTGGTCATAGTACGAATGCAACATATTGTTTGATCATAAATATTACTTCAACTACTACTACTACTACTACTACTACTACTACTACTACTACTACTGTTACGACTACTCCCCATACTACTACTACACTAATACTACTACTCCCCCTACTACTACTACTACTACTACTACTACTCCCCCTACTACTACTACTACTACTCCCCCTACTACTACTACTACTACTCCCCCTACTACTACTCCCCCTACTACTACTACTCCCCCTACTACTACTACTACTACTACACTAATACTACTACTCCCCCTACTACTACTACTCCCACTACTACTACTACTACTACTCCCCCTACTACTACTACTACTACTCCACTACTACTACTACTAGTCCCCCTACTACTCCCCCTACTACTACTACTCCCCCTACTACTACTACTACTCCCCCTACTACTACTCCTACTACTACTCCCCCTACTACTACTCCTACTACTACTCCCCCTACTACTACTCCTACTACTACTACTACTACTACTCCCCCTACTACTACTCCTACTACTACTACTCCCCCTACTACTACTCCCCCTACTACTACTACTACTACTACTACTACTCCCCCTACTACTACTACTACTACTACTACTAATACTACTACGACTACTACAACAACCACCCAAATTATTCACATCAATTTCTGCGGTTGGTATCATCAGTGAACGTCTTTCACAAACCAGCTGGTTAAATCTGATGTTCAAATGAGCATGGCAGGAATGTATAAATTCTTCAGGGTGATGAACATAATTTGCCTATTTTCTATCCTGCTCTCGCGAAGCGAAAAGCAGGGTTAAGCGATCGGCGTTATGTGTACGTGCGGTGTACGTACGTACAGTCGTACATGTGTACATGCATACGTGTGTTTCTGCATTTTTAAAATACATTTTCTTGGCAACCGTTGGTCCAATTGCCAAATAAATTTCACCACAGGAGCACCTCCACCTGCAGAATTTTTTAGAATCATAATTATGACGTCACAGGTCACGTGGTATGGACGCCATCTTCGAAAAAACGTTGCACCTTAATATCTCTGAAACCGCTCAATGGAAAAAAATTGAAACATGGTTCATTGTCAAGTACTCCCCATGGTGAATGGATGTTAGTAATGATCCCCAGACGTTGTCTGGCAGCCATATTGGATCAAAGAAAAATACTCTTCAAAAACAGTCATTGTTTCGCATCAAGTTGACTGCATGGGGTAAGTATTCTATGAATACCATCTAGTTGTGAAATATCGTGTGATCTTCGGCAGCAGATGGAATATCTGGCTTAACATCTATACAAGGGATGGTGTACTTCATGATCCAATGCCCTTCCTATGAAGCACCAATCTGACAGTGGATGGCTGGGTCAGGAATGGACCCAAACTAGACAGTTCAAAGGTATGTGCACTCCTGTTGTTCCCATCCTATTGGCTTGCTTGATGATAGACCAAATCATGTCGGATATCTACTGCATAACTTGTGTCGAACTCAAGTCTGGGACGCAGACTCAATAGTTTGTCTTGAGCCCATTTTTGCTGAACTTGGACTCAAGACACTATCTTTGTTGAGTGTGTGCTTTCCATGGATTTAATGGCTGTGTTAATTTTCTCATTGTCTCCTCATGTCCTTGCAACTCATCGATAAGTATAGTACGAAGGACAATCAAAAAGTTATCTGAACAAGACACTCGCAATAACTTAAACATACAGGCGGTACCGTTCCAGCCTTAACGCGTACAAACTCACACTTAATTAGCCGATGAAATAAATTAGGAAGGGCTGTGGGAAGCGAGCCGTAGCTAACTTACCTGTTCTCCTTAACGTTATACACCCCTTAAGCAAACAATTCAAATATGTACAAAGCTTGGGTTCCTCGCTCCTAACTCCTGGAGCGGATAGAAAAATGTCAACACACAAGAAAACTCTATCTTAACCACAAAATTATTCAAAAAAAATCGAAACATTTGTTCAATTCCCCGTTCTGAAGACCACATTCCCCGGTGGATGCCACAGTGCCCAACGTTACCTGCGGAGCCATCCCAATTTACCCAAATTTTCGCGGGCCCTGTCCTTGTGGTACAGGTTAGTGACATGGCTCAGTGGATCTTCCCCCATTCACTCACACATAAACCCCAATAATCCAAAAGCACTCATTCCAATCCCTGCAAGACCATGGCTTAAATGTCATTACACACGTGTGTGATTCCTCAATTAGGCAGCGGGGAGGTACCATACAACCAGATGGTGGGGGCACTTCAGGCTATGGTGCCCGCATTCCAAAAGCAAGTACCCAACTTGCAACTTTTTCACCCCTCCACCCCCCCCCCCCCTTCAACTCTCGGCCCCTGACAGTCAAACAGCTCCTTAGCTGTACGTCCCGTCGGGTAGGGTCTCGGCACCATCCAGGGTCTCTAGGTCTCAGGCTCTCGTAGCCTCTTCAGGGTCACCAGGAGTCTCCATACCCACTGGTCGCCCAACCAGACCCCCCTCTGACGGGTCTCCAATTCCAGACACCACCAGCGGCCAGGGACAAATTACCTCGGTGGGGCCGCAGTCACCGCTCCTCCAGAGCTTGATCCATACCTGAGGACACACACACCTTCTCCACCCACAAAATCCAAAACGACATTGCCTCCCACGCTGCCATTTAATTCTCAAGCACTGCAGTGCAAAATATCATTTGTGTTCCTACACTGCCAAGGCCTGCTTACATGTGAATTCCCACATTCACACTCCAAGCACAACTCAACTTCCTCATGTCAACACAAAAACACAAAACCTTTTACACATATAACAAACGCCAAACACAAGACACTTTGACACACAACCCGATCCACTCACCGACCGCCACTCCAAATTACTCATATCCCAATTTCTGAGCTAGTACCGAACACTTGGGACAGGACACCTCAAGGCAACTTACCTTGAGTGCAGGTCGTCGCAGGTTGGTCATGTCCAAGAATGTCATCCACCACGCCTAATTTCAAATTTATCCCATGGGGCCAATCAATTTCCCCAAAAATTTTCGTCCGGCCATACTGGCAAGCATGTGGATCCGCTTCCTCCCGTGACCTTTACTACACGACTACACTTGGCTACGACAGCTCCACCCCTCTACCGTGCGAGGGCTATCGGATGAGTTGAGCAGCCGAACCGCCAACATGGCCCACGAGTGTCCACAAGGGTGCGACCCACCATCCATCCTTCTGCCCCCTGTGAGGACCACGGCTCCACTAGCCCAAGCTGGCCAATGTGGTGAGCACCTGCTGCCAACTCCCCAATTCCCAAGGCCTCGGACCTGGGAGGCATGGTCACAGTGAGTGGCATCCCCCAGTCCAACCAAATCCAGCCCCCAGTGTCCAACCACATGTGACCTCGCCCAAGGTCTAGTGGACAATTGTGTTCAACAAGGAGACTCAATCCCAGGAGACATGGTTCACTCACCTCGGCCACCCATACCACCACCTTGACCTCCAGACTGCCCAACTCCATCCTTACAACCCACGGCCCAATATTGGCGCCGGCGCCACCGCAGCCAGTTGAAGGCTGTCTCCGACCAACCTATGAATTTTTTCCCAGCCTCCAACGCATTGGTCGAACACACTGGGATAAATAATGGTCTCACTGGCCCCAGTATCAACCATAATTTCACAAAATTCCCCCTCAACTTTGCATCTAACCCTCAAATTACCCGTGCCAATTTTTCCACAATTCACTATTTTCATCAAAGAAGGGCGCTTCTCCATACACTTTCTCCATACACGTTGTTGCATTTTCGCACACCAATCGACTAAAAATTTGGACACCCCGGTACTACAATCGATCCTCCCTCCGAGGAAGAGAGTTGATCGTTAAAAATTTAAATTCCAAAAGCTGAGTGCAATTTTCACTCAGCGAGTGTCGCACTCGTTCCCCCGGACACCGAGTGTCCGCCGGGTCCAAATCACATGACCTGACACCAAATGTTCCCCAGAGGGTTGAAATCCCACTCCTTGACAACAAATTGTCGCGTCCCCGGGGTTAAGACTCCTGTGTGACGGATGACCGAAATGAGCTTTAACTCTGATGCATATTTCGAACCTTGGCTGGATTGTTTTTTGGCGCACTTGGTCAAGGCTCGAAGCCTTATCTGATCAGGAACACACAGGGTTATGCCAAACCCAAAGCACAAAGAAACGAACTCGGACAGAAAGTAAAATTCAACAAATATAAATTTATTTACAGTAATGCCTGATGTTATAGCCTGGTGTTGGTGTTATAGCCTGTAATAGCCTGGTGTTGGCTTAGCGGTTAGGGTGCCGGATTGGGATCCTAGGATCCTGGGTTCGAATCCCGGTCGATCGCTGAATTAACGTCAGGCGGGTTGACTCAGCCTGTCATCCTTCCGAGGTCGGCAAATTGAGTACCAGCTTGCTGGGATGAATGATCACGGTGTGTACCCCGATTTAGAATAGGTACACCGTATCCCTGCACATCGTAAGAGCGCGTCCAAGGGTTGGCGTCAGGGAGGGCATCTGGCCATAAAAATATTGCCTCAAACAGGGAACCATGATCATCATGGGGCCCACAAGGCTAACCCCCGCTCTAGCAGGGAAAAATGGCCTTAAAACGATCATTCATTCATTCATTCATTCAATGTAAAAGACAAAGAAAGGTGAGGTAAACTAAAATTCCGAGGTTGAGGATCCTCTACTCTGACTCATATACAGACAAGAGAAAAAGATAAATAAAAAATAACTTCACTTCCTGTAGGGCTGACTCTCCACTATGGCCGAAAGTGCGTCGAGGGCAGGCTGGTCGATGCTGCTGGCGCTTGCGCGGGACGCACCCTGATAATGGCGCCAAAACCGCAGGTCAGAAAACGCCCAGGCACAAGGAGGCACTCAACCAGCCCTTCCTCGCTTCCACCGCCAAGCGCAACGTGGCCCCAGCTCCCCCGAAAGACACCATCAGTCAAACAACACCCCCTCCTCCAACATTGTAAAACCTCCACAATGCTCCGAAGGTTCTCTGCACGAGCGCACACGAGAGGAGCGACCGTCCACCAAGCAGCCAGGAACAGAAGAGAGAGAGACCAAGATGGCGAGACCAAGAGTTCCACACTGACGTCACACTCTGTCCAATCACCGAGCTCTGTTCATCACTCCATGGCATCTTAACCGGTCAAGAAGCTCGGGGCGTGGCCTCCCCGTCACGAGTCGTCGGGGGGCGGAGTCTAATCTCTGTTCGGGAATGTTCCGATGACGTTGGGGATTCCTTGCCGATCAGCAAATGCTGTTTCTGTCGGCCCGGCGGCGTTGGTTGTGAATGGCGAGTTTGTGGCATGGCGTTTTATCTTCTATAACCCTATTTGTGAACGTCTGTTTCTTTGGTTGTGCCTCATGGACAGCCAAAGGAAGTGACTTATAGAGGGAAGAAGGGGGCCATGGGGGGTAACTTTTCATGACAAAAAACATGGACGGATCAGATTTAAACTCGGGGCATGCCCAAGGGGCGTGGCTTCCTCTGACCATGCTCTTATCCTTTCTAACAAAAAGCCCACGACGCACATGTGACTTTATTTTCCGGGCAACTCCGGGTAACTCTGCTAGTTTGTAATAAAACAACAGGGAGAAATCACCGAGGGCAACTACAAACTGGGGAGTTAATCTTATAGTCCCTATATTTTTAAACACAAGCTCCATCCCTTTGTATGGAGACACGTATACATGACCTTACCCTAACGGATTCCCTACTTAGTTACATCCAGGTGGGCTTCTTCTTCTTTGGGGCATACGGAGCATTCTACTCTGCACATTTCTAACTTCCCTACGAGGTATTTCATGCCAGCCCCCCATAAAACGTTACAATAAATACAGTATATATATATATATATTTTTTTGAGGACAGAATTAAATGGATTACTGGGATGAAAGTTGGAGACAGGATAAAAAAACACATACGGGTGCCATTTATACACAACGTTGAGAGATTAGTCATCCTCATTGTTAGCACATGTGTTAACATCACTTTACTGATTAACAAATTACTCCGACTTGCTTCTTTGATGTACATCATTCGGTGAGGGTATTCGTCATAAACGATGTTCAGAGTGTTTACTGGTATTTAACTCCACAATGCTCCGAAGGCTCTCTGCACGAGCGCGCACGAGATTCCGTGTGTTTACTGATGTCGTAATGTTTGATGTGCCGGATGTAAATCGATATGTCCATTTATTGAATTGACATTTGAATACCAGGCCACCTGCAGCTGTCTGGCGGTTCGGTTGTCCGCTTGTCCGATCACATATATATATATATACATATATATATATATATTCCTCTAATATTAGGCACATCTTCTTTGACTACCTTTCGGTCATGTAACTTTTCGATTACCCCACCTCTGTCTTCTAATGTTGTAATTGTGCATGTAATGAACCTCTACTATGAGTCATAGACATTTCTTCTTTCTCTCTTCCCTTTATAAGGGGTGAGGCTGAATGGTACCAAGATTCTGCCCTGCCTTGATCATGATACTCCTCCATTTCCCTCTGTCCTCAGCCAACTCTCTCCACTCTCCAACCACCCTCACCTCATTCATATCCTTTCTCACACAATTTCTCATCAATTTCCCACTGGCCTACACAGAGCTTTGTCTTTTTGGTTAGTTTGCTGTTGGTCCACATTCTTTTCGGTTACTTGGCAATCCTGGTGCTGGTTTCGGTAACAAGGGACAGGTTGTTAATAATTGTTGAACCAAGGTATGCGAAGCTGTTGACGACCTCCAGAGTGATGTTGTTGATGTTGATGTTGAGGGAAGGTGGAGTCTCTACATCCTGGCCCATAATGTTGAGCTGCTTCACGCACCGTCCGTCCAAACTCCTTGCAGGCCCGGGAGAACCGATCTACAATCTGCTGCAAGTGAATTTTAGTTTGGGATGCCATCAGCAACCAACAACTCACGGACTCGGACTTTACGCACTTTGGTTTTGGTGTGAAGTCTTGCCAAGTTGAACAGCTTGCCGTCAGCTCTGGTATACAGATAGACACCCTCATTTGAGTCACCAAAAACGTATGATAGCAGTGGGGAGAAGAATATTCCAAAGAGAGAGAGAAAGAGTTGGCGCTGCTTTACCCTGCTGCAGATCTATAAAGCATCTGATGTTGCTCCATTGTGACTGATGGAACTGTGCATGTTCTCACAGAACAAAGAAATGACACCCATAAGTCCAGGAGGGCAGCCTATTTTTCACAGCACTTTGAAAAGTCCATCTCAGCTAACGGGATCAAAAGCTTTTGTGAGGTCTATGAAGGCAATGTGAGTGGTCTGCGCTGTTCGCGACGCTTCTCCTGTAGCTGCCGAAGTGAGAAAATCATGTCGATTGTTGATCATGTCGACTCTCTACTATGGGCTGGCTCTCCAGCATCACATCTGTCTCTGCTGGATTCTGTGGAAATTAAAGCTCTCAATATTATTGGAATATCCTGTGATGAGGCCGAAGCACATGGTCTGTTGCTTTCACATTGCAGTCAGCTCGATGGTTTCTATTTTTTTTACCAACTCTGATGCAACATTGCTCCCTCTGTTCCCTCATTCCTCCAACCCTCCCTATCTACTCCAGTATGCACACATTCTCCCAGTAACCCTCTCTTGGTTAAACGTACAAAATCCAGGCTGACTGCACACAACTCTTTTATTCTTCGCTTCTCCTGTCTATGTAACCATTTGCCATAGATTGTTCTGTGTTTTTTTTTTTTTGTTTGTTTTTTGTATACAAGATCGAGGCTCGTGAAAGAGCGAACATTAATCACACAGAAAGACAGACACATAAAACAAATAACATCGGGAGCGGTAGACAAGATGGGGAGAGAGGGGGAATGACACAAACACAACATTTGAGAGCAGGGACCGAGAGACATGGAGTCATCGAGAGATCTGTGGGAGGGAGAGGGCTTTGGGGGGAGGGGTGGGAGAGGTATAAACATATGGACACTGCCAGGACTTCCAGGAAAGAAGTTGGAATTTCAAACAAGGTGGATCTGGGGTGAATTAGTGGGGGTAGAAAAGATCAAGGTTTTGGATGGGGGAAGATAAGAGATGGTGGTGAACAGCTGTTTTAAAGACCTGGAGGGAGGAGTGGGATTGAAGGGAGTGTGGGAGTTTGTTCCAGAGGTGGGAGAAAAGAGGAATGAAAGAGTGAAGGTGAGCAGAGAGCCGATATTTCGGCAGTTTATCCATCAGAGGGTTGCTGGCAGATATTGTGCGACCTGTAGGAATATTTGGGGAACAGAGCACAGAGAGAGCTGGGGGAGCAAGGCCAGAGAGGAGTCGGTAGAAGACAGAAAGACCACCTACCTGCCTGCGGTGAGTGAGTGAAAGGCCCTCAGAGATAGCTTCATCGAGGGAGATTCCAATGATTTTGAAAGCTTTGGATTCAACAGCATGAAGCCGAGCCAGGTGTGAGGCAGGAGCTCCAGCCCATAGGGGAGAACAGTATTCCATTGAGCTGCGGATGAAAGCCTTGTATGTGGTGAGGAGCTCAGGTGTGCCGAGGAAGGACTTCGCACGACGGAGGATGCCCAGTCGGCGACTGGCTTTGGAGGCCAGCTTGGAAATGTGGTTTTCCCAAGAAAGATCATGGCAGATAGTGAGACCCAAAAGCTTGAGCGACAGAACTTCTTGGAGAGGATTGTTGAGAAAGTAGATGGGAGGGTTGTCCAGTCGATCTTTTCGGAGAGACATAGTAAGAGAGTGAGATTTGTCAGGATTGAAAGACATGTTCCACTTGTTTGACCAGTCTGTGATTTTGTCCAGGTCTTCAGAGAGTGAGGAGGCTGCAGACTGCCGATCTGAGGGAAGAGAAATGGAGCGGCAGAGAGTGGAGTCATCAGCAAAGAGATAGAGAGGATTTTCCAGAGAGTCGGAGAGATCATTGATAAAGACCAGAAAAAGCACAGGGCCCAGCACACTGCCTTGGGGAACTCCAGCCTGAACAGGAAGGGGAGATGAGAGAAATCCATTCAGGGCCACACGTTGACTACGACCAGAGAGGAAGTCCACAAGCCATGCATGGAGATTTCCATGGATACCATAGGAGGAGAGTTTGGTGAGCAGAGCTGGATGCCAGACCGTATCGAAGGCACGTGATATGTCAAGGGAGACAGCTCTGATTTCCTGTTTGGCATTGAGGACCTCCATCCATTGTTGAGACAGCAGAAGCAGCATGTCCAGAGTAGAGTGACCTGGTCTGAAACCAAATTGATGATCAGAGATCAAGACATTGGAGAAGAGGAAAGATTTCATATCCGAAGCAATGATGGATTCCATGACTTTGCTGATAATTGGGAGCAGGCTGATTGGTCTGTAGTTGCAAGGATCTGTTTTTGCACCTTTTTTGTGTAAAGCGGTAATGTTAGCTGATTTCCAGGATGCTGGCAGATGACCTTGAGCAAAAGATAGGGTGAAAAGAACAGAGAGAGGGTGAGATAGAGCGGCAGAGCAGGACTTTAGGACCCGTGTGATGATGCCGTCTGGTCCAGTTGCAGAATCAGAGTCGAGGTTTGACAAAAACTCCTCCACCTTGTCAGGAGAGAAGGACACAGAGTTCAGGAGCAGTTGGGTTCGACTGGGAAAGGTGGGAACAGAGAGAGATGGGTTTGGGACTAAGGATTAAGAGATGGGTTTGGGACTAAGGTCTTGCTCTTTCTCGGGCTTCAAGTGCTGCACCGCCATCTCTTATCACCCTATGATATTTATTAACCCCCATTAACCTTACTTGCTAGTTACCTCCGCCACCCAAGGTGGATGGAGGATATATTTTCACCCCTGTCTGTTTATCTGTCTGTTTGTCTGTTTGTTTGTCTGTTTGTTTGTCTGTTTGTTTGTCTGTTTGTTTGTCTGTTTGTGAACAAGATATCTCAAAATGTTGTGGACAGATTCGGACGAAATTTGGCAGAGATGTCGCGTATGTGATAAGGACATAATGATTCGATTTTGGTGAAGATCCGGATTCGGATCCGGCAACTCCAACTTTTTAAGAGATTCTTCACCAATGGGAGATAGGGCCAAAAACGAGACATAGCGGGTTATTTCAAAAAGTTGTGAACGGATTTGGACGAAACTTGGTGAACTGGTTGTGTGTGTGACAAGGACAAATCGTTTCGATTTTGATGAAGATCTGAAAATGGATTCGGACAAGAGAATTATTTAATATCTAAGTGATTCTTCACCATTGAGAGATCTGGCGAAAAGCGATATATAACATGATAGTTTAAAAAGTTGTGGATGAGTTGTGACTAAACTTGGTGGATGAGTTGTTTAGGTGACAAGAACAAGCCGATTAGATTTTGGTTCAGATCCTAATCCAGATCCGGCGTATCAGTGGATACAGAACATAAACTGTTCAGCCTAGCGGAGGTATGTATGCTCTCTACCGAGTGCCGTTCTAGTTTTAGTTTGTCCTCCCTCTCATGTTTTCCTGTTTGTTCATTCCCTTGATGTTTGTTGCAATGTCAGCTCTACCTTGCTCTTCCATGAGTCTCACCTCACTCCTGTAAGAAACAAAAGTTTGAATATCCAAATAATGAACCGACTAAAGTAGGGAGATTGTCTGGAAACAGTAAGAAGTTCAAAGAAGTTAAAACAAAAAAAGTCAGGAGACGACGATGGTATTCAATGACAAAGGACGGACTATAACCGAAACTAGGCCCGGACAGGCCAGGCTCGGAAATGTCAAAACGAAGGATACTGACCTTGAAATGAGATAGAAAATAATGTATAATCAGTTATGAGGTTAGTTAGGTACACAATACCGAAAATTCGGTGAAAAATGAAATGAAAAATAAAAATAAAATAAAAATGAAAAAAAAATAAATGAAAAATCGAGCTCCGTGGGGCTGGACACATGACATTGGCCTTGCCAAATATCGAAACCCCTGTCAGATTCCACCAAACCCCTCGGAGAAGATGTAGCTTGAAATCGATTACCCCCTAAAAAGACATCTTTTTCGGGCGTGACTCCGCCCACAATGGGTGCAATACGCCCACTCGAGGCAGGACACAACTAGATCATGATATCAACCTCCCACCCAAGTTTCATCAAGATCGGATGATATCATCGGGTAGTTATGCTGCGGACACATAGACACACAGAGACGCACACACGACGAATATAGTGGTCACTTGATAACCCGTGAACCAAACAGTAAAAACAAAGATCTGCAAACTTTCTCACAATGAATGGAAAACTCATCTTTGTAATGAGTCTTTCTTGTTTTGAAGAAAGACTCATCTATCTATAATTCCAGTAATCTCTGTGTGTTTGTTTGTACGTTTGTACGTTTGTTTGTTTGTCTGTGACCGCTGTTTCTCGACAACCACGGGTCCGATATACTTTAAACTTGCCAGGTATATTGCTGGGGACCCGAGGATGTGCCTTTTCAAGGTTTCATATTAATCGGACAATTACTTACCGAGCTATGTCCAAAAAACGATTCAACCAATCAGAGAGCAGCGAGCTATCGCGTGTGCCGAACGTGGCGGACACACTCTGCCTCGGATGGCACATTTGAGAGCGTATTCATTTATTTCACGTTTGCAAACTATGTTGGCGTTAAACTATGTTTTAAAACTAATAAAAACCCCGGGGGGATTGTCACTGTACTCGCAAGCCGTTCGCCGTTCGCTTTGGCGTTGCGAATGGACCAAAACATTTCATGCACCAAACCATTTCATGTAAAGCGTTCGCCGTTCGCTTTGGCGTTGCGAATGGACCAAAACATTTCATGGACCAAACCATTTCATGTAAATAGAGGGGGGGATATAATTTTAGATATAGATATAGTACGGGCATGCCCTAGTGTCTGAAAATGTCGCATCACCTTCTTTCCCACGGCGGTTAGCATACCTCCCTCAACATTAATAATTCATCATTTCTGACAACCATTCAGCTTGAAATATTATATGTTCATATGCAGTACCTTAGAATTGCTTGATTAAACATTTTGAAATCATCAGTGTCACACTCGGACTCAATGTTGCTCCCAGGTATCACAAACAACAACTTGGAGAATTGCAGTGAAATACGCGTGACCAGTAATTCGTTGGTCTGATATAAAAACGAAGTGACTGACATTTACACCAATATAAACGACATGACCCAGGTGAATAACATATATTAGCTGCAATGTCAGAATTAACATAATATATGCCCCATGGAAAAAAAAATACCCAACAGATTTAAGCTTACAATGTCAAAAATGCAGGTTCGAGATGCAATATGCTCTCGGCTGATCTATTTAAAGTGACATTTCCAATGACTTGAGACTTCATCAACCGCAATTGCACCAAAGCATCCCCGAAGTTGACAACTTCAACTGATGAGACCAAGAAAAGTTTTGCAGAATCTGCCAAATCACACTGCTTATGCTCCTTGACAGGAAGTCCCTGTGCGTTTCTGCAACAGTTTCCATGGAATAAATGCATGGCTGACAGAAAGGCAAGAATAACAAGCCAGTTTAGTAAGCGGTTTTCATTCCTGGATTACAAATGCTTAAGACGCCCACTGCATGAATTACTTTAAGTGGCCAGTGAAACATACAGCAGAGTAACTTGCCATTTTCTCAATCTCCAAGGAGTGCCTGTCGAACAAGGACCTATACTTTGGCTGTCGTCCAATGGCTCATGGCAGATCGAAGATTACAGTCCAATTCTCGGGACTGTTCTATACCGTGATGTATTTATTTTTTCTTGCATTGCTCTACCCAAACACAGAAGAAAACCTTTGAAGTTCCAGAAATAACACATATTCGACACAGGAAGCAAAATGATTGCACAGCTGCACAGCATGTGGCTAGGACTCGGTGAAGGCAAACGTTTGTCAATGTGCTGTGCTGATTTGCTTACCCAGTCCACGATCAATATTTTTTTCTGGTTCATCTTCTGCTGCAGGACTTTTGCAGCGATGGCCACAGAATTGAAGAAGCAGAAGCCCCTGTGAGTAAATGCAATTTCAAACAGGTCATTGTAATGTAAAGCATTTGTTTATACTGCACTCTTCCACTTAAAAGTAGATACACTGGGTTGAATGTATGTTGATTTCCATCTTAGATTAATCTTTTTTCGAAAGAGTCGAGGATGGCTTATGAGAGACATCAAGGCTTATGGAAGAGATTTTTCTTTATATGGAATGGGAGAGCAAGTACGAGAGGGGGGAAAAGGCAATGCAGTGCAGGGGAATAAATGAGCACGGAAATAAGAAAGGGGAGGAAACAGCCACAAACCTGAAAAAGGTCAACAAGAATGAGCGGCCCAAATAAGGGCACACAAATCAAGCACAAAAAGGTACTCAACAAGACGCATACATTTAAGTACATTACATCAACAGATCAAGAAGCTACGAGAATAAATAGAGGTTTGTGTGGCTGTAGTTATGTCGCCAATATTCACTTGTCCATTGGTCACGGCATTGACCAATTGGGTGTGCCCGTTTTTCCTTTCACTCGTCAATTGTCACGGCACTAACAACTTGCTTGTGCCCGTTTTTCCCTTTACTAGTTGATTGGTCGTGGCACTAACTAATTGGGAGTGCCCGTTTTTCCTTTCACTCGTCAATTGTCACGGCACTAACAACTTGCTTGTGCCCGTTTTTCCCTTTACTAGTTGATTGGTCGTGGCACTAACTAATTGGGAGTGCCCGTTTTTCCCTTTACTTGTTGATTGGGTGTGACCGTTTTTCCCAGCATTGTTATTCATGTTTATTGTTATCGCATCTATCTGCATTAGCAAACCACAGTCCATCTAGGTTGGTGTGGCAAATCACACTCTTTTCTCACCTGGTGGTATCTCGCCTCACACAACGGTGATTACAATATTGGTGATTACGGTGCAACGTGTTTTTCACACCCTTTCTCCACCTCATTTTACCTCACCTCGTGACTCAATGTATTTTTCTCGATCCTTCCATCTCCAACAGTGGTGATTACAATATTGGTGCTTAGAGTGCGTTGTCTTTACCATACGCTTTCCTCATGATATGGAGTATGGAGTATGATATGTTGTGACTGATAAAAATTTATTTCAAAAATGACAAAAATTGTAAAGTGCATTTCCAAGAATGTGCCGCAGCACATTATGCACTCAAGGGATTCCCACTAGTTAAGGAAATATAGGAAAATCAGGTAAAGCAGAAAGCCACGCATGTGGAATACCCACATTTCAGCGAATGATTGCAAGTTGTGTGACTTACACAGGAAGCCCCAATCCGTGACTTTACCCAAGGTACAAGCAGGCAATGGGCTACTCTTTTCCAAATATACCATTGAATCTTTTTAACCAAATAAGCACAACCTGAATGCATTTTTGTTTTCTGTATACAAGATCGAGGCTCGTGTAAGAGGTAACATTGATCACAAAAAGACAAACTGACACATAAAACATGATAAAGGGAGCGGGAGAACAAGATGGAGAGCAGGGACATCGGGAGATCTGTGGGAGGGTGAGGGCTTGGGGGAAGGAGGCATGGGAAGGGGGTGGGGTGGGAGAGGTAAAAAAAAAACCACATGGACACTGCTAGGATTTCCAGGAAAGAAGTCGATATTTCAAAAAAGTGGATCTGGGGTGAATTAATGGGGGTAGAAAAGATCAAGGTTTTGGATGGGGGAAGATAAGAGATGGTGGTGAACAGCTGTTTTAAAGACCTGGAGGGAGGAGTGCGATTGAAGAGAGTGAGAGAGTTTGTTCCAGAGGCGGGAGAAAAGAGGAATGAAAGAGTGAAGGTGAGCACAGAGTCTTGATTTTGGCAGTTTAACCATAAGAGGGTTGCTGGCAGATCTAGTGCGACCTGATGGACAGATATTCAGCTAGATAAAACAATTTTCAATCAACAAGTCCAGTCTTTATAATGAGTTTCATAAAAGTTACTCATGATGCTCAAACACAATCGTCTGCCAATCAGATGAACAAAGAATAATTTAAAAAAAGGATTCATGATTGAATTTAGCCACGTCTAGCAAGTAGATAAGCCTGTAAAGTCAAAAAAATGCAGGTATCTGTTCTACACAAATATATTTAAAACGTGAACTTTGCTTCAACAGGTGAGATTTTCATTTTCAGGCTAAGACTATGCAGCCAATGTCCGTTCATTTTTCACAAGTATGCACGTATAATTCACCAGCCGTCACGGCACGCCTTCACACTCGAGCATCTAGCTTAGAGCCTGGCGGTTATCAAAAGGAGGCCAAGGATCAAAAAAGACTTTGGCAGGCACAAATAATCGATCATGACTGCAGCTCCCTACCCTGCTACTCTCTCATGACCATCAATCTGACAGCGTCGGCCAGAACACCGTTTGAATTCACCAGTGGACAGAGAAGGGGTATTTGAATGCCGGACAGGATGCTGTTCCCTATGAGACTTAGGATTCGCTCACCTGCTCTGGAAGAATGAGCTTTTAATACAGGTTAGGCAATTACTGAAATTTATGGAGTAGACTATACGATTTACCGCTAAAAAAAAGTAACTATAAATAAATACGAGTTCCCTTACAAAGATATTTTAAATGGTGAGCATCAAGTAAGGAAGCAGCATGTACCATGTTTAAAGCTTTTGTTATGAATAGGCCGGGGTTCGAACCTCGAATTTGAGAGCAGAAACTCGAACAATTAATTACAAGTAATTGTACGTCGTGTTTCTTGTCATTAAATGCCCGACAAATATGAAATGTCCCATCAAAAAGTTTTATTTTCCCCAAAGAAAGGTCGAAGGGTGAAGGTGCAGGTTGTTATACTGAGTGGTGCAAAAGGTGTAAAAAGTGAGAAAAAATGGTAAACAAGCGTTTGTTTAAACAAGCGTTACGTCTAGGTCCCCCGTCGGTGAAGTGATGTGAGTTGACAAAGTAGAAGACGCAGAAAACATGGAAGAGTCCATAATATTTGCAAGTGGGTTGGAGACACACCCACACACCAGATTAGAAGTTAGTAGTTGGTTTATTTTTCAAGATATTCCGCTCACAAGGTTCAGACATATATGGTGGCGGCCATCCTGGATTTTGACGTGGCGACCCAATTTTCAATAGCGTTCGTCCTTATGCCTAGATACACCCACACACCAGATTAGAAGTTGATACTTCGCTTATAGTCAGGGCCCTTAGGGATATTTTGGTTCAAATTCTTCCAAAAGCATCAAATTTGGCGCAGATGTTGCCCATGCCATACTCTTTCGATTTTTGACCGGCGCCAAGGGCGGTATGATCCGGGGACCATACCGGTCCATCCCGCCATGTCACCTGACCTATGACGTCATAATTAGGATATGCATCCAATCACATGGCGTACTATAAGTGGTCAAAGTTCAAAATGAATCGATCGAAAAATGAAGGCAGGGATCCATTTTTAAAGTTTTCATAAAATCCAATATGGCCGCCAGGTCACATGACCTATGACGTCATATTTATGACATGTATACAATCGTGTATACATGAACCCGGATCATGATCGCACAAAAATTAAACACAAGGATATGGCATACAGTTCATAAAACATCAAAATCCGTACCTTTGTAATTAGACTGATGAACTGCATATGCCTGAAAATTAGGAAATAGACATGTAAATATTTCCTCTAATTGTCAAAAATAAGGTCAGAGTTCGATTACCCAACCCAGAAACATAAAATGATGAACCTCACGTAAATCTTGACAAAAAACTCAAAAACCGACAGGTTTGACTGAAAAATGACATTTACGATGACCTTGAGGGTTGACCTTGACCTCGAATCATCAAAATAACATCATAATTGGATTCCTGGATCTCGAAACCCCCTGAAAAGTGGTATCATACATGATTCCAACCCTTTTGGTTATTTAACTGATTTTCCTCTAATGGTGGCGGTGGTGGCGGCCATTTAGTATTTCGCCAATATGGGGCCCTCCGGGGGGGGGGGGGGGGGGGGGAAGGGGCGCCCGTCTTGGCGCCCGTCAAAAATCGAAAGAGTATGGCATGGGCAACATCTGGGCCAAATTTGGTGCTTTTGGAAGAATTTGAACCAAACGGCCCCAAAATATCCCTAAGGGCCCGGACTATTATTGTTCAAGATATTCCGCTCACAAGGTTCAGACATATATGGTGGCGGCCATCCTGGATTTTGACGTGGCGACCCAATTTTCAATTGCGTTCTTCCTGATGCCGAGATACACCCACACACCAGATTAGAAGTTAGTAGTTCATTTATTTTTCAAGATATTCCGCTCACAAGGGTACGCACGCATGGACGGATGGAAGCACGCACGGACGCACACACGGACGGAGGGTAAAACCATAGTGCCCCTTTCGCTCCGCGGTGCGACAGGGGACAATAAGGAGTTGGTAAGAAGGAAATGGTCCCAACATCGGAGGCATGCCAAAGTAAAGAGGTATTCCCATGATCGCCTAGGCCAATCCGAGCTGGTATGTGCCAGCTTTGCATCTATACGTAAGACACTTGAGCTTCACATGTACAATTGGGTCCCAATCTCTCATGTGTACATTTCAGGCCATTTTGTTTTGAGAAGGGCGGCTATTCGAGTGTCAGAGCTGTGTCTGTAGGATTTCCGTGAAATTAAGAATTTTCATGACGTCATAAGGTAAACAGACTGTCTGTACAGCTTTTATTCATACACTTATGGAGAAAAACATACTATTGTTAGAGACATCCATCTTGAATTACTGAGAATCTCGTTTAGATAACTTTTAGAATGGTCTTCATAGTCCTTTTCAAGGTTTAACTTTTAGTCAGTTTACTTGGAAAAAGGAGTGGATTCAGATTGTCGATAAAAACAATAAGATGCCTTGCTTCCACCTGTGTGTGTGTGTGTTAAAAATATATACATATACATCCATATAAGAATACACATATTAAAGCTTCATTTGTCATCAGTTGGTTATACCAGAAGCCATTCTAATATATGGTGACATTTTCTGATATTTTGTAAATGTGAAAGCAATTCAGGCTGTGTAAGGAAAGGCTCTGAGGCTAAACCATGAGCTACCCTCGATCACCTCTAGCCATATTGAAAAGGAACACAACACATGACGTTTGTTCCCAGATAGGAAGTGTGTAAGACTCACATTGCCGCTGACTCCTCCGCATGATGACCTGGTGGCCGGACCACTGCAAAGCCATTCTGAAATTAAGGAACATCATGCACAAAATCATCTCAGCCTCAACTACTCTTATCATCCTCATTTCTAAAGCAAAGAAGTCCTGCCACACTCTGCTCCCAGAATACCTTTAAGAAGAAAAAACGATATTGTTGTGAAAAAGGGTGTTTGTGTATTCGTGCGAGTTACCATTGTAGTAATAACTTATGAGAAATATGAAATATATACATGTTCCGTTGCAAGGAACTTAAATGCAGGAGGAGACCATTAGGCCCACAAAAGCCTGCATCAGTATTGCCAACCTATGTTGTTGTTTGTCCATGCTTAATACTTTTTAAATGCTGAGCATCAAGCAAGGAAGCAGCACGTACCATTTTTCAACACTTTGGTATGAATCAGCCAGGCTTCTAACTGCCAACCTTCCAATGTTCAAAGAGGACGCTCTACCCATTACGTAACTGAGTGTGTTGGTGTAATTCTCCCGAGTGTCTGCTCTGAGTCTGGGGGTCTGTTGGCTTAATCCTCCGAGTGTCTGCTCTGAGTCTGGGGGTCCATTGGCTCAATCCTCCGAGTGTCTGCTCTGAGTCTGGGGGTCCATTGGCTTAATCCTCCGAGTGTTTGCTCTGAGTCTGGGGGTCCATTGGCTTAATCCTCCGAGTGTTTGCTGTGAGTCTGGGGGTCCATTGGCTTAATCCTCCGAGTGTTTGCTCTGAGTCTGGGGGTCCATTGGCTCAATCCTCCGAGTGTCTGCTCTGATTCTGGGGGTCTGTTGGCTTAATCCTCCGAGTGTCTGCTCTGATTCTGGGGGTCCGTTGGCTTAATCCTCCGAGTGTCTGCTCTGAGTCTGGGGGTCCATTGGCTTAATCCTCCGAGTGTCTGCTCTGATTCTGGGGGTCTGTTGGCTTAATCCTCCGAGTGTTTGCTCTGATTCTGGGGACCCATTGGCCTAATCCTCCGAGTGTCTGCTCTGATTCTGGGGACCCATTGGCTTAATCCTCCGAGTGTCTGCTCTGATTCTGGGGGTCCATTGGCATAAATGTCCGAGTGTCTGCTTTGTGTCTGGCGGTCTATCCTTTGTTTTCACTGACGTCACAGTTTACCCATCTCACATTGCGCGGCGGCCATTTTGATACCCAAGCTAATCTGTCCGTGTGCGCTGATATTGATTTGTTGCGTTGGTTTATGGTGAATGCGGATCGCAAAAAGTCTGTTTTATAAAGTAATTTTGTTTGTTTTGTCACGTTCATGTGGAGTGTGGTGCCATCTAGTTTATATTACGTATTGTTGCCCAACAAACACAGAACATTCGGTTTAAGTTTGCCGTGGACCAGTGAACTGGTGAACACCTGGGCAGTGGGTCAACCTGCAACCAACTACCTGTAGAACAGACTTGGAGTGTACGTAAGGATACGGTAGATCCAGGCTTGAGTATGGCTAGCAGTGCGAGTGCCAACCTTGGCTACTAAGAGACGCTCCCCCCGGACGTTCTTGTTCGTTACAAAGAGAAGATTTCTGTCATTGGGTGTGACCCTTATGGTCTATCAAATGATCAATTTGAGAAGAATGTGAGCAAGTGGCCTCAGGTGACCCACATCGACGTGATCAACTACCTGTTGTTCAGCAAATCGGCCTATACCAAAGATGAGTTGAAGAAGTATAAATCCCTCGAGGCATACAGGTTGTACCAAGATGGATGGGTGCGACAAATCCTACACAAAGAACTGAATGACGTCCACTTGATTCGATCCAAGGTATTAATATATACACAAAGAATTAAGTTAAGCACCCCCCCGTTTTTTTACAACCTCGCACATTACAAGTTTGTTGTCGTCAAAACAGTGTAATATACCCATGATATTGCTATATTTTCTGGAGAAGTGATATTATGGTCACATAAAAACATAACAATCATGCCGTTTTCAATATTTTATTCTGAATAATTTAAGGTGAAATTTTTTGGGAATTTTAGGCATATTTTCACCTCAATTTAAGTATGGAGCTATAGGTCCATCACGGACAGTGTGGATGACGTTTATGTTTTCTAACGTACAGTCATTGTTCTGAGAAGACCTCTAGCGATCTTTGCGTCAATAACGTGTGTAGGACCCACGTGATCGGATGGAGCAAGGTGCTGTGACAACCATCCCCTGGCCTGCGTACAGTCCTGACCTGAACCCCCTCGAGCACGTTTGGGACATGTTGGGACGACAAATTGCGAAGATGGTCCCTCCAATAGCCAATCTGGATGAATTGGAACGTGCATTACATCGGGAATGGAACAACCTGCCACAGCAACGCATACGACGGCTTACAGGGTCTATGAGACGTAGGGTTGAGTCAGTGATCCGATCACGTGGGTCCTACACACGTTATTGACGCAAAGATCGCTAGAGGTCTTCTCAGAACAATGACTGTACGTTAGAAAACATAAACGTCATCCACACTGTCCGTGATGGACCTATAGCTCCATACTTAAATTGAGGTGAAAATATGCCTAAAATTCCCAAAAAATTTCACCTTAAATTATTCAGAATAAAATATTGAAAACGGCATGATTGTTATGTTTTTATGTGACCATAATATCACTTCTCCAGAAAATATAGCAATATCATGGGTATATTACACTGTTTTGACGACAACAAACTTGTAATGTGCGAGGTTGTAAAAAAACGGGGGGGTGCTTAACTTAATTCTTTGTGTATATTAAACAAACATGTATTTTTTAAAGCTGCTTGTGTTAATGTTATGGACCTGATTGATTAAGTGCCCTCCATTTGTTCAAAAACCACTGCAGTTTTAAGCTGTGCATGCATGTGTGCATACTTTGTAGACATGTGACGCACAGTGCGAAGTGAGTGCCGCCATGTGTGCTTTGTGCGTATGGCCATAAGTCATCACCTATATTTATCATGTAAGCAACGAATACATAGCACGTTCTTCACATGATAAAATCGAGATTCATTTTGACCGAGTTGATAAGAGTACATAACTTTAGAAAGTTTATTGGACAGTTTCAAATTCAATACTTTTATGTTCCAGGTTTCGCATTCCATGAAACATGTTCTTACTTACTGTTAACAAAATGCTCGGAGCAGACAGGTGTGCGATCCCACTGTGATTCTGTTTGGATGTCACTGCGATTGATGGCAGCCTTCCACAAACGCCGCCTCTCTTCACTTAAATTTCTTGTTTCCTCACCCTGATTCAGTAGAAGTTTGGGCGTTTTGTAAAACTTAACTCCTGGCCTAACGCCTGGCCTGTTTGAACAACGAAATATGCCGCAAATTGGCATGACTGGTCGTGAACAAAAACTATTTAATGTGAATCCGCTGACGACGTTGTTCGAGAGGGTATCAAAATGGCCGAGGTGTCCCAGGGTGCCCTGTGCGCGTGCTCCGAAGACGTCACAAGAAAACAAGCAATTTGCTTAATCCTCCGAGTGTTTGCTCTGATTCTGGGGGTCTGTTGGCTTCATCCTCCGAGTGTCTGCTCTGATTCTGGGGTCCATTGGCTTAATCCTCCGAGTGTCTGCTCTGATTCTGGGGGTCCATTGGCTTAATCCTCCGAGTGTCTGCTCTGATTCTGGGGTCCATTGGCTTAATCCTCTGAGTGTCTGCTCTGTTTCTGGGGGTCCGTTGGCTTAATCCTCCGAGTGTCTGTTCTGATTCTGGGGGTCCATTGGCTTAATCCTCCGAGTGTCTGCTCTGAGTCTGGGGGTCCGTTGGCTTAATCCTCCGAGTGTCTGCTCTGAGTCTGGGGGTCCGTTGGCTTAATCCTCCGAGTGTCTGCTCTGAGTCTGGGGGTCCATTGGCTTAATCCTCCTAATGTCTGCTCTGAGTCTGGGGGTCCGTTGGCTTAATCCTCCGAGTGTCTGTTCTGATTCTGGGGGTCTGTTGGCTCAATCCTCCGAGTGTCTGCTCTGAGTCTGGGGGTCCGTTGGCTTAATCCTCTGAGTGTCTGCTCTGAGTCTGGGTGTCCATTGGCTCAATCCTCCGAGTGTCTGCTCTGAGTCTGGGGGTCTGTTGGCTTAATCCTCCGAGTGTCTGTTCTGATTCTGGGGGTCCATTGGCGTAAATGTCCTTAATTTCTTAATAACCCTAATCCTAACAACCCTAACCCTAACACTAACCCTAACCCTAGCTCGGACCTATCCCAATAGTAATCAAACTCAGACTAAACAGCACACAGGACCAGGTTTGCTACCTCTGAGCTCTTTGGTCAAGACAATGATTTTTACACATTTACATTTATTTGGAGAATGTGTCAAACTGAATGTCTCAAAGAGCTATATCTGCTTTGTTGCCTCTCAGCCTGTGAAACGCATTAGTTTAATGGTGTCCAGCTCCTTCCCAGGTGGGGTGTGCGGAGCAGGGCAGATTCAACTGGACTTGAACCTGTGTTCTCACGTTCTGAGGCTTGCTGCTCAAAGCATTATCCGACATTAATTAATCGAAAACCTGACAGCTACAGGTGCTGCCTTTTTTCCTTTATTTCCAGGTAAATGAGAAAAAAAATAATTAATGTCGGTATCTTAAATCATCGATTTCATAGTTTATACTTCCCACGATTTCAGAATAAATACAGCACTTACTTGTTATCATGAAATGTTTTTGAAAACATTAGGTCTTGTTGACATCCCGACAAACTACTTTTGTTTTCACAACGAATTTACTCTTGAATTAAAGACTTATTGTAATTGTCGATGAGCACATCATACATTGCACATTAGCTGAGCACATTAGCTGCCAAATAAATCAGGAAATGAAATCCCAGTCAAAATCAAAAGATTCAAAAGAAAAGATCCAAAAGGAAATCAAAAGATAATTACAATAAATGTTTCATAAGTAATGGTAAACATATCGACAACAAACCGAAGTTTGTTACAACACGACAAGGGAAAGATGCAGCAATAGTGGAACTGCAATTGGACATATTCATTCAGAGTTGGAGGTTGCTGGGTTTTTCATGTGAGAATGTGAAAAACGGCTCCATAAAGAATATAACGTTTCAGAGGTGCCGGTGAGACTCTGTGGGTGGCCATGCAATGAGCCATTTTACTAGCGCAAGCCAGGTTCGGCCAAGTCGACAAACACCATCCAGGGAGAATGTTTTTGCGAATCGCTCTGTGCCCATCCTTCTTGTGCCTAACCCCATGTACCTTGAGGTCCCCGGAGGCGACCTTGCAGGCGAGTTCAGCCACGCAGCCCACCGCCATGCGTGCTGCACTGGCAGAGTGCAGCTCGTTCCAAACTGTGTCGCTGTCCACCTAAGCAAACACGAGAGGTGGACAGAAGTGGAGGTGATTGGGAGGATTGTGCGTACGCGTGAGTGTGGAGACAGGTTAATCCAGCTTGGGGGTGGATGGGGGGGAGTTATGGGGGAGGCACAGCTGGCAGCCATGTGCGATCGGGGCAAGGCAACCCTCCATGATGTAGCCACCTATATAAACAGTGGTGACGAAGCTGGACAGAAAACGGTATTCGCTAGCCTATCTTTAGCTTTCCTCTGCCTCTGCCCTCCACTCACATTAAGGAAATAAATACACTCCATTTCTTTTCAACAACAACATCAAATGCTAATAGCAAAAGTAAATGAATTGTTCGAGTTAGGTAATGCATTCTATGAGGCCTGGCTTCCTTGAAGCAAAACCCAATACATAGGTATTTTGCAAAGACAAAGGGGGAAAAATAAAAACTTTCTTTGACTGATTCCCAAGTTATGTTATCAAATGATGCTTCACAAACATCAAGGAGTATAACAGTTCTCGAAGGAGATATGGTAAACGACAACAATTGAATATCTCCACATCATATTCCCTTAATTATGTCAAACGACTACTTATTAAAGTCACTTGCTTGGCAAGACTTGTGATTTTGTTTCATAAGTCAACAGTCTCCGATGGATCCAAAACCACCACCATGGTGGGATCAGAGGGGATTTACTAAAAAGAAAAATATTATAACGGAGTTTATCGCCATTAGCAAATTGATCGTAAACAATGTAAAAGTATATCAATGTGATGTCAGAACCAAAACACTACCGCATTAAAGTACAATGGTAAATGCAAAGAATTTCGGTGGATCGTGCCTCGTTAAGATTGCCGGCTTCGGGTTTCCGGGGTCCCAGAGCGCTGCGGGACCCCAGCTGTGGAAATTGTGCTGAAGCCGACTCGCTGTTTTTCCTTAAACACACAAAGTGACACTGGCAACCTTTTCATTCGCTTCCAGATTTTATTTCATTTTTTAAAACCTTCCTTCACTGAAGAAAGAAAGGACACTTGAATTGTCTTACAAATTTGGGCTGAAGTAGTGTATATTGCTGAATGTGCTACCACCGTCTTGTTCGATTGATATCGATAACGTCATATCACACTACGAGCCACAAGAAAACTTATATCACCCACACATAACAAAATACTTGTATTTTCTCATCAATGAAATCATACATTACCTTGAAGCGCGACGCTGCGCGCGCTAATGCTTACGCAAGGAGAAAGCGGACAACGCGGTTCATAAAAGAGTCTTTATTGAAAGTACTCAAACTGCAGCACTGAGCTGCTCCGGGCTGCGCCCCCGTGTATATCTTGAGGCCACGCCTCTCTCTCGGGCGTGGCCGCCGCCCACTTGGTGCGCGGAATGATGTCACCACGCCAGTGGGCTTTCGTGTCCGCCACACGCGCCCCCCCCAGAATTCCCGCGCACCTGGAGGGCCAGTTTGCGGGGCAAACGGATGACCCGGCCGAAGCGCCCCCTGGCGATCGGCGGCGTCCGGGGTGCAGGGATGCCAGGTGGGATGCCTCTGGCTGCCCCTGGGATGGGTGCAGGACCGGGGGGCGGCGGGGCTGGGCGGTGCCGGGGGTCCGCCCGCAGGGGGGCGGCCCCGACGCGGGGGTCGGGCCACTGGAGGTGGATGGTCCACGTCGAGGTGGGCCGGCTTGAGGCGGTCTACAGAAACGCGGTCAGGAGTACCGCCGATGTCCAGGGTGAACTGCTTCGCCCCGGTCTCCAGCACGCGGAAAAGCCCGTCGTACGGGGGCCGCAGTGGTGTCCGGTGGGCATCGTGGCGGACGAAGACGTACTCCGCCGTGCGAAGCTCCGGGGCGACGTGCGTCGGTGGGTGCCCGTGGCATGCCGTTGGCACCGGGGCGAACCTCTGGGCGGTCTCTTGCAGAGCGGAGCGCTGCTGTGCCTGACCGCCATGGTGCCGTGGAGTCGGGGAGGAACTCGCCCGGCACCCGCAGCGGTTGCCCGAAGACCAACTCCGCCGCGGATGCGCGCAGGTCCTCCTTGGGCGCCATCCGGAGGCCCAGCAGGACCCAGGGGAGCCTGTCGACCCAGCCGCCGTCGGGGAGGGTGGCCCGGAGCGCGGCCTTCAATGAGCGGTGAAATCGCTCACACAGGCCATTAGCCTGGGGGTGGTAGGCCGTGGTTCGGTGCAGCCGGACCCCGAGCCCCTGCGCGACCGCCCCCCAGAGCTCCGAGGTGAACTGGGGGCCGCGGTCGGATGAGATGTCTGAGGGGGCGCCGAACCGGGCGACCCAGGTGGCGATGAAAGCCTGTGCGATGTCCGCCGTCGTCGTCGACGCCAAGGGCACGGCCTACGGCCACCGGGTGGTGCGGTCCACCATGGTGAGGACGTGGGTGAAACCCCGCGAGGGAGGCAGAGGTCCCACCAGGTCCACGTGGACGTGGTCAAACCGGCGTTCCGGCACCGTGAACGGGGCCAATGGGGCCTGGGTGTGCCTGTGCACCTTGGCGCGCTGGCACGCGAGGCACGTCCTGGCCCAGCCGCGGACGGCCTTCCGGAGGCCATGCCAGACGAACTTGTCGGCGATCAACCTTTGGGAGGCCCTCGCGCCCGGGTGGGACAGGCCGTGGATGGCGTCAAACACCTGGCGCTGCCAGCCCGCGGGCACGATGGGGCGAGGCCGCCCGAGGGAGACGTCGCACAAGAGGGCCGCGCCCGCGCCGTCGAACGGCACCTCGGTGACGGGGAGGCCCGTGACGGCGGTCCGCAAGGCCTGGACGTCGGGGTCAGCGGCCTGGTCCGCTGCCATCCGGGCATAGTCGATGCCGAGGTGGACTGCGTGGGCGACGGCCTGGGAAAGGCAATCCGCCACCGGGTTGTCCTTCCCCGCGACGTGCAGGATGTCCGTCGTGTACTCGGACACGGCCGAGAGGTGACGCTGCTGCCGGGCCGACCACGGCTCGGTGACCTTGCCCATCGCGAAGATCAGCGGCTTGTGGTCGACGAAGGCCGTGAACGCACGGCCCTCGGGCAGATGGCGGAAGTGCCTGCCCGCCAAGTGAAGCCCGAGCAACTCGCGGTCGAAGGTACTGTAACGGCGTTCGGGCGGGCGAAGCTGCCGGCTAAAGGACGCCAGCGGTTGCCAAGCTCCACGCACCCATTGCTCGTGCACCGCGCCCACCGCGCAGTCCGAGGCGTCGGTGGTGAGGGCGATCGGTGCATCGGGCGCCGGGTGCGCGAGCATGGTGGCATTAGCCAAGGCGAGCTTCGCGCCCGTGAACGCCGTGTCCATCTGATCGGTCCAGGTAACGTCGCCTTTGCCCGGCTTACCTCGGAGAGCTTCGTGCAGGGGGCGCAGGAGCTGGGCGATATGGGGCAGGAACCGATGGTAAAAGTTCACCATGCCCAGGAACTCCTGCAGCCCTCTGATCGTGCGGGGGTGCGGAAACCCCTTCACCGCCTCCACCTTGGCCGGCAGGGGGACGGCTCCGTGCCTGGTGACACGGTGCCCCAGAAAATCGATTACGGCGACGCCGAACCGGCACTTTGCGGGGTTCACAATCAGGCCATGCTGGCCCAGGCGTTCGAAGAGCGTGCGGAGGTGGCGTAGGTGCTCTTCGCGGGACGCGCTGGCGACGAGGATATCGTCCAGGTAGACGTAGACAAAATCCAAGTCGCGCAGGACGCTGTCCATCAGTCGCTGGAACGCCTGAGCCGCATTCTTCAGACCGAAGGGCATCCGCAAGAACTCGAAGAGTCCGAATGGCGTGATGACCGCCGTCTTCGGGACGTCCTCTGGCCTGACGGGGACCTGATGGTAGCCGCGTATGAGGTCCACCTTCGAGAAGAAGGACATGCCCGCCAAACGGGCGGAAAAGTCCTGAATGTGGGGGACGGGGTAGCGGTCGGGAGTGGTGGCGTCATTGAGACGGCGATAGTCCCCGCACGGTCGCCATCCCCCGCCGGGCTTCGGCACGATGTGCAGCGGCGACGCCCAAGCACTCTCCGAGCGCCGAACGATGCCGAGTCGCTCCAGGGTAGCGAACGCCGCTTTTGCCACTGCCAGCTTCGTCGGCTCGAAGCGGCGTGCCCGGGCGTAGACCGGTGGCCCGACGGTGGGGATGTGATGGGCCACCCCGTGCTTGACGGCCCCCACCAAGAAGGTGGGCCGCGTGAGGACCGGGAAGCCGGCGAGGAGGCGGGTGAATTCGTCCGCTGCCGGAAGCGTACAGATCAACGTGGCCGGAACCGAAACGTTCGGCAAGCCGCTTGGCAAGCCGCTCGGCGAGCTGCTCGTTGAGCTGCTCAACGAGCTGGGCAGCACACAAGCGAGCGAGCTGAACGTCTCGGCCTGGACAAGACGTCTGCGCTTTACGTCGACCAGGAGCCCATTAGCGCACAGGAAGTCCACGCCAAGCAGTGCCATGGGCACGTCGGCGGTGACGAACGTCCATCGGAAAACCTGCCCTCCGAACCGCAGAGAGAGGCAGCGTTTTCCGTACGTACGGATGGGCGTCCCGTTCGCGGCAAGCAGCGCGGGGCCCCCGCCCGCGGCGTGCTTGTCTGACGTACCGGCGGGAACGACACTCACCTGCGCTCGCGTGTCGCACAGGTAACGGCGCCCGGATAAGGTGTCCGTTATGAACAGCAGGCTGCTCGAACGGCCGGCGCTCATCGCCACTATTGAGCGCCGGCCCGGGCGTTTCCCGACCTGTTGAAGGAGCATGGCGGATGACACTGCCGAACCTCGTGGCCGAACTTGGCGTGGAACCAGCACCAGGTGGTGGAGCTGGAGGAGTGCGGTTGGCTCCGCCAGGCTGGTGGCGTTGGCGGTTTTCCCTGCGGTGGCGGTTTTCGCCGCGGCGGTGGGCGGGGCGTGGCGGCGGTCACGAGGTGCGTATCAGCATGCTGCGTAGGCTGTGTAAGCTGATGCTGTGGATCAGCATCATCAGCAGCATCAGCCTCGAGGTCCGTGATGGCCGCACCGACTCTCGCCCGCGTATCCGAAGCCGCGAAGTACCTGTCCGCCTCGGCTGCCAATGCTCGGGGTTCCGTTAGCACGGTCCCGGCCAACGCGAGGCGAACCTGCGCTGGAAGTTGGCGACGGAAAAGCGCCCGGAATAGAGAACCGGGGGCTTCGTCGCCCAACAGTGACAGCATATGGTCCATTCGGACCGACGGGCGCGTGTCGCCGAGCTCGGGGAGATCCAGGAGGCGGTCGGCCAAAGCGTCGTCCGTGAGGCCGAACGTGGCTAGGAGTAGCCGCTTGAGTGCCTCGTACTTGTGGCCGTCCGGTGGGTGGCGAAGGACGGACACAACTCGAGCGGCCGTGCCGGGCCCGAGGGAGGCGACGACGTGGCAGTAGCGCGCGTCGTCGCCGGTGAGGCGCCGAAGCTGAAATTGGGCTTCGGCTTGGACGAACCAGACTTCGGCCTGGGCCTCCCAAAATTCGGGAAGTTTAATCGACATTGCGTTGTTGTTTGCCATTGCAATGGCGTCGTGTTCGGAAGGATCGCTACGGCAGATCCAACGTCGAGGTCACCATATGAAGCGCAATGCTGCGCGCGCTAATGCTTACGCAAGGAGCAAGCGGACAACGCGGTTCATAAAAGAGTCTTTATTGAAAGTACTCAAACTGCAGCACTGAGCTGCTCCGGGCTGCGCCCCCGTGTATATCTTGAGGCCACGCCTCTCTCTGGGGCGTGGCCGCCGCCCACTTGGTGCGCGGAATGATGTCACCACGCCAGTGGGCTTTCGTGTCCGCCACTATCTGCCATTTATTTGTAGTATAATTAGTGGAAAATAAAATAACTGCTGATTTACAGTTGATTCCGAGGAACCCCGTATACCCCATTTCCATCAAACTCGGGTTTGTTTTGCATCAATTAAACATCAAATGTATCTCTCAACATCAAGGTATGGGATTTGCTAAAAAAAAAATTTTAATCGTAATTGCGACACTTAGCCGAACCAAATACCACAAACAGAAAGATGAAAACGAACCAAATACCACTAACTGAAAGATGAAAAGTAAACACAATAAAGAAGGATCAGGTCTAGGCATACCTGTGCCAAAATAAACAACGGGCAAGCAACCATGTAAGGGAAAGGCAAGTGCTTAAAGTGAAAAACAAAAGTGCTTCATCATTTGTAATAATCAGTAAATACTAACAGCATGTGGACTCTACAATGCAGCACGTGCTCTTCAGTTTCACAGCAATTATTAGCCACAAGTAAAAAGCCCGTCAACAATGACGGGTTGAAACAGTTTATTCGATGGTGCAGCCGTGAGTGAGCGTGCCAAAGTCTGAAGCCTCGGCCTAGTGTCAGGTGTGCTGATATCTTCTTTATTTATTAGACATCCTATGGATGTAAATGAACACTCGTTTTACTCCGATTGCTTTGCACATCACGTGCAGCGAATTTCACCTCCACACGTCTTGTATTTATTATTATATATATATTAAAAAAAACACTTCCGTACACCGCCCTTGGGGATCGGTTTGCAAGCCACCGTATACAATACCAAAATAAGAGACATACTTACTCTTTTATGAAAAATGTTTTTCGAGTTTGTTTTATCTTCAAAAATAGTCCGTAGTGAACACACATTCGTATTAAAAGATTGGCCTTTAAAACCTACCCTGATGAAGGGGGACAGACATCTGTACAAGCACACAAACTAACATTGTGTTTTATATGGTAGATTACAGCAATGTCCGCCCCAGTTAGTAGGTTGGACAGCACATATATTTGTAAACTTCCATTCTATGGAAATGTTAGAAAACTCATAGAAGATACTGAATAAATGACTTTATATCTGTGTGGTGTCTGTTAGACAGGTGTCAGGCTTGGGGTTGTCACAATCACAAAGCCTAAAATGCACCTTTACGTCATCAGCATGCAGGATACGACTAAGCGTGTCAATGATCCACTTAGCAATAGAATGTAAATCCTACCTGTTTATTTGTTTGTATTTGTGCTGCATTTAGGAAAATAATGCTTGGTGTTGGCTTAACGATTAAGGTGCTGGCTTAAGATTTTAGGATCTTGAATATGAGCCCCTTTTGTGCCGTTGAAATAACACAAGGTGGGTTGACTCAGCCTGTCATCCTTCTGAGGTTGTCAAAATTAGTACCAGCTTACTCGGGTAATAAGGCATTTGAGTATCCTGTGTTGGAGTGGCAACCTATCCAGGATTGTACTCCTTAGCCAATAAAACTGCGTCGGCAGCTCCAATGTTCCCCACGGCATGAAAGTAATGGTTATTATTATTATTTATTTATTATTTAAAAGTAATGGTCAGAAGCATTTTCTTCAAAATTTGGAGCTTTTAAAGCGACCACCACTACAGCAACCACCATCATCATGATGTCAATAACAACATCAACATTAATAACAACAAGGAGTGAAACAAAGATTAATGCATATTTCATTGTATTGTTCTGTATTGTATGGTTCGGTGGATGTGTGGAGTATCGTTGAGAGAGAGGAAGACAAATGATGAATTGTGAAAGATGATGGGAATAGAGCTTGTGATGGATGCTGTGAAGAGAAACAGGTTGAGATGGTTTGGTCATGTGTTGAGGAAGGATGAAAGTGACTGGTTGACAAGAGTGATGGAAATGAATGTAGAAGGAAGTAGAGGACGGGGAAGACCGAGAAAGACTTGGCTAAAGATAGTGGAAGAAGAAATGCGGGCAAGGGGGTTAACAAGAGGAGATGCAGAAAATAGGGCAAAATGGAGAAGATTGTCATGGGGACCGCAAGGCTAACCCCCGCTCTAGCAGGGAAAATGGCCTTGAAATGCCTGTTGTTGTGTTGTTGTCATTGTATTGTTCTGTCTGATTGCTATTTAGACATACAAGAGTGATTGCCTCATGGAAAGGAACCTGGACAGGCATGCCAGTGATTGTTGGCTTTAAATATTGTCACGTCAGAAGCCCAGCTAACGCAGGAATTCTGAGCCAGGGGTTTATACAACCCCCACAGTGGCTGAAATGATCTCCTAATTTTCATTGCATTCTTAATTTATACTGTGTTATTTACCATTTCCAAAATCCCAGTGATCGCCTGTTAGATAAACCGAATTTAGCAGTTGATCAAATAATGGTTTATTATAAAAATGATACCGACTGCCGGTGTGTGCCCCGGTTTAGAATAGGTACACCATATCCCTGTGTGTCTAAAATAGTAAGAGGCGACTAAAGGGTTGGTGTCAGGAAGGGCATCCGGCAATAAACCATTGCCTCAAAAAAGGAACGATGATGATTTTCATGGGGCCTGCAAGGCTAACCCCCGCTCTAGGAGGGAAAATGGCCTTAAAAAGGGAATTTAAAAATAAAATAATAATGATACCGACACGGGGATGGACAAGTCAACAAAACCAAGACAGATCTGGTACACGAATACAGACAAATATGGGGGGGTAAGACATGAAACCCCAATCATATGTACAAATATAATGACATAATCCACGATGGTGCCAAAATACCAGACTCAAACCAGGAAGGGGAACACAGGTGAGGAATTAAGGCAGGGATGAGCTGATTGTGACTGTGGGATGATGTGACACATGCTGGTGTGGAACATGGCAAAGTGTAACTTGGGGAACAATGGCGATAAGGAGGCCAGGAGAGGAGGGGATGCTGATGAGGAGAGATCTCCCCAACTCTCCAAATGGTCCATCCATGGAGAGGGATGAAACAGAGGGAGAGGGAGAGAGAGAGATATTGTTCTCTTTGAAACAAAATGCTTAACTGCTGTGTGCATGCACAGACACGGCCTTTGCACACTATGGGGACTGCCTTTCTAGCAAACGGCTGGTCTTATCATTGGCCGCTGGTGTTTGTGGGTGGTGCCATCTTCCAGACACTGCGGGGTGGCCCCTCGCAAAAGTGTTTTGCCCCTCTCCAGGGCTCCAATGCTCATATCGCCACCGTAGCCCACTGCACTCTGGCCAAACGGCCTGTGATGATTCCTTTAAAGTGCCGGGTGCCACGAGTCCTGAGGTTTTACGCAATACAACCGTACCCGATTCTGCTCTAAGGTTTACAATCACCGTCTCCTTGGTGCATGTTTTACCATACGACTTTACCTCTGACAGATATCTAATAGTAGGGTAAATCTAACCTTATCAGACAAACGGTCCATACTATTCTTACCACATTCTAGCTATGGACCCCCCCGCCCCCTCCCTCCTTACACATAACAATGTTTCTATAAGTAATAGTTAAAGATTTTGATTTGAAGCTTCTGGATTGCTGGTAAAATACCAGATGGATCTAAATCACCTTCGTGGAGGGGCTAATGTGCCTGCCCTGCCTGGTCTGGTTTCCATGTGGACCAAGTCCAGACATTGCGGTCGACTCTTAATGCCCCCAATGGCAATTTGGGATGGGCATTGAAATGCCAACTATAAAAGGTCAGTGCTCCCCCAAAAATTGGCCCAAACATCTTCATATTTGACTGTATTTTGAGAGTAAACGGTAAGCTTTTTGTGCATAATGTCGAAGAAATAGTACATCCTATAGTTTATCAATATTAAAAAAGAAAAAAAAATTGAATTTTTTTTACAAAATAATTAAATATGAAAAGCTGAAATGTCTTGAGTCAATAAGTAAACCAGTGACATGAAAGGCACTTCTAAAAAATAATAATTTTGGTTTCCATTTGCTTACATTGATCAAAGGCTCATGGAGGAGCTTGTACATCCATCACGTACCAGACAAAGACATTAGCAGACATCAGTGTACTTTAAAATTAATTAGAATTGGACATTATTAGATAATGGACAAATAAATATCGCGTATGGGATTGTTGGTATACTTCCAATTCCAATCTGAGTACATCGCTCATGATGCTAAGATCCCAATTTCAAATTCTATACCCTGTATTGATTTATCCGTTGTCTACAAATGTCCCTGCAATTCACGCACACTCCACTGATGTGTACGTCCACTGTATCCTAGTCCTGTACATAATGTATGAGCTTTAGTAACAATTAAAAATATTGGAATTTTTATAAAGACAAAAAAATTGACCTGGGAGCTGTAAAATTTTACTGACTGCAAAAAAAAGGCAAGTATGTTTCAATGTGTAATCATGAAAATATTTACTGAGATTATCCAAAGGCACTTTGACAGGTGTGAAAACATGCCACTCACAAACAATGTCAAAAGTCTTTTCTGCCAGTGTTAACTTTTCTGCCAGTTTCATCCTTTGTGCCACATTGTCCCGACTATATTCCGGTATGCTGTGGCCAACATACATCTGCCATAATTTTCTTTTTCCCAGGGCTGGATATTTTCAAATGCCTGTTTCATTCTGCTGAAATGAGCAAACTCCGACTTGCTGGGAGGAAGCATGTCTTTCCTGGTTCATGGATTAAAGAACCATGCGCACTGCTGTTAATGCTGTGTGAATTCTTACTTTCAGCTTTTTCTTTTCGACGAAGTCGCCGGAGGCATTATGTTTTCAGGTTGTCCGTCCGGCTGTCCGTGATAGGTTTTTGTTACCGCGATTTCCTGGGTCCAAACCAAGATCCAGGCTTTCAAAGACGCCATCTTCCTCCTCGATTGTGACTACCACTTTGATCGTAGTGGGGAGGCTTGCATGCTCCTGTGACCCTTTGGGCTATACGGGCGGGAGCTTTTCTCCTGGTAGGTTTTACCTAGCCAGGCGGGTCAATGGGTAGGAGCCAGACTAAGAGTAGTCACACATTTTCCTGGGGGTAGGAAAAAGTTTTTTCCCCACCTTGTCTCGTCGCCCCCCAGGGGGTGTTTGGATATGGACACCTGGCAGGGCTAAAACAAGACCTGTCAAAGGACGGAGGAGCTCCTGTGAGCCAACGGCCATCCATATCCGGTGCCCAACTGTCTGCGGACGTCCTCCTGCAGTCGAGTTACCTCTTTCCAGGAGGTTGGTGGCAGGATTTGCACTCCGGCCACCATAAAACACGTCATTACAGAACACGCACAAATAACACAACTAAATAAAACCCCACTCCGTGGGAGTACCTCCTGTGCAGCTGCCCTTCGCAGGGCAGCTCACTGGATGACGCGATTGGGGCAAAGCCTTCGGGACCCCTATTCTTTAATAGGAGGAAAAGCACGGGGTAACTTTCCTGGGTTGGGTTGTGGAGGTGTGTGTCGGGGTGGTGCTGAGACGTCGTCCACCAGACGACGGTCTCTTTGGGTTAACCTGAGGTGGTTCCTTCGGGTGGGTGCCTGGAACGTTCTTACTCTAAGAGAGGATGATCACCTGTCTCTGCTATCATCTGAGTTCCAGCGTTTGAACATCAGTGTTGCAGCACTTTCTGAGGTTCGGAGGCCGGATAGTGGTAAGATCATGGTGGGTGGTTACACGTACTACTGGTCTGGTCCCTTTGATGGTTACCGTGCCCAGGGAGTTGCTATAGCTGTGTCCAATAAGCTGACTCCCATGATAGTCGAGGTAACACCGGTCAACGAGCGTATTATGAGACAGGATTCGTCACTCTTTGGGTGTCATCTCCCTGGTTTCTGTATATGCTTCGACTGAGGAAAGTGATCTGACTGTGAAGGAGGCATTCTACGCCACACTCGAGTCTGTGGTTGATCAGTGCCTCAGGAGAGATACTCCTCTAGTCTTGGGGGATTTCAATGCATCGACTGGCATTGATAGGGATGGTTATGAGGCATGTGTTGGTCCCCATGGATCTGGGATTGTGAACCAGAATAGCACTAAGTTCCTTGGCTTTGCAAGAAGTCATGGACTTAGGATGGCTGGCTCATGGTTTCAGCACCCACAGCCTCATTGCTGGATTTGGTATTCCAATGCTGGTGGTGTGGCGAAGGAGATTGACCATGTGCTCATTGATGGTCGATGGCAGATGCTCCAGAATTACAGGGTCTACCGGAGTGCTCATTTCCTCAACACTGACCACAGGCTTGTTGTAGCAACTCTGAAGTTTCATCTCAAATCCAAGAGAATGCTATCATCCCAGCCGAGGCTGGATGTGGGCAAGCTCAAGGAGGAGAGGGTAGCTGAGGAGTTTTCAAGCAGGTTGCGTGGGGTTTTGGAGTCTGGATGCTTTGAGGGATCCTGAGGAGTTGTGGAGTGCCTTCAATATCCTTTCTTACATTACAAATGTCTGGGCCTTGTCTCTGAGAGACTTTGGGAAATCCTTTGTTGTAGGCCTTGATATCTCAAAAGCCTTTGACAGAGTTTGGCATCGGGGTCTGATATCCAAGCTTCCCTCTTTCGGCTTTCCTCCTTCACTCTGCTCTCTCATATCAAGCTTTCTCTCTGACCGCTCTATCTCTGTAATTGTCCATGGCTCAACATCTCCCTCCTTCCCTATCAACAGCGGTGTTCCTCAGGGTTCTGTGCTGTCTCCAACACTCTTCCTTCTTTTTATCAATGGCCTTCTTTCTTCTACAAATAACCAAATGCACTCATATGCTGATGACTCAATGTTGCATTCATCCATGTTTTTCCCATCTTCCCCATCTTCCCTCAATCGATTTGCATCTCGTTTTATCACAACCACCTCTTCAAATTCGGATTTGGACAAGATTTCCCAGTGGGGCAAATGTAATCAGATGAAGTTTAATGCCTCTAAAACTAAATTTCTTCCCATCTCTCTCTTTAAAACTCCTCTCAACTCTCCAATCTCCTTTGAAAGCTCCACAATTACACCATGTGATACAATAAACCTACTAGGTATTACCCTAACTTCAAATCTATCCTGGAATCCACACATTACACAAATAGCTAAATCTGCCTCGAAGAAACGGAGTCCTGTTCAGATGTCGAAGATTCTTCTCCTCTCAACAGTTGCTTCAACTATATAATGGATTGATTTGTCCTTGTATAGAGCACTGCTCTCACATCTGGGGAGGTTCTAGTTCCACATCTTTACTGGACAGAATTGAATTAAAAGTAATTCGACTTATCAACTCTTAGTGGGGCAACTTAGCATAACAATTGTGCATTTTGTGAGGAAAGCACAAAATTTGGCACACTAGTAGACTATCCTATTATGAACAGATTTGGATATTGGGCCATCTCAAATTCAGCCCCTGATGGCTGTGGCAGCCATTTTCCAAAATGACACCTTCAGCTTGTTCCGACGAATTGCATCATCAATTGGCTTGGTCCTTTCCACCAGGCATTCTCTGGTGAAAGCCTGGAACTGCTCTTGGCCAATGTTCTTCACATTCCTGACAGTCTCAACTGCAGCAGGACCTGCAATTTCCTTTGTGTCAAGGACAACCAGATCCATGCTCTCTTCCTCAAAGGGGTTGCCAAGCTCTTCTATGATGCTGACAAGGGCGCGGACATCCTTGGCGAAAGAGGTCTGCACAGTTGGTGTCTGGTCGTGATGACGTGTGTCCTCTCGCCTCCCCCAGTGTCGATGGCCATCTTGGAACTCTTCTATGGCCCTGGCAACGTCTGGCCCGGCAATCATCCAACGCCGCAGGGCACTTGGGTTGTCAGTGAGGCCGACTGCTCCACCATCTCCTTTGATGCAGGCGTTATTCTGTTCATGCGCCTGGTCGATTGGGATCGAAGAGAACACCTTCTTCGTCTTCTGTACAGTGAAGTTGCCAGCCCTGAATTCTCTGGCTACATCTGGGTGCTTCATTGGGAGTGCAACCATGTCCCTCAGGTGAACAGGGACCCACCTGGCATAGTGTGTGTGGTCTAAGGCATGGAACCATGGGACCAGTTCCGTCAGGGCATCAAGGTACATCGTGAATGAAGCCTGCCGCAGAGAACGCACGTAGACCAGTACCAACATCTCTAGTTCCAGCACAGTTGCCCAGTACTGAAAGTGGGGAATGTCTTCTCCTCTCTGGTGACACCAGTCTTCGAACTCAGGCAGGTCTTCTGCATCATCAGCATATGTCATACAGTGGCGTTCATACGCACGGTGTTGCAGGATGTGCAGTGCCGCTGCAGTGATTTGATGAGCTCTTCTTGTGCGGGTGACGTGGGCAGCTCGCAGGAAGGAGTCCGCCATCCCTGGCGTTGCAATCTCAGCTTGCAAATCTGCAAAATCTGCAAATCTTGCAAAAATCAAATCTCTGAATCTGAGATGGCCCAATATCCAGATCTTTTCATAATATGATAGTCTACTAGTGTGCCAAATTTGGTGCTTTCCTCACAAAATGCACAATTGTTATGCTATATTTAGCTTAGCTGCCGGACTATCTCCCAATCTGACATCAAAACTCGACCCGCTCAAATTACGCCTCTTTCTCTTTTCTACAGATATTATTTCGGTTTCTGCTCCCAATAACTTTCTGCTTGTGTACCTCCACCATTGGCGAGACCAAGGAATACTCGACAAGCCACTACATCTCATGATTATTGTGTGGCCATTGGCAACTCAAGGGTGGGCCGTTATGATGTTTGTTTCTTCCCCTCCACTGCCAAACTCTGGAACTCTTTACCTTCACATGTCTTTCCAAACACTTATGATCTTCCCTTTGTCAAAAAGCAGATTTTCTGCTTTCTCAAAAACTCTTACACTATTCTCTCCTTCTTTACCCTTCTATCAATGCAGCTCTTTTATTTAGGCCTTGCCTCGATGAGGAGGACATAGTCTGTGCCTGGAGCCTTCTACATTAAAAAGAAAAAAGAAAAAAAAAGACCACCATCCTTGAGGCTGCTGGTGGCTGTCTTGGAACCCACCGTCAGGCGAAGAGGAACTTTGTCTCTCAGGAGACGCTTGATACCATCGATCAGAGTTGCAAGGCTCTCAGATAGAAGAGCTGAACTCTTCTGGGAGCTGAGGCGTAAAACTGTACGCTCGCTGAGGGCGGACAAGGAGGCCTATGTGCGAGGAATCTGTGAAGCATCACTTATGATATGACAAGGGTAGAGCATCACTTATGGACATGCGATTCTCATCCTGCTTACAGAGGAATCCGTGCATTGCATTCCTCTAAGCCTGTCCCTAGGTGTACTGCAGTTAGAGCAGAGGGTGGTGGCCTCTTGACAGAGGCCGGATGGGCCGGATATTTTGAGCGGTTGTACCAGGCTGATCCACTGGCCGCTGAGTTGGATGTCAGGGGTGTTGCTATCCGAAATGCTGACCCCCGCCCCCCAACTAACTGTGAACTGCCATCACTTGTGGAAACACAGGCGGCGGTGAACCGGTTGAAAGGGGGGGGGGGGGGGGGGTAAAGCTCCTGGGATTTGTGCCATCATTGCTGAACTTCTCAAGGCTGGTGGAAATGCTGTACTTGTGTCATTGCACGCAGTTCTGTACTCTGTTTGGAGCACATGCATCATCCCAACTGACTGAAGAGGGGCCTTATTGCCCCCCTCTGGAAAGGGATGGGTGATCACCAGGACTGCAACAACTACCGAGGGGTGACGCTACTCTCGGTGCTGGGCAAGGTCTTTGCTTGGATCATCCTGGAGAGGATTCTCCACCATCTGCTCGAGCATCAGTGACCAGAGCAGTCGGGCTTTACACCAAAGAGGTAAACGATTGACCGTATCCTTGCACTTCTTTATGGCAGAGTGGCAGAGTGGCCAGACAGAAGCCTCTCCTCAATGAAAGACACATGAAAGCCCGCTTGTTGTTTGCAAAAAAAAGCACCTAAAGGACTCTGAGACTGTGAGAAACAAGATTCTGTGGTCTGATGAAACCAAGATTTAACTGTTTGGCTTCCGTCTGGCCACTCTGCCATATAGCCCAGATCGGTGGAGTGTTGCAGTGATGGTTGTCCTTCTGGAAGATTCTCCCATCTTCACACAAGATCTCTGGAGCTCAGCCAGAGTGACCATCGGGTTCTTGGTCACCTCTCTTACCAAGGCCCTTCTCTCCCGAATGCTCAGTTTGGCCGGGCGGCCAGCTCTAGGAAGAGTCCTGGTTGTTCCAAACTTCTTCCATTTAAGAATTATGGAGGCCACTGTGCTCTTGGGAACCTTCAATGCAGCAGAGATTTTTTTGTAGGCTTCCCCAGATCTGTGCCTCGACACAATCCTGTCTCTGAGCTCTGCAGGCAGTTCCTTCGACCTCATGGCTTGGTTTTTGCTCTGATATGCATTGTCAGCTGTGAGACCTTATATAGAAAGGTGTGTGCCTTTCCAAATCATGTCCAATCAATTGAATTTACCACAGGTGGACTCCAATCAAGGTGTAGAAACATCTCAAAGATGATCAAGAGAAATGGGAGGCACCTGAGCTAAATTTCAAGTGTCATAGAAAAGGGTATGAATACTTATGTCAATGTGATATTTCAGTTTTTTCTTTTTCATAAATTTGCAAAACTTTCTAAAATCCTGTTTTCTCTTCGTCATTATGGGGTATTGAATGTAGATTGATGAGGGAAAAAACGAATTTAAACCATTTCAGCATAAGGCTGCAACATAACAAAATGTGAAAAACGTGAAGGGGTCTGAATACTTTCTGAATGCACTGTGCATGAGAAAAAAAAAATCAACTCCACTGCACAAATCCAATGAATCGGAAATATTTTTTATGGACATTTCAGTTGAAAGTTTAGGGTCAAATTGATTACACATTTATGGAAAGATAGCATGCGTGGGTGGATCTTCAATCAGGAAAACATTAAAAAAGATTTTTTTAAAGATTGTGGTGGGGCTGATCTAAAAGTGTACTGTGGACTACTCCAGGCCTGTAGGCTAAAAGCGTGCCATGCTAAGGGGGGTACAGGGGCACTCACCCCACTCCCACATAAATCTTTTTTTAAATTCTAGACTTAATTTCCCTTTGGAGCATTTATGAGGCTTGTTTGGGTTTAATTACAATACATTAAAAATGGGAAATTTTTAGTTGCAATACTTTTTTACAAATTCATATTAGAAAAAGGAATTTTAGCTGAATTTATTTTGAATTGGCAAAAGTTTGGACGCAACAAACCCCACCCCACCTCCCCTCCCCCCACCATTCCTTCTTTAATAGGTAAAATTACTTAGAGTAATATGACAATAATTTTTTTTATTACCTCCATATTACAAGACAATATTTACCTAAGGTGGACTGAGGTTATGCTTTCACCCCGGTCTGTCTGTTTGTCTGTTTGTGAACAGGATATCTCAAAAAGTTATGGACGGATTTAGACGAAACTTTGTGGACAGGTTGTGTATGTGACACGGATGAAATGATTCAATATTGTTGAAGATCCGAATCCGGATCCGGAAACGAGAATTTTTTAATTGCGAGTTCTTCAGAATCATTGGAATCTTCCGCGATGAAGCTAACTCCGAGGGCCTTTCATTCACTCACCGCAGGCAGGTTGGTGGTCTTTCCGTCTTCTACCGACTCCTCTCCGGCCTTGCTCCCCCAGCCCTGTATGTGCTCTGTCCCCCAAATATTCCTACAGGTCGCACAAGATCTGCCAGCAACCCTCTTATGGTTAAACTGCCAAAATCAAGACTCTCTGCTCACCTTCACTCCTTCATTCCTCTTTTCTCCCGCCTCTGGAACAAACTCCCCCACTCCCTTCAATCCTACTCCTCCCTCCAGGTCTTTAAAACAGCTGTTCACCACCATCTCTTGTCTTCCTCCATCCAAAACCTTGATCTTTTCTACCCCTGCTAATTCACCCCAGATCCACTTTTTTGAAACACCAACTTCTTTCCTGGAAGTCCTTGCAGTGTCCATGTGTTTTATACTTCTCCCACCTCCCCCCAAGCCCTCTCCCTTCAACAGATCTCCCGATGTCCCTGCTCTCAAATGTTGTGTTTGTGTGCTTCCCCCTTTCTCCCCATCTTGTGTACCGCTCCCCTTATTATATTAGTAAGGGAAACATATGAAAATCTGTTAACTAAATTGTTACCAAAAAATTTCTTCACCAATATGTTTGTAAAGATGTGTAATAACATGTGTTAAAATGTTGAAGGTCAACTCCCGTGGGAAACCCAGAAAAAAAGCTGTTGAATTCGGGTACCGAAAAATTATTTTCGAGAATTTTTATTTTTTTAAATCGGCCCTTAAGTAACTTATGAGGGGTCAAATAAGGGTTTTTCATGATTCTGAGTTGATTGTTAACATTTATATTTCACCACAGACACTCCTTTGTGGAAAAATAATTTCTAAATATATCTCATTTTCTACTTTGCAGGACATGGAGTCTAGCAATATGGATGAAGACGTTACTCCACCTGTGCTCAATTGCTTCATCTGTGCACGCTCGGATACACCAGCTGAAAGGCTCATACAGGCAACTCCAAAGGGATACTCAACTTTATTGAAACAAGCAGAAACTGTCGAAAATGTTACTGTTGTGGAACGTATGAAGGAGGCTCAAAAGGAAGAAAAACTGAGGTACCACCAGAAGTGTAAAAATGATCTGTACAACAACTTTGTTGCAACCACCAAGAAGTCAGCTCAAGCATCAAAGGCAGAGAAAGAGTCATCAAAGTTGAAGAGAAGACGCACTACTTGTGAGTTCAGTTCATCAACTGGCTGCAGTTCTAGAAGATCACAGTCAGTTGACCTCCTGTATAAGGATGTATGCATTCTTTGCAACCAACCAGCCCAGCTCTACAAAAATAATCCAGCACAAGCTAGAAAGAAATACAGAGTGCCAGATAATTTGACTGCAGATACACTGAAGGCAAGCTTGCTGAAGACAGCACGGAGTCGTGGGGATGACTGGGGCACTGAAGTCACTGGACGCCTGGAAGGGATCAACGACTTGGTAGCAGGAGAAACACTGTACCATTTGCGATGCAAACTTATGTTTGCGAGAGGTGACAGTTTGTCCAAGACTGATGAGGAAGGAAAAAGGAAGAGAGGACAGAGGAGTATTGATGAGGAGCGAGAGGCAGTTTTTATTGAATTCTGCGAATGGTTAGACTCAGAATTAGAGCATGGGGTAATGAACATGGACCAAGTCCATGAAAAGCTGCAGGAGTTTGATCAGTCACCAGAGAAGAGCCTTTCTTATTCAAAGCATTGGCTAAAGATAAAACTTCTAGAGAAATACGAAGACACCTTGTATTTCACAACACAGGAAAGAAGGGCAGATGTACTCTGTCTCAAAGATGGCACCGACAATATTCTGCGAGTGCATCATGCTAATCTTGACCATGGAGATGAGAAGACTCAGATCATAAAGACGGCACTCAAGTTCATATCCAATGATATTGCCTTGATTGATTTAGGTCCAAAGTCATACCCCACCAGCCACCACACACAGTATGACTGACATCGATAGTCAGCTGACACTTGTTCCTGCAAGCCTTCAGATGTTCTTGAGACCGATTGTCAAGACAGACGAAAGAGTTGCCGTTTGGGGGCAGAATTTTATTAAGGCCTGTCGACCTCGGTCTGGAGTATTGCCACACCAAATGGGGCTTGCCATACAACTTGATCATAGATTTGGGTCAAAATGGATGCTCAACAAGTTCCACCGGCTGGGATACACTGAGTCTTACACGGAGACACAAAACTACAAATACTGCTTCCTTAATAGTAGGAGTGGAGATGATGTTCCAGATACTTCTGGCACTCTTGACACCATTGTGGAGGAAACCGATGAACAGATCAATGATGAGGTTGCGGTTGATGCTGCGCTTGAGGATCAATCAGTGATGACAGCCAAAGTGCCAGCCAGTGAAAGTGAATTGTCAAGTAATGATCAGGTGGTCTTTATGGAGGTTGGGGAAACAAACAATGCAGTCACTCAGTTTGTTGGAGACAATATAGATTTAAACATTGTCTCTATTCACGGAAACACTCCCTTTCACTCAATGGGTTGGATCGAAGTCACATCTCCGGCACCACCTTTGCCAGATCCACAGACAACAGCAGCTTTCCCCCAGGTGAAGTTGAAGGCACTCGACAAAGCTAAGATCCTGAGAGGAACTGAAGTAAAGATTATTCCATTTACGAACAGGAAACAGATAGGAACGAACACGATCATGTTTCTCCCCCTCGCTGAGCTTTCCTCCTGAGGAGCATGTCTCTGAACCCCAGTGACTATGGATGGACAATAGGTGTGCATGGGTATGAGCCAGTTCCAACACTAGACCCCACGGCTCCTGAGGAGCTATTGCAGTTCACGAGCTGTAATTGTCATGGAGATTGCAGCAACCGGCGATGCAGCTGCAAGAAGAATGGGGTCACGTGCATCTCGGCCTGTGGAGTCTGTAATGGCATTACATGCAGAAACTGCAGTCATGATGTTGTTGAGTCTGAAGAAGACATAGACAATGACTGTTGAAACTTCTGACATTGTGAATGAGAAATAACTCTTGAGTATTATATATGTATGTGAAATAAAAGCTACTTTGTGTGTAAATGTAAAAGTGAAAATATAAATGTTAACAATCAACTCAGAATCATGAAAAACCCTTATTTGACCCCTCATAAGTTACTTAAGGGCCGATTAAAAAAAATAAAAATTCTCGAAAATAATTTTTCGGTACCCGAATTCAACAGCTTTTTTTCTGGGTTTCCCACGGGAGTTGAACTTCAACATTTTAACACATGTTATTACACACCTTTGCAAACATATTGGTGAAGAAATTTTTTGGTAACAATTTAGTTAACAGATTTGTGAAATATCTCATAAAATGCCCTTACTATATGTTTTTGTGTCTGTTTGATTTTTTGTGTGATTAATGTTAGCTCTTTCACGAGCGTCGATCTTGTATGCAAAAAAGAAAAAGAAGTGATTCTTCACCATTGAGTGATGGGGCCAAGACCGAGATATAGCATATCTCAAAAAGTTATGGACGACTTATGACAAAACTAGGTGGATGAGTTGGTTATTCGACAAGAACAAGACAATTCGATTTTGGTTCAGGTCCGAATCCAGATCTGGCGTATCAGTGGGAAAGGACACGTAAACCGTTCAGCCTGGTGGAGGTATGCTCTCTACTGAGTGTCGTTCCAGTTTACTGCTGTTTTCTCGAGAATCCATTTTATGACATCAAACTGGAATTCTGTTCAAAAGGGCTTACACATCTGTTCCATGTAGAATAGCTGCATAATCAATGTGTCATGGCTCTTAAGTGCATTTTGAAACACCAGACAGGTGTGACTGGGATAACAGTGGCACTTGCTCTAAAGGTGATTGCATTTACAGAAAGAGCAGCAACTTTGGATACTCAAGATGTGAGGGGCGTTCAAAACTTATTAGGAACAAAATTACTCACTAATAGTCCAATATACTCCGTATTACTTTCAATACAGTTTCCCTTGACTACAATTACTTCCTCCATTTGCTCTGCAAACTGTCCATGCCAGTAAAATATACGTTTTCAGATTTCTGCCAGGGTACAGTTGCTTCAGTCATTCCCTCGTCATCGGTGAATTAGTGGCCATGCAGGTGGGACTTCAAGTGTCAAACCAGATACTAGTCACCGGGGGCCTGGTCCAAGCTGTAAGAGAGGTCATTCAGCCACTCAAAGTCACAGTCACAAATGATGATCTGTGTAACATAGACCATCCATGTGTGTAGGAGTTTTTTTGTCATGAAAGAGAAGCACACTTTTTGTTAACATCCCTTGGAATTTGTACTTGATTGCCTGCTGCAATTTTTCCCTGAGGTTAGCATACTATTCCCCCTTGTGATTGTAGTTAATTGAGGCTGATAGTCAATCAGCAGAATTTCCTTCGCCTAGCAGAAAATTGAGGCCGTAATCTTGTCAGCTGAACGTTCTGTGCCAAATTTCTGGATCCCAGTGGTGATAATATATTTGGTCTCCGGTTGCGCGACGAGTGATAAGGTTGGCTGGATCTGCTTTGAACGGTTTTGAGAAGCTCATGACGTCATCCTAGCATTTGTTGTTGATTATGAGTGGTGTGGTTTTGGCGGAACATTTTACTCAGACCCTGGAAATATCCAAGAGCTGTTTATGGGTGAAAGCGAAAATGATGCGTTGAAATATTCCCGAGTTCTGTGGATATTTAAGTGACCTCAATGTGCCAATCTTCAATGATCAATGCCTCAAACTGTGCGACATCTTGTGGAATGTTCACTTCTGCTGGCCATCCTGTCCTGGGGTAATATTCAAGGGACTCTGATCCATGCTCAAAATAATATACCCAATTGGCAAATGTATAATATGAGGGTAAACCTTCACATTGGATGACTACCATCCTAACCTGTATTCTCATGTGATATATGTTGGTTTTACATCAATAACTCACAATTCTCATTATCCCAGAACGGCTCTTCCACCTCCAACCCCCAGGAGTACCTTTGGCTGCAACTCCCCCTCCGATACAACAATGTCTGTGTGTTGTACCGTCCTCCGAACAGTAACGGCTCCATCTACATCTCCCGCTCAGAGAACATGGACAAACTGTTAGCCACCCATCCCAACTCTCTTCCTCATATGTGGTGATTTCACCTGTTACCATGCCATTTGCAGGTACTGCAGTACCTCTCTCAGCTGCCTTGTCACTTCAGCAAAGGACTTCTGTGGCACCACGGGCCCGACCCAATCTGTAAACTTTCCGACCCAGATTTCTACTAATAGCAAATTCTCCCTTCTGGGTGTGGTGATGACCAACTTGCCGGGATAAGGTCTCCTGTTCTACCTCTGCTCTAGTTGGTTCATCTGATCATGTGCTTGTGAAGGTAAATATCTCTCTGGCTATTCTCAGAAAGCCGTCTCCATGCTGGAGAGTTTGGAAGTTCACTCAGGTAGATTAGCAGGGACTGGAAGCTGCCATATCACTTCAGGGCTTGTCTCCTATATCTGCCACCCTGATATTAACTCAGTCTGGGAATTCTATCACAGACATTCTCATTCTCATTCTCTTTTTCTTTCTCTTTCTCTTTCTCTTTCTCTTTCTCTTTCTCTTTCTCTTTCTCTTTCTCTTTCTCTTTCTCTTTCTCTTTCTCTTTCTCTTTCTCTTTCTCTTTCTCTTTCTCTTTCTCTCTCTCTCTCTCTCTCTCTCTCTCTCTCTCTCTCTCTCTCTCTCTCTCTCTCTCTCTCTCTCTCTCTCTCTCTCTCTTGTACAGATACATCCCATCTCATCTTCAGTTATCATACCCTTCCTCCCACCATAGTATACTGAATTCTGCGGTGAAGAAGTTGCCTTGAAACAACTTGCCTTCTTTTCCTTGTAGGCATATCCAATCAAGGCTCCCTCAGATCACTCCACAAAGCACACAACAGGTGTAAGTGTCCACCAGAAAACAACATCTGTCCAACCCCAAGATTGAACTTATGAAATATGTCTCCTTCCTAAAAAATTGCTGTGGTACCTTGTTAACTCTGTCTCTGGAGTACGCTCCATCTCCATCCCTTCTGTCACTTCAAATGGCACAACAGCTGACTCTGCTCATGAGAAAATCGAATGCCTCAATTCTGTGTTTGCTTCCAAATCTTGTGTTCCAAACCCTTCACTCTCTGAACCCACCCTATACAGTTGAATCAATTTCCTCCTGGACTTTGTGTCTTTTTCACCTGAGAAGGTGGATACGTTTCTGGCAACCCTGGACTGGCCCATGCATTTCCTAAAAACAGCATCAGCTCACAGGTCCTAAAAAACCTGCTCTGCTGCTCTTGCACATTCTCTTTCTGCTCTTTTCACTCTATCATTTGCCCTCGGTCATCTTATATCTGCCGGGAAGTCAGCCAACATCACTGCATTACAAAAAAGGGGCAAAAACAGATTCCGTTAACTGTAGACCATTCAGCTTGCTTTCAATCATCAAGGTCAAGGAATCTATAATCGCAGTTGACATCAAATGCTTCCACCTGATCTTAGACATGACTTTTGATTCACACCCAGTCACTCTACCCTGGACATGCTGCTTCTACTGTCCCAACAATGGATAAATACCCTTATGTCAAACATGCGATCAGGTCCGTCGCTCTAGACATATCTTTAACATTCGATACAGTCTGGCATCCCGCCTTGCTCACAAAACAGAATGCCTATCGCATCCAAAGCCAACTCCACACATGGCTTACAGATTGACTCTACTCTCATAGCCAATGGTTGGCTCTCAATGGGATCCTCTCATCTCTGTCAAAGCTGGAGTGCCCCGAGGCCCTATCTAGTTCCAAACTTTCATCAACGATGTCTGACCCTATGGAAAATCCCTTTTATCTCTTTGATGATGACTCCACTCTCTACCCTGACATTTCTCATCCTTCAGATAGACAGACTTTGCAAACACTTCCCTGTTTGAATATCTTGACAAAATCACAAGTTGGTCAAACACTTGGAAAACGTCTTTCGATCCTGACAAATCTCACACTCTACTTTCTTAACAATCCCCTTGAAGAAATTCATTCACTCAAACATTTGGGCCTCACTATCAGTCATGATCTTTCTTGGGCAAACAACACACCTCAAAGTCTTTCCTTGGCACACCTGAACCTTAACCTCCCTACAAGGCCTTCATCCACAGCTTGATGGGGCATGGCTCTCCTCTTTAGGTAGACACCCCGTGTTTCACACCTTGCTCAGCTTGACGCCATGGGGACCCAAGACTTAACAAGTACAAAAAGTTTTAATTAAAACAAAAGCCGCGTCGATGTTACACAATGCCTAGATGCAGCTGTGCCTATAACGTCGATGTTATAGGCACAGGACATTCCTATTGATTCGATTACTTGATGTTATTTTTGTGCAAAGTGAAAATATATCTCGGCAATTTCCCGTGTGTGGCGACGAATTTTTAATATATCTCGGCATTTTCCCGTCTGTTATTTCAGGCGGTGTATGACTGACCATGCCGCGATTTTAAAAATATATATCTCGGCAATTTCCCGTGTGTGGCGACACGTGAACGAAGCTATGCTCCTCTCTCCACATTATTGTGACGACGTATAAATTAAATATTTCATCGTGACGATTGTCATCAAATGGACGAATTTTTAATATATCTCAGCATTTTCCCATCTGTTATTTCAGGCGGTGTATGACTGACCATGCCACGATTGAAAAAAAATATATCTTGGCAATTTCCCATATGTGGCGACACGTGAACGAAGCTATCTCCTCTCTCCACATTATTGAGACGACGTATAAATTAAATATTTCATCGTGACGATTATCATCAAATGGACGAATTTTAAATATATCTCGGCATTTTCCCGTCTGTTATTTCAGGCGGTGTATGACTGACCATGCCGCGATTTAAAAAAAAAACAATATATCTCGGCATTTTCCCGTCTGTTATTTCGGGCGGTGTATGACTGACCATGCCGTGATTAAAAAAAAAAAAATCTCAATGGACTTGAAGTTACAGGCCTTTGAGAATTCATTTCGTTCTATAAAGGGCAACTTTCATCAGATTTTCCTCACGTTTTTTTTCAACCGAGTCTAAAACTATGTTAGCGACTGTGAAAAATGAAATGATATATCGAATTTGATTTGAAAGAAAACTGTGTGAGAGAGCAAGACTCCACGGGCCTACAAAACAGGCCTCAAAGCTATGCGAGTTAATAAAATGGTGGATATTTGTTTATATGAAGCCTCTCCCACAATGGGTGGAGCTATGGTTCCCAGAATGGGTGGAGCTTTGAGGTTTTGTCTTCTCTGCAAGAACAAGAAGAAGAAGAAGAACAAGAACAAGAACAAGAACAACAGCAGAGGGCACTCTATGAGCAGCGTCTGCGACGCGGCTAAAAACCAAAGACTTATTGTGTATTCCCATGTCCTGTGATTCTGTAAAGGAACATACCAATGACTTTTCACAAGTTTTATTCTTCAGGAAAGTAATCCTGCAAAATATAATTGAGTATTTTTACATTATATAATCTATACTACTAAAATGAGAGACAGCTCCTGCACCGTGCCATCGTGCCTGAGAGATTAGACTGTACATACACATTTACCCCAAATTTGCTGTGCAAAATTATTTTCACATGATCAAGGAGAACATAAACAATGAAAAGTTGCAACTCTTAATAAAGTAGATGTTAAATGATTAAACATGGCCACTTTCAGTGAGCTGAGTGAGTACTGTGACGTATGACGCACACGTCACGTGGAACAGAGAAGAATCTGCAAATTTAGAAAGCCGACTTTTAACCCGACTGTATAAATTGTTAATGTAAATTATGAATAACAAGAAGAAAAAGACATAAAATGTCAAAGCCACCGCTGTGGTTTTCGTAATTTTGCTGGACGGAGTTAAAGGTCCTCAGTCGGGCATATTTGGTCGGATGACAAAACAATATCTTCTGCATATGTGTACTCATGAATTTTCTTTGTGCCAAGTTTGAAGAAAATTGATCCATGCATGCCTGAGAAATGGTTGGGGACACGTTCAAGTAACATCTGGGGAATATCTCAGGCACCTCTTTTTTGCTAGGAATGTGATATTTGGACATGACAATGACCAAGTGATTTGGCTGTAAAGGGTATTTTTGATTTATTGATTAATCAATAAATCGATTAATTACTAAATTGATTAATTTTCAAAAAGTTACAGATTTGGATGAAATTGTGATGGTTTAGGTATGATGTTATCAATTGATTAAGAAATTAATTATTTTACAATCATTATTTATTTATTTAATTATGCAATTAATCAATTAATTATTGTACACTGCTCCCTCCCAATTCTGTCTCCATTGCTGCACAGCGGTATCACTGGGTGCTGAAGGCACCCCGGAAATGTCGCCCGCTGGATGATGTTATTTATTTATTTTGTATGGGGGTGGTGTACTTTGAATGTATCTGTACTTGTTTATGACTTTATTTATGATCAGGCACTCAACTTAATATTTCTTATCTTCTTGTTCTTCAAAAACAAATCGAATGATCCAGTTCCACACCATTTTTCTCTGCATCATCTTGCTCCGTCAGTATCAATTTTATGTGTGCAAACAAATTATAATTTACTATAGCTGCTTGAGTGCTGAGCTTTGATAAGTATTCTGATAAAAAAAAAACAAATAAATTCATCACTTTCAAATGTATATTGTGCATTCATTTGGTGAGTTTCCCTTTGTTAAGTTTATTTTGGTGCGTCATTGTGGTGTAGTTATACCTCTAAGCTGTATCCAAAAATTCTGACTGTACCATGTTTTTGTTTACAGTTCCAAGAGTCATGGAGGAGCTAGAACACAGAAGGGATCAGGACGTAACGCAAGGAAAAGAACAGTAGATAGAAGAGGAGAAGGGATTGGGACTTGTACGTGAAAAAACCCACCAAAAACCCACAAGAAACACACACACGGATAAAAAATTTAATAAGCTCTGCTTGGGATTAAATGCGAGTGTGACGGATTTTGGAACTCACCCCAAGTCCACCACAAGGCAGCAGACCAAAGGCCTTCCGAGTGCCTGCAAAGAAGAACCAAGATTATAGGCAGGCCATGTAAATTCCATTTCATGTAAGATACTTTAAAATTACATGTTTAAAGACATGAATTGTTAAGAATATCTCATATAAAGTTCAAAAAGCAAAATGATGTTAGAAGATAACCCTAATAACCCCAGCCATCTGCAAAAGACATCGCCACAAGAGGAATTAAACTGCTTTGGTGAATTAAATGTGACGGTTTAATGAATGTTAAATCCATGTGAAACATATATAGTGAGAGCTAAGGGCAAATGGTGATGACAGAATTCGAATCCAATGATGTGTAGTTCATATGGCTCATAAAAGTAACCATGAGAGTAATCGACACATCGACATCTACGCTGCTGTCCTCACATTCGTGGGGAATGTCAAAGCAGCTGAAAAAAATTAATTAGTCATGTGTTCCATTGTCGACTGAGGATCACAAAGGAATTCCGTGCGTTGCTTTGAAAAAGGGGGAATGATCTGTAACAAATGCACCTAAAAGTAGTTTGACATGTGTGAAATGACTTGGATTAGGCGCGAGTTGGAATTCTCTTAGTTTCAGGCACCGGGATTTCAAAATCAAACTCTGTTGCCATTGCCACTTTTGGGAAATGCTCCACTCAGGTAGCTAGCTAAATTCACGAGCACCGGAGTGCAAGAACAATGTGACTTAGTCTTGGTGCCGCCTTGCACAACAATTTTTGCTCGTATGAAGCTCGAGCACATCTGGTTCAATTAATGGTTCGGAGAGCTTTTGAGGCTGTTGTAATTTATTGGCAGTGGTGCAATCAAAGGGCGGCAGCAGTGTAATGTGCTGATTGATTTTTTTTGTCCTTTCGATTGTGTGGCCTTGCTGACCTGCCTGCGATACAGGAAGGTGAGGCGCTGCGTTGCGAGTTGTTGACAGCTCACGGGGCCAGATAAGAGAGCAGCGATTTGCCACACTCCAGCTCTTCCAAGGACCATCACTCTCACAAAGGGCAGCTTAAGTCAGAACAAGACCCTGGAATTTTCAGATCAAAGACCCAGGGCAAGTGCTGGTCAGGATAGGGGAGTGGCGGTAAAATTTGGTTGTCATGAAAACTGCTGGCAATGGATCATCTCTGTGACGATGTGTCTGGCAAGACTTCTTTCCATGTCTGTGTTTGGTTCCTAAACTTGTTAATGACCTGTGGATAATATATCGGGCTGTGATGTGCAGGAAAATGTTTGGAATGGGAAAGCATAATTCTTGTCACAATGACCAAAAAAAGAAAAGGTTTGAGCAGAGCATTGCTTTTATCAGATGGAAATGTAACAGAAAGGTTGGTGTGTGTTGATGAGATGCAGACATCTCGAAGCTTTCAGGGCTTTTAATGCTCAAAAAGCTTGATGGTGGCTTTCAAGAAGTTTAAATTTTCCTCGACTTTACCATTAGCCAGTATCTGACTCATGTAAAAGCTTTATTTTTGGACTTCTATTTGAATCGAGAGTAACAACAAAGTAGAACATGCTTGTAAAGAGACATCACTTCCTCCAAAGTTTGACCCAAGCTCTGCCATAATAATTTAACCTTATCACAAGATTGATATTTTTAACTGCATTATAATGCAAAGAAACGTTGCAAAGCAGGAGTCACCACGTGAGCACAAGAGGTCGTCATAAACACACACAACTTTGGTAAGACCTTTAGAAGTCAGAACACCCTGAGCCTCACCCGGTAGTTGTTTGCAGTCTCGTCGGTCGAGCTGGTTCGTTCCATACATGAGAGTGTGCTGCTCAGTGTGCACAAGCTGTAGCTCTTCTAATGTGGCCTTCCTTCCACACACTCGCTGCGAGCGAAAAAAAACAACAATAGTTAAAGTTAAACATACTGTTGAGATTCCATTAAAAAAACCCAGATAACACCATGAATGCCAAAAAAGGAGAAAAGAGGGAACTTTTTAGAAAACAATTACTTTCAGAAGAAGAAGAAGAAAAACAGCAGAGAGAAGAAAGTCCAGCAATGACAAATGCGTTAAATTCATAGTCACTGTTTACCATGAGCAGAATGACTGGAATGACCGCTCACAATGATCAAGATGAAATCAAACTGGACAAGCCTCCATTAAAAATGAATCATCCTTCCAGGGAGATATTTTCACGTGGCACAATCGTAAGATCGGGGATTAAAAGGAAAAGGGAAAAAGAGGGCAAGAAATCTTGCTATACCCACCGACTCAAAATAAACTAGAACAACACTCGGTAGAGAGCAAACCTCCACCAGGCTGAACATTTTATGTTTTGTATCCACTGATAGGCCGGATCTGGATTCAGACCTGAACCAAAATCTAATCAGCTTGTTCTTGTCACCGAACCAACTCATCCACCAAGTTTAGTCATAACACGTCCATGACTTTTTTAAAATATCGTGTTGTATATCGCTTTTCGCCCGATCTCTCAATGGTGAAGAATGACTTTAAAAATTAAATAATTCTCATATCCGAATCCATATTCAGATCTTCACCAAAATTTAATCTATTAGTCCTTGTCAAACACACAACCTGTCCACCAGGTTTCGTCCAAATTCGTCCACAACCTTTTGAGATATCCTGCTATGTATCGTTTTTGGCCCGATCTCCCAATGGTGAAGAATCACTTTAAAATTCTAGCAGCCGAATCCGAATCCGGATCTTCACCAAAATCGAATCATTTCGTCGTTATCACATACACTACATCTCTGCCAAATTCGTCCGAATCCATCCACAACTTTTTGAGAGATCTTGTTCACGAACAAACAGACAGACAAATAAACAGGCAAAAGGCAAAAAGCAAAAGGTAAAAAAAAAGGCAAAAGGCAAAAAGGAAAGAAAAAAAAGGAAAAAAAGGCAAAAAAAACTGAGACTGAAAAAACTGAAAAACTTTTTTGAGGCAAAAAACAAACAAAAAAACAAACAAACAGACAGGGGTGAAAACATAACCTCCATCCACCTTCTGTGGCAGAGGTAATAACTCATCGACATTTACTATTTGCACACTTTTAGGAAGAAACGCTTTCAATACTTAACGAGTACCAGCACTCACCCTGGCCCAATCACTAGGTTTCTCTCTTCTGGCTCAGCGGGTTCCGTGCTCCAGATAACTTTGACTTATTGAAGAGTATGGCTATTCCTGCTGCAATGTGGCAACCCTCAATGAGGTAGTGCATTCGAAATTCAGTTCCAGGGAAGCTCTGTGTACAATCTCTGCTGAGCAACTTCCTTCTCAAACCGTTGTCTGGCTCAATACGTCATTCATATGGCAGTTGGCATTGTCTCTTGAGCCCTGCAATGATTGGGCCTGCTGGTTCCTCTTTATCGGCCTCCTCTCTGAATAAGTCTTTTCGCTGTTCTGTTCCATTCCCAGCATCCATCTCCATAATGTCGCCATTTTCTGTAAGTAATACATCCGGTGACTTGAGGGTTCTACTGCTTTCCACATTACATTGATTTAAAGGAAATCTTCCTCCTTCCTACTTTCTTAGCCTGTGATGTCTCGAGTGTGTCTCAAGTTGTCTTCCGTTTCTTTGTCTGCACTCTCCCTAGTTATGGATGTTTCCTTCCTTCGCTGCTCCAGATGTGGATTTTTAAATGAGAGGAAATCACACAACAACAACAGATTGTAATGGAGCATCTTGTCTCTTCCGCCTTCCATTTTCTCGACTCACCTCATACATGGGGACTCCATCCATCCTTCCTTCAGGTGACCACACAGACCTGACCCTCCCAATAGAAACATCTTGCCAGGCCTCCCTTTTTCATCCATTCCTTTCCAGCTTCATTGCTACAGCTTCACACCATAAACTTTTTTTCCCTAGGAATACTATCCTCTACATTCTTAACCGTAGCGTTGCGTGCCTCCTCATATCTCACTTATCCAAGTCCTCCAATTCTCAGCATAGTTTTGGTAAGAAACTTTCTCCCCTTTGAATTCCAACCCAAACAACACACCAGGAGCTGTAGTAATCTTCCATAAAGCAAGAAGAAATGTGAGAACCTCATCTCTTTACCGTTGAAATCGTTGCGAGTGTGTGCTACCTTCATAATCAAGCTCTTCCTGTTTTGCTTTTGTCCTTTGGTCAAGTTCTCGACATTGTGAGAAATGTGTGGTTGAACCCCTCCAACTGCACGTTGCCCTGGAGTTGATAAGCTGTAGTATGAGAACATCTGATGCCACTCTACTCTCTGAATTGGATCACCCATTGGTTGTTGAATTCCGATGCTAGGTCATGGTGGATAAAAGTGGGGAATCCAAATCAAAATAAAAGTTGGGTGAATGAAAATTGAACAGAAAATAGTTGAAGATGATAATGGTGACATTCATTGCTATTTTGATGCTTGGAGCAGTCACTTGGGAAAACATGGCATGGTCTCTAAATATGAGGATGTTCTCATATCACCACTTGCACATGTGTAGGTGAAGAAATTCCACTGACAGTAGCTCAAAAGGACAAGTAGTCCTAATGGTAGACAGAGGTGCACGATAGATATGGTTCATTTTCTGCTTCTTCAAACACTTACGCTCATGGATCATAAAACTCTCGAGGCCTTTTTGGATTTTTGTCCAGTACAACTATTCTTGGATGAGGCTTTAGATCCTCTTAGTACTGTCACACATCTCTGCACAATTCCTGGTAGACGAGGTGGTAGTAAATACTGGGCAACACGAGTTAGTCGTAAATACTCTTGTGGTGGTCTTCTGGTACAGCAACCCTCTTCATTGACTTCCTCCTTCAGCTCTTGTCCAATCCTCCTTCAGCACTACTTGCACATTACTGCTCTCTGTTGAGCGATGGGTTGCTCAGATGCTCATTACGGTCTTTAAACTCAAACACTCAATGAATGACTGGATCTTCTCTCTGTGCTGCCGGTATCTCACCTGGTGGGTTGGGCTAAAAAAGGTAGATTGGTGAGCCAGGTGATTTTGGCCTGCAAATACGTCCATGGTGAAGGCACTAACGAATAGTATTGCATAAATATGCTGCATGTAAATCCCTTAGAAGGTGACTCCAACCACCTCGAGACTCGTTTCCTCTAGCACCAGGTGATATAAATGTCTGGAGATTCACCGACATACATGAAAGTCCGTCTGCGTCAGTTTTATCTCCTTCCGAATGGTACTTTATCTCGAAGTTGAAGTCAGCAAACCCTTTCACCCATCAATGTTGTGCAGTATTTAGCCTGGCTATCATGATCACATACAGGAACATATCGGTGAATGATGAATGCTAGTGCATGGCACAGGTATTCCTTGAATCGCTCACGCACTACCCACTTCAATTCCAGGAACACCAGTTTCTCAGAATGCAAGTTGAACTTCTATTTTGGAAGGAGATTTCTAGATATCAGAGCATAACTTTCAACTTCCCTTCTGGTCATTGAGAAAGCACCACTTAAGGACCCTCCTGTGAGGTATCACAATGTAAAATGTATGGCTAGGCAAAGTTTGGGTATCCCAACACTGGCAGATTAGTCACATGATCGAACAACTTCTCCAGTACCTGCTGTTTCTGTGCAGATGATGGGGGTTTTACTTGGCAACTGTCCCTAATTCCTTACAATTGTATTGTTTCTTCCTTGTTGGTGTGTCTTGAGTGGTGGTGGTGGTGGTGGTAATCTCCTTGGATGCTCCTCCGTAGTATGCAGCTAGTTCTACTGGGTACCCTGTCTCCTCTATCTTTCATGGGTTCTTGTCATATGGGTAACTTCCTCCATTATTGAAAACATCAAACATCACTCCTATCTCCAAGAAATCTTCTAAAACTGACCACCTCAACTATACAGAAAAAACAGCCTTCTTTCCATTTTAAGGAAAGGAATGGATTCCCTCATTCCCTCAGAAATGGATTCCATCAGTTTGCCTTCGGGATGACTTTTCCACCTTGGATATGTTAGCCTTTCTGATGCAGTAGCGGATGGATGCCAAGAACAACAAACAATATGTTAGGCTAATCTCTTTAAATATTTATTTTGGACTTCACACTATCTGGCCTTGATTTATAAGCGGTCTTCCTTTAGTATTCAGGGTCCCCTGCTCAAGTTGTTTTCTGATCTCCTCTGAGTAGAAAAAACAGGTTGTCCTTGAAAGTGTATCTTATACGGTTCCATATTCTTTCCCTTCAGGCTAGGGTTCAACAAGGCCGCATTTCAGGACCTACATTATTATTGACCTTTTTTTTTTTGGTATACAGAATCGAGGCTCGTGAAAGAGCTAACATTTATCACACAAACAAATCAAATAGACAAACAAACAAAGTATATAAAACGGGGAGCGGGAGACAAGATGGGGAGAAAAGGGGAAGCACATAAACACAACATTTGAGAGCAGGGACATCGGGAATGTGTGGGAGGGAGAGGGCTTGGGGGGAGGCGCGTGGGAAGGGGGGGGGGGTGTAGAAGTATAAACACAAGGACACCAAGGACTTCCAGGAAAGAAGTTGGTATTTCAAAAAAGTGGATTTGGGGTGAAATTAGCAGGGGTAGAAAAGATCAAGGTTTTGGATGGGGGAAGATAAGAGATGGTGGTGAACAGCTGTTTTAAAGACCTGGAGGGTGGAGTGGGATTGAAGGAAGTGGGGGAGTTTGTTCCAGAGGCGGGAGAAAAGGGGAATGAAGGAGTGAAGGTGAACAGAGTCTTGATTTTGGCAGTTTAACCATAAGAGGGTTGCAGGCAGATCTTGTGCAACCTGTAGGAATATTTGGGGGACAGAGCCCAGAGAGAGATGGGGGGGAAAGGCCAGAGAGGAGTCGGTAGAAGACAGAAAGACCACCAACCTGCCTGCGTTGAGTGAGTGAGAGGCGCTTGGAGTTAGCTTCATCGCGGGAGATTCCAATGATTCTGAATGCTTTGGTTTCAACAGCGTGAAGACGAGCTAGGTGTGAGGCAGGAGCACCAGCCCAGAGGGGAGAGCAGTATTCCATTGAGCTGCGGATGAAAGCCTTGTATGTGGTGAGGAGCTCAGGTGTGCCAAGGAAGGACTTCGCACGACGGAGGATGCCCAGTCGGCGACTGGCTTTGGAGGCCAGCTTGGAAATGTGGTTTTCCCAGGAAAGATCATGGCAGATAGTGAGACCCAAAAGCTTGAGTGACAGAACTTCTTGGAGAGGATTATTCAGAAAGTGGATGGGAGGGTTGTCCAGTCGTTCTTTTCGGAAATGAATATCAATACGAGGTATATCAATAAATCAATCCGATTGCATTGAAAACCAACTTTACCAATTTTCTAATGACTCCACCTTGTGCAGACGGGCCGATTGCACTTGTGAAAGCCGACAACTGGCGAATTCCTATAAAAAATACCTGGACACGATAAGCTATTGGTCAGTTTCTTGCAACATGTCATTCAATGCTGTACATTTAGCGTTGAACATCATGGATGCTCTCACACCATGTTTCCACAAGGATCAGCATCAAACCGCCACGAGGGTAAAAATACCAATCCATTTCACTGGATAGCAACTGGGAGAGGTGGAACCCCTGTAACTACATGCCACAACATATTGTGGAAGGAGCATATCTCCAAACTGACATCAAAGTTGCCATCTGGGTATCCGCCGAAGAGCTATGAGATGCCTTATAGGAATACTAAGCTCATCACTGTATATAACATTTTAATACATAATTTCATGTAGTATACTGTAGCTCCCTTCTCATGGCTCGTGATCCCTATCCCCATTCTGCTCATAAGGTGATCAAAACATGCAAGGCCTTCCACAATATTGGAACCTCCTTCGAGCTAAGCGATGCCTGATGAGCACATTACGCTTATCACTGTGTATAACACTTTAATACAGAATTCCATGTATCTCAAGGCAGGAAGCAGTTTTCCAGGAACTGCCACTCTCCAACCATTGGCAAGTTGGTTGGCTCTCTATTTTATGCAAGCTTACATCTGGATCTGGTCTTGTATTTCCAGCGTGTCCTACCTCTTCCTTCCTCTAGTCACCCCATGTTGCACACATTCGTCAAGACGCCCTCTCTTGTTCTCCCTCAAGTCCAGGCTGGTTGCCCATCTGCAACCGTTAATCCCCTTGTTCTCCAAATGTGGAATTGTCTCCCTGCGTCTGTTGTCCCATCCTTCTCACTTCAGTCTTTCAAATGAACTGCCTGCCATTACGTCATATCATGATGTGCCCATGTACATCCAGGATTCATTTGACAAATGGTGATTCATTTCCATTAATTCCCATTCAGTTTCTCTCTGGGCCATTGCTACTCATCTCTGTGTTATACTTCATGTCCTCCTCGTGTACGTCCATCCCCCATACCCTTTTGCTTGTCTGTAAGCCTGTTTCCTTTTATCATATAGATCCTCCTTGAGCATAGGCCCTTGTAAAGAAAGAAAATACTGAAGCACCGAAAACATCAAATAAACATGTACAAGCCAGAGTAGCTTCACGGAAGCTGATCATTCAAACGATCCAGGGCATTACATGATTATGGAGGGCATCCTGTGAACAAGCCCGTTCCGATCAACCCCCCATCCAGCAATTATTACTCCTGCGATATCGTGGTCAGAGTCTGTGTTAGTCGCCAATACTGATCAAATTACCAAAACTCAGACAGTTTTCCAATGAATTTTCCCTGCAGTGAGGATGGGAGGTTGCCTCTTTCCCTGTCGATCCTGCTATGGAAGGAATGTCAAGGAGGGAAGAAAAGTGTGAGGGATGAACATTTTCTGCTATTTTTGTGGAGATTTTATCCAAATTGGCCGAAATGGGATAATAGAACTGATTATAAAGCCAACTAGAACGCCACTCAGTAGAGCGCATACTCCCGCCGTGGGTTTCGTTGGAATAATACGGTTTGTTTAACATCCCCTCTCCCCAAAACAATAAATGAAAAGGAAAGTAAGCTCTAACTGTCAGATAATTTATTTTGATATATCTCGGAATTAGAGGAGAAAAACATCATTTAAGAATAAGAATAAAAGCTTTAATGCAGTAAAACAGAAAAAATCTTTCCCAAAAAATTCCCCCCAAAAATTCCTGGATCGGGAATAATATCCTGAGCTTCACCAAAAACGAATCAATTCTTCCTTATCCCAAGGGCAATCATCCCAACAACTTTCATCCAAATCCGTTCAGAACTTTTCCAGATATCTTGTTCACAAACACACGAACACACGAACATACGAACACACACACACATGGACAGACACGATCGAATGCATTACTCCCTGGCGGGAGTAATAAACCTGAAAATCGCAGAGCCAGAACCAGAATTATTTATTTGGTCTGGGAAGCCCATGCGAGGTTTCTTCTTCTTCAGCCACTCACAGCCCTGGGTGAATAGGCGATCTTTTTTTAAAAAGTTGGAATTTTGCCAAATCTGTTTTATTCGTTTGTTATTATACCTCAGCCATTGACAAATCTGGAACTAAGTCTTTATAAGTTCATCAAATACTGACACCGTGAATGACATTCGCTGAGCTAAATGTTGATATCTCTTCTGAGGTTAAAAAAAAAAAAAAAACAGTTTTAAAGCATTATACGTATCAAACGATACATTTTATGAAACGGGGAAACGTAATACACACTTTGGTGGTTTTAAAATGACAGAATAGGTCTTTATTAGGAAAAAAAATGAACATTGAAGACGACGCTGCTAAAAAAAATACACCGCTCTAACGCATAACCACGAGTTTAAACTACATTTACAACAAATATGAAAACTATTTTCATATCACAATGTTAAATATAGAAGATAATGTTAAAAAAAAATGAGCCCTATCTTCCAATGGTAAAAAAATCCTTCAAAAAATTCCTGGATCGGGAATAATATCCTGAGCTTCACCAAAAACTAATCATTTCTTCCTTATCCCAAGGGCAATCATCCCACCAACGTACATCCAAATCCGTTCAGAACTTTTCCAGATATCTTGTTCACGAACACACACACACACACACACACACACACACACACACACACACACACGGACATGAGTGAATGCATTACTCCCTGGCAGGAGTAAATATACAATAACTTCCAATTTATTAAGGAAGAAGATGCTGAGAAACTGTTATGCCATGGATATTGCTGGTCGGCCTTTTGGCTTAAAGAATACTGTTAAAAGATTGGGGTACAAGTATATCGGCTTAAAGTGATATGTGCTTGTAATTCAAGATGAATAATGTGCAACTACACAGCCGACGATACATTCAAACTTGCGTATGTGTGTGTGTGCCTAGTAGGGACTAGATTCCACAGGGAAATGAAACTTGTAATTGCTGTTGCCATTTTACATTCTTTAATTCAGGTTACTTTGTGTAGTTATCTATTCAGCTGTCTGTTTTCTCTTCATGTGCAGCACATTGCCACACCCAGTATGATGGAATAACATTGGTGATAATGACGTAGACAAACATCCATTCTTGAGGACCATTGCCATGAACAAAGCTCCACAGACACTGTTGGAGTTGTTAAAAAAATAATATCTAAAAATTACAAGCAGGTGTACCACCAGATATGGTGGCACATATGAATTCCTGGCATGGGCAGAATGAAGCAGAATATGAGAGAGAACGGATCGAAGGGATGGACAGAGCCCAAGACGAGGAGACTTCTGCAGCCACCAAAAGGCAGGGGAGCGGTTCTTGGACAAAATTGGGCACTAAAAGTGACCTGTCCATTTAGCTGTGCCTGTGCTGACACCAAAACCATTATACTGGATGCTTGCAATTGTTGTTTTCAGGCACAGAGCATTTCAGCAAATTACATTTCCGGCAGGATGGCCTAGAGGTACGGATACTCACCTCTGTGCTGTCTTGCCTGGGTTAGAATCTCGGCACGGCTATGAATTGTCATCCCGGTGCTTGACAGCCAAGGGTGCTTCACCAATGTGTGCGCCATCCCTCGACCCATCTATCGGTATTAGTTGGTGTACGTTAAAGATCCCACGGTGTCCTTCGCGAAGAGTACTCGAGCTATCGCTGGCACCATGGAACAAATTCCAAATTCCTAGCATAACCTGCACTGGGCACCGCGTCAGTGGCAAAGCCGCACTCCCAGCAATGATGCAAACCACCAGCCAGAAGCTGAACACAAAATGAATGAATGAATATGAAATACAATGGAGAAACGGTGACATAAACTTTTTCCATCATTTCACTCTTGACCTCACTGCCTGTCCAGCAATCAGTCCACATCTGCAACCTGTCTGTGTTATGATTAAGAGCTAGAAAGAAAGGATAAGACTCCTCATGTCTTTCTCCTTTGTCTGTCTATGGGTCGTTTGTGATCTCCATGTTTAAAAAACAAAAGCTCTGGAAAACTGGGTGTGTATAAGGCAAACTCTGGAGTGATTATAAGCAATGCTTAAACATACTCTGTCCTACATTCTCTGCCCACCCAGATCACACAAACTCTGCCAGAAACCTTTTTCCTTGTTACCCTGCCAAGACTAAACTCAATTCTCACCTGAATTCTTTCCAATCAATCTTTTCTTGCTTTTGGAACTGCATTCCTCAATCCTAAGAGCATGGTTTTAAGCTCTTCCATGGAGGATTTCAAGTCTGCTGCCAACCGGCACCTCAAGGTCTCTCACATTTCCATTACTTGGCTTTAAAACACCAGCTGAGACTCTATTTTCACCCCTTCTGTAATTTTCTTCTCGTGCTATGATGCATTGTTTGTTGTCCTTAGCCTCAATACCTACATACGTAACTAGGGAATCATAAAACACCTTCCTCTGCACAATCTTGAGAAATAAGGACATGGATGAGGTGTATTAGCAACAAATTTGATTGGTTGAGACGATGTAAAATGCCGTAATATTTTGTCCAAGCACTGCTAAATGGAAGGGGTTTTGAAAGAGCTGAGAAGGCTATTTGTGTTCTACAATGTACAACTATACAATTCAATTGAAATTAAACAAAGATTTCAAAGATTTTAGAAATAAAATTTGCACCGCCGTTGCTGCAACATCTTTTACACCACCTAATTTAACACATACCATTAGTTTGACGTGCCTGTTGTTTGTGTCCTTTATGATGTCCTTAAAAGCAGGGAGATCCTGTTTGGAATGATTTTCAATTTTGATTGACTGCCAGACAGGCAGATGGAATTTAAAAAATATTATCTCGCTCTTCTCTGGGTATGTGCGGTCAGGACGGATTCAGAGTCAAAGTACTTATAAGTTCCTTTTCCAATTCGTGTACTGATTCGTGTTCAAAATATAACATTAAATTTAAGTCAAGTTGCTCCTCAATCATAAACTGATGTTTGTAGACAGGACAGACAAACAGATAGAAGTTAATCAACTGCTTGACCCTGTTATTCGCTTCACATGCACGGGGTAAAAACCAAAATCATTGAAATATAAACTAAACTGACATCTTGGGCAAATTAACAGTCAGAACTATGCATGAAAAAAAATCATGGTTCATTTCAATGCAAACATAATCAGGAGGGAATTACTCTATTTCAGACTAAGCTTCATACACTTCAGCAAATCATACAGTCCCACCCTGGAGCAAAATTGTAGAAGGCCTAAGTTCTAATATAACCATGTTTCTAAACCAGCAATGGTATTTCAAAATTAAACATAAATGAAATGCAAACAAAGTGGAAAAGCAGTTCCAATTTTCAGTGTCTTTTTGAGAATCCAGCCAATTTGTGACAGAACAATAGAATAAATGTTCAGCAATGGGTGTCATCCTTTCTGGGAGTCAAAATGGATGGATAGTATTCAGGCAGGCCTTTCAGCAGATGCTCTGAGAGAAAATTAATGTTACTGTTGTGAACAAACTCTTAATGCAAGATCACCATATCACAATAGAAGAACTTGTGACACAGTGAGGAATAACCAGGTCAACAGTGTATTGTATGATTACTGAGGAAAAGGAAGATGATGGCAAATTTCAAAGCTTTCAAAAAAACAACTTTCAAAAAACAAGATGGAACTTCTCCCCAAAGGACACAAGGGAAAGCATTCTCCCAATGGGACACGAGGGAAAGCATTCTCCCAATGGGACACGAGGGAAAGCATTCTCCCCAAGGGACATGAGCGAAAGCATTCTCCCCAAGGGACATGAGCGAAAGCATTCTCCCCAAGGGACATGAGCGAAAGCATTCTCCCCAAGGGACATGAGCGAAAGCATTCTCCCCAAGGGACACGAGGGAAAGCATTCTCCCCAAGGGACACGAGGGAAAGCATTCTCCCCAAGGGACATGAGCGAAAGCATTCTCCCCAAGGGACACGAGCGAAAGCATTCTCCCCAAGGGACACGAGCGAAAGCATTCTCCCCAAGGGACATGAGCGAAAGCATTCTCCCCAAGGAACATGAGCGAAAGCATTCTCCCCAAGGGACACGAGGGAAAGCATTCTCCCCAAGGGACATGAGCGAAAGCATTCTCCCCAAGGGACACGAGCGAAAGCATTCTCCCCAAGGGACATGAGCGAAAGCATTCTCCCCAAGGGACACGAGCGAAAGCATTCTCCCCAAGGGACATGAGCGAAAGCATTCTCCCCAAGGGGCATGAGCGAAAACATTCTCCCCAAGGGACATGAGCGAAAGCATTCTCCCCAAGGGACATGAGCGAAAGCATTCTCCCCAAGGGACATGAGCGAAAGCATTCTCCCCAAGGGACATGAGCGAATGCATTCTCCCCAAGGGGCATGAGCGAAAACATTCTCCCCAAGGGCCACGAGAGAAAGCATTCTCCCCAAGGGACATGAGCGAAAGGATTCTCCCCAAGGGACATGAGCGAAAGCATTCTCCCAAAGGGACATGAGCGAATGCATTCTCCCCAAGGGGCATGAGCGAAAGCATTCTCCCCAAGGGACATGAGCGAAAACATTCTCCCCAAGGGACGTGAGCGAAAGCATTCTCCCCAAGGGACATGAGCGAAAGCATTCTCCCCAAGGGACATGAGCGAAAGCATTCTCCCCAAGGGACATGAGCGAAAGCATTCTCCCCAAGGGACATGAGCGAAAGCATTCTCCCCAAGGGACATGAGCGAAAGCATTCTCCCCATGGGACATGAGCGAAAGCATTCTCCGCAAGGGACATGAGCGAAAGCATTCTACCCAAGGGACACGAGCGAAAGCATTCTCCCCAAGGGACATGAGCGAAAGCATTCTCCCCAAGGGACATGAGCGAAAGCATTCTCCCCAAGGGACATGAGCGAAAGCATTCTCCCCAAGGGACATGAGCGAATGCATTCTCCCCAAGGGACACGAGCGAATGCATTCTCCCAAAGGGACATAGGCGAAAGCATTCTCCCCAAGGGACATGAGCGAAAGCATTCTCCCCAAGGGACATGAGCGAAAACATTCTCCCCAAGGGACATTAGCGAAAGCATTCTCCCCAAGGGGCATGAGCGAAAACATTCTCCCCAAGGGACATGAGCGAAAGCATTCTCCCCAAGGGACATGAGCGAAAGCATTCTCCGCAAGGGACATGAGCGAAAGCATTCTCCCCAAGGGACATGAGCGAAAGCATTCTCCGCAAGGGACATGAGCGAAAGCATTCTCCCCAAGGGACATGAGCGAAAGCATTCTCCCCAAGGAACATGAGCGAAAGCATTCTCCCCAAGGGCCACGAGAGAAAGCATTCTCCCCAAGGGGCATGAGCGAAAACATTCTCCCCAAGGGACATGAGCGAAAGCATTCTCCCCAAGGGACATGAGCGAAAGCATTCTCCGCAAGGGACATGAGCGAAAGCATTCTCCCCAAGGGACATGAGCGAAAGCATTCTCCCCAAGGGGAATGAGCGAAAGCATTCTCCCCAAGGGCCACGAGAGAAAGCATTCTCCCCAAGGGGCATGAGCAAAAACATTCTCCCCAAGGGACATGAGCGAAAGCATTCTCCCCAAGGGGCATGAGCGAAAACATTCTCCCCAAGGGACATGAGCGAAAGCATTCTCCCCAAGGGACATGAGCGAAAGCATTCTCCCCAAGGGACATGAGTGAAAGCATTCTCCCCAAGGGGCATGAGCGAAAACATTCTCCCCAAGGTACATGAGCGAAAGCATTCTCCCCAAGGGACATGAGCAAAAGCATTCTCCCCAAGGGACATGAGCGAAAGCATTCTCCCCAAGGGACATGAGCGAAAGCATTCTCCCCAAGGGACATGAGCGAAAGCATTCTCCCCAAGGGACATGAGCGAAAGCATTCTCCCCAAGGGACACGAGCGAAAGCATTCTCCCCAAGGGACATGAGCGAAAGCATTCTCCCCAAGGGACACGAGCGAAAGCATTCTCCCCAAGGGACATGAGCGAAAGCATTCTCCCCAAGGGGCATGAGCGAAAGCATTCTCCCCAAGGGACACGAGCGAAAGCATTCTCCCCAAGGGACACGAGGGAAAGCATTCTCCCCAAGGGACATGAGCGAAAGCATTCTCCCCAAGAGACATGAGCGAAAGCATTCTCCCCAAGGGACACGAGCAAAAGCATTCTCCCCAAGGGATGCGAGGGAAAGCATTCTCCCCAAGGGACACGAGGAAAAGCATTCTCCCCAAGGGGCATGAGCGAAAGCATTCTCCCCAAGGGGCATGAGCGAAAGCATTCTCCCCAAGGGACACGAGGGAAAGCATTCTCCCCATGGGACATGAGCGAAAGCATTCTCCCCAAGGGGCATGAGCGAAAGCATTCTCCCCAAGGGACATGAGCGAAAGCATTCTCCCCAAGGGGCATGAGTGAAAGCATTCTCCACAAGGGACATGAGCGAAAGCATTCTCCCCAAGGGGCATGAGCGAAAGCATTCTCCCCAAGGGGCATGAGCGAAAGCATTCTCCCCAAGGGGCATGAGCGAAAGCATTCTCCCCAAGGGACACGAGGGAAAGCATTCTCCCCATGGGACATGAGCGAAAGCATTCTCCCCAAGGGGCATGAGCGAAAGCATTCTCCCCAAGGGACATGAGCGAAAGCATTCTCCCCAAGGGGCATGAGTGAAAGCATTCTCCACAAGGGACATGAGCGAAAGCATTCTCCCCAAGGGGCATGAGCGAAAGCATTCTCCCCAAGGGGCATGAGCGAAAGCATTCTCCCCAAGGGGCATGAGCGAAAGCATTCTCCCCAAGGGACACGAGGGAAAGCATTCTCCCCATGGGACATGAGCGAAAGCATTCTCCCCAAGGGACACGAGGGAAAGCATTCTCCCCAAGGGACACGAGGGAAAGCATTCTCCCCAAGGGGCATGAGCGAAAGCATTCTCCCCAAGGGACATGAGCGAAAGCATTCTCCCCAAGGGACACGAGGAAAAGCATTCTCCCCAAGGGACACGAGGAAAAGCATTCTCCCCAAGGGACATGAGCGAAAGTATTGTTGCGGATATGAGGACTGTATTTTTTTATTGTGTGTTTTATTATTATTATTATTGTTTATTCTGCGCCTCCTGCCTCCGGAGTTGTGTAAAGATAGAAAGGGCGTCTCGGTAATTAGTCCATAAAGCATCCACGTCAGCCAACCATAGAATACCCCTGTTCGATAGCTTATATCTTATTATGTGTCTTAGAGTAAGGCCTTGTCTTCCATTAGAATAATACTCCATTGTACCAAGTGAAATAAGAATAGGTCCCCTTTCATTTCGTTTCGATGGTCAACTGCATTTTGGGCGGTTTTCTCTTCAACCACCATTGGCCACGAGGCAGGGTTGGGGAGGAAAGGCGGGTCCCCACCTCGTCAGAGAGGGGAGGAGTGAGCCAGCCCCACTCGACCAACCATGACCAAGGGGTTTGTCTAGAGAGGGCGGAGGAAGAGCGATCGGGGAGGTTCGCAAAGGTTGAGGGGCGGGGCCTATATAACCCACGGCAGGGCATTTCCCGAAAAGAGATGAGCTTTTACAGAGAAAGGAGAGGAGTTCAAGGGAGGAGACAAGCAGATGCGCTTTGAGTTGAGACAAGGAGGGAGGAAAAAGGGCCGGGTCGTCAGAGCAAGAGCGCGTAGAGAGGAGAGAACCCGTCACGCCAGACCCCCCCCCCACCAGCGCGTCGGCTCCACCAAGCAGCTCCGACCCGTGATCCCGCGCACACGACAGGCCCGGTGGCATCAGCGGCCGTCGAGGTCCAGCCCGACGTCCCGTGCGGGATCAAGCTCCAGCCAGCTCCGTGCCGTCCTCCCCACTCCAGCCACACACCTCCTTCCAGCAATCCACTCTGCAATTCCCCGCGTGAGTCAGTGTCTTTGTTTGTTCTGTCCTGGGTAGTAACTAAGTCTGTATAAGCTAATAATTTTCACTGTGTCACCTGCGTCTCATGTCCCTGTAAATAAACGTGACTGCTCCTTTTTGCTTGTGTGTAAATAATAATAAACCCCGTTACTCTTCTGTACGTCTTCTTCCTCTTTGCATTCGGTCGCTTTAGAGTTTTCCATATTGGGCAGCTGCGGTGCGATACGGCCAAAGTTTGGGGTAAATCGGGTTTTAGTCAGGGAAGCACTGTTCCGTTCGGTCGCGGAGCCTCCGCTCGGCAAATATAACACATCTAACCGCGTCCGTAACAAATTGGTGTCAGGAGTGGGATCCGGGTCAAGTCAAGTCCGGTCAAGATCCGGGAGTGGGTCAAGGGAGGAGACAAGCAGATGCGCTTTGAGTTGAGACAAGGAGGGAGGAAAAAGAGCCGGGTCATCAGAGCGAGAGCGCGTAGAGAGGAGAGAACCCGTCACGCCAGACCCCCCCCCCCCCCCACCAGCGCATCGGCTCCACCAAGCAGCTCCGACCCGTGATCCCGCGCACACGACAGGCCCGGTGGCATCAGCGGCCGTCGAGGTCCAGCCCGACGTCCCGTGCGGGATCAAGCTCCAGCCAGCTCCGTGCCGTCCTCCCCCTCCAGCCACACTCCTCCTTCCAGCAATCCACTCTGCAATTCCCCACGTGAGTCAGTGTCTTTGTTTGTCGCTAACACATCTAACACACACATCTAACCACATGTAACACATCTAACCGCGTCCGTAAAAATTGGTAGTCAGGAGTTGGGATTCGAACCTGGGACTAAATTTATTTAGCCCAAATTTTGGACACCAATTGTGTTATTACAGTAACAAATTGGTGTCAGGGAGTGAGATACGAGGCCCGAAGCGCACTTAACGCGCTCAAAATTACGAGCTGCTGAAAATTTGTGTTTTAAAGCAAAACCCGAATTTTGAAATCGCGCCATGGCTGGTCAAGGCGACGGGATGCCGGTGGGAGAGATAGATGGGGTGGAATCGACCCAGGACCTCGGGGAAATGTATATGGAGGAGGTGATTGAGGGGGTATCAGGTGCACAAAATGGCGCGCTCGCGCACGTGGTTGAAGGGTCCCAAAATAGCGGCGCCGCGGAGGGCGAGCCCGCGGTGGCGGCTGGGGACGTTGGGCAAACCGGGTTTGACCTCAGATTATTCTTGACCCAACTGATGGCAAAAATGGATGCTCAGGTTGAGCAAATGGGGGCAATGAGGGGCGAAATGGGGGGCAAAATGGGCGAAATGGGGGGCAAAATGGGAGAAATGGGGGAACGGCTAGAAGCTAAATTTGAGAGGCTAGGAAGCAAAATGGAGCGAATCGGCAAAATTGCGAACAGAATGGGTGACCGCATTCAAGGATGTAGGGAGACCATGGATCGCATGGTGGGCGAGAGGGTCCCAGGGGTGCACGAGGAGGTAACGCGGGTCGAGAAGCGCTGGTTGAGCGAAGCGGAGGAAAGCGCGGGTACACTGACGGGGGTAGAAATCGCGACACGGGGTTTGGAAAAGCCGGCGACCGATGAGGTAGAGGGAATTTTATTAAAGCCAACGGTCTTCGAGGGGAACAAAGACAAAGCAGTAGTGGGTACAATTAAAATTGAAGAGACGGAAGTAGCCCAGGAATCGGAGGGAGAAATGGAATATGTACAAAGTCCCTGCTCAAATCATGACGATGTACTCGCTAATCCAAATGGAAGTTTGCAGGTTCGCGTGGAGAAAAGAATCCCCCAGGTGAGTCGTGCTGTATATTGTGCGGGTAGATTTTGCATGAGGATGTTTAACAACAAGAGAATTGTCGCGCGATTGGGATCAAGGAAGCACCCGGGCGTTGGTAAAGGGTCCCGTGTGAGTGGAAATGGCACGCGTGGGAGGAAAAAGTGTGCGTCGGCGAGTGGGTGTGTTATAAAGTGTGGGAGTGAAACCGAGTGCGAGCGAGAATGCACGTCGGTGTGTACGGAGAGTGACCCGGGGAGTGAGTTGGTGGTGGAGCGGGTGCGAGAATGCACGCTTGGAATGGTTGAGTGTGTGCGAGGAAGCACACCTGAGTTGGTCATGGCGCGAGTGTGGGAGAGCCCATCTGAGCGCGTTAGTGGGTGGATGCCAGAGTGCACGCCCATGGTGAGTGTTACGGAGGACGTAACGGAGGAGAGGTGTGGACCGAGGTGTGCGCAAGAGTGTGCGTGAGAGGTGTGGTGTGTAACAGGGAGAGCGTTGGTGGAATGTACGGACGGCGTTGGAACGCCGGGTTTTGTGAGGGTAAAAGGGGTAGCGTATGTGTGTGAGCATGCAGGTGAAGCATCGACGGCAACCGGGTTAGCGTTTCGGGCGACGGATAGCCGATGCGAGCACTCGGGGCGCGGTGTGTTTTGTTGGACGCAGGGCCCGGCGCGGATCGAAGCTGCGTCGTTTCTCTTCGAAGCGTCGTTGCCGATTCGGGCTTGGCCCCGCCCCGCACGGTCGAGTCCGGGCCTTGTCGGGCCAGGCGACCGGTCCGGTTCAAGGGCGAGTGGGAGGAAGCGGAACGGTGCCCCCTCGTGGGGACGGGGTTCCGACCGAGGGAGATTGAGCCATCGGGCCCGGGACCGCAAGGTGCCGCGCCGAGATGGTGCGTGGAATCTCGGGCCGACCAAACCACCTCCCTTGAACCGAAAGCCGGACGGATTCAACCTGCAGGCGACCAAACCACCCGAATTCATTGCTCGGCTTTACGAAGCCGAGTTTAATGATGTCATGACGCACCGAGGCTAGGATATAGCGGACTGTGATGATGATGGTGATAGTGATAGTGATAGTGATTTGATACGAAATTTAGAAAAGTGAATAGAATTGGTAGAGTGATTGGAAATTTTTGATTGGTTGGAATTTGGTAAGCAAAATTTATAGTAAGAGATGCCCCATGTGATGGGATGGCCAATCCACCATCCCTCACAGCGGGGGGGCAAAGGAGCACGAGGTTATGGGGTTGATGGCAGTGAAAACTAGCCCGGGTGGGCTAGGATATTGTGTGTAGGGACCTAGAAGATGACATTAGGTAACGTTAAGGTTTAGTTAGTGACTGATACCTGTAGTGGGGACGCAGGTAGATTAGTGTGGATGATAATGACGTGGTATGTGCTTAGTTTAAAGGGAAGACGGGGAGCACTAAGTTAGCAGGGTAACAGGTAGATCAGATGATGCCGTGTGAGTGTTGGAGGTGTATTCAAGTGTATTGAGCAGTGTGTGAGGATTGAACAGGTGTGATTGAACAGGTGTGATTGCACAGGTGTGCAACTGAACAGGTGTATGGAGCAGTGTTTGAGTGATGGTGATGGTGATGTGTGTTGTGTTGACCAAATGGTCCAGGGAGAAGGAGGGTGCAGGTGGCACCAGGTGTGAGTGCACAGGTGTGCACCAACAGGTGTGAGGAACAGGTGTGGGGAATAAATGGTTGTGTGGAAGACATGGAGTGTGGAATAAATGGAGTATTGGAGTGGATGGTCGTGGAGTGAGTATGGTGGAAACAATGGAGTGGAGTGGATGGTGCGAAGGTGTGAATGGGGGAAGAGTGGACCCCCCCATCACGAATACCCGGGGCGGGTAGTGTAAGTGTTAGGTAGAGGGTACAGGTAAATTGTGGTTGGATATTGGCATCTGTGGTGCGGGTGGAAGAATGATGTTTGGATGGGTGCATTAGTGTTGTGGAAATGGCTGGGCGTGTAGCCTGTTAGTGTGTGTAGTTGGTTTGGGCACTCCACCACTGTGAGGATGTCGGCCAGGTGAGGCCACAGGTGGGCTCTGGGAGCCGGTAGTTGTGGATGGGGCCCGAGGATCCGGAGGACGGACCCGGGTAGCCCAGTGCCAGAGGGCACCGAGGGGTGACAGAGCCAGGAGGGGCCTTCCCCAGTTAGTTAGGTTAGGGTGAGGAGCTAGGTAAGCTTGGGTGGCAACTGCAGTGGTGGAGGTGTGCAGGTGGGTAGACCTGCTGGGAGAGCTACACGTCACAGCCCAGAAATTGTGCAAGGGCACCGGGAGATGAATCGGGGGAGTGAGACCCCAAATTGAGAAGCACCACAGTTGGTCAATGGGAATTGGTTTTTAGAACCCATAGTGTAAGTTGGCCAATGGATTGGCAGGGAAAGACCCCGGGTAGTGTAAAGTGTGTTAAAGTCATTTAGAGGATAGTTAGGATTGAAGTCTCCTTGCACCATCTGCATCCACTCACCTGAGGTGACAGGTACCTCCACACCATGCCATGTTTTGATTATTTTTTATGTGCAAATGTTTTGGATTGTGAGACGCATCATGACGTGGGTGTGACATTGTGCTTGATGTTCCATCTCTTCCTCCTTATGAGGATTGATGATGAATTTGGTGATGGCAAATTTTGAAGTAGAGGGATTGTGGAGACAAATTTTGGTATAAGGGAAATATGGGGAGACGTGACAGTAGCGACGAATTTGTAAATGTGTAGATTTTGTAAATATGGGGTAAGGACAAGGGTAGTGTAGGTGACAGGGGGGGGGTGACGTACGGTAGGGACGAGCTTTCTCACTTCGCCCTCCGTACGCATTTCGCCTTGCATTGCCTTATTGATGTGTACCCTTGTGACCTTACCCCTCGCTCATTTGTCTTCCCCCTTTTGTCTCCCACATGACCTGTGCGCCATTGGGCGCCGAGGGGAGCGTGCGTGAGTCGGCCATTGTGCGCCCGGAACTCTCAGAACCAGCTGTCTGCATCGATGCATCACATGATGGACCACATGTCTGTGGCCGAGCACCACCTATGGACCCCATGGGTTGGGGCATGGCCCCTCTGCTGGAACCGGCCATGAGGGCCCGAAATCTTGCTGGCGGACCTTGATCACAGGGCACCGATGCCCCACAGGTGAACCACACGAGTCGGCCCCTGTGGGCCATAAATAAATAAAAATGGACACGTTGGGTTCAAGTTTTAATACAAATAGGCCACCAGCAGAGGAAAAGACAACATCTGGAAGAACAAATAATAATAGCCAGCAGAGGGAGCCGAAGAGCAAGAGATCACCTGCAGGGTTAGGGGTTGTTGATTTTATTTTTATTCATGAACATTGATGAACTGTGGTGACTGCACCGATTGGTGCTTGGGGGTGTATTGGTGCGTTATAGGTGCTTTCATGGTGCATTGATGCAGAGCAGACTGTCTCCCCCCCCAGAAAGAACAATTACAGGTCCTGGGTTAGTTTTGTAAATAAAAGTAGTGTCAACTGTAAATAATGCTCCCCACCGTCAATGTATAGTTTGAAGACCATTCCGCAATTCGTTAACTGTGGGCGTAAGTCTGTTAGGCAGGGTGCAATGGAGCAGCGGGACACATTTATTTATGTTTTAAAACCGTCGCACTCAGGGTCAGGTTAAGAGTAGAGGGAACTACACCTACGTGTCACACGAAATAAAAGTTGTAGGCCCGGGACGTGCCTAAGAGGAGGAGGGTGCAGTGTTGCGGATATGAGGACTGTATTTTTTTATTGTGTGTTTTATTATTATTATTATTGTTTATTCTGCGCCTCCTGCCTCCGGAGTTGTGTAAAGATAGAAAGGGCGTCTCGGTAATTAGTCCATAAAGCATCCACGTCAGCCAACCATAGAATACCCCTGTTCGATAGCTTATATCTTATTATGTGTCTTAGAGTAAGGCCTTGTCTTCCATTAGAATAATACTCCATTGTACCAAGTGAAATAAGAATAGGTCCCCTTTCATTTCGTTTCGATGGCCAACTGCATTTTGGGCGGTTTTCTCTTCAACCACCATTGGCCACGAGGCAGGGTTGGGGAAGAAAGGCGGGTCCCCACCTCGTCAGAGAGGGGAGGAGTGAGCCAGCCCCACCCGACCAACCATGACCAAGGGGTTTGGCTAGAGAGGGCGGAGGAAGAGCGATCGGGGAGGTTCGCAAAGGTTGAGGGGCGGGGCCTATATAACCCACGGCAGGGCGTTTCCCAAAAAGAGATGAGCTTTTACAGAGAAAGGAGAGGAGTTCAAGGGAGGAGACAAGCAGATGCGCTTTGAGTTGAGACAAGGAGGGAGGAAAATGAGCCGGGTCGTCAGAGCAAGAGCGCGTAGAGAGGAGAGAACCCGTCACGCCAGACCCCCCCCCACCAGCGCGTCGGCTCCACCAAGCAGCTCCGACCCGTGATCCCGCGCACACGACAGGCCCGGTGGCATCAGCGGCCGTCGAGGTCCAGCCCGACGTCCCGTGCGGGATCAAGCTCCAGCCAGCTCCGTGCCGTCCTCCCCCTCCAGCCACACACCTCCTTCCAGCAATCCACTCTGCAATTCCCCGCGTGAGTCAGTGTCTTTGTTTGTTCTGTCCTGGGTAGTAACTAAGTCTGTATAAGCTAATAATTTTCACTGTGTCACCTGCGTCTCATGTCCCTGTAAATAAACGTGACTGCTCCTTTTTGCTTGTGTGTAAATAATAATAAACCCCGTTACTCTTCTGTACGTCTTCTTCCTCTTTGCATTCGGTCGCTTTAGAGTTTTCCATATTGGGCAGCTGCGGTGCGATACGGCCAAAGTTGGGGTAAATCGGGTTTTAGTCAGGGAAGCACTGTTCGGTCGCGGAGCCTCCGCTCGGCAAATATAACACATCTAACCGCGTCCGTAACAGTATTCTCCCCAAGGGACATGAGGAAAAGCATTCTCCCCAAGGGACTAGCTAAGGTGTAACTAGGTAAGGTGAGTACAGAGAGCGATGGGTTTGGGACACATGATTTTGAAGCAAACACTTAGTTGAGGCATTCGGCTTTTTCACGTGCGTTGTCAGCTGTGTAGCTAGCTATTTGAGGTAAGGGGATGGAGGGGAACAAACACCAGCCATCATCAGGATTTGGAGGAGCGAGACATGTTTGAGAGTTCAGTCTTGAGATTTGAGAGATATTGTTTCCTGGCACTCCTGAGGGTAAACACAAACTTGTTCCAAGCTTTGTGGAAGGAACAGAGATTGCTTTCAGTTGGATTTGCCTTCCATGAGGTGAATGCAAGTTGTTTCAGGGAAACTGCATTACCACAAAATTCAGGATACCATGGGTGGGAGGAAGGGTAAGACAAGTGAAGATGAGATGGGATAAATCTGTGCATGACAGAGAAAATTTCTTTTGAAAAATTCCCAGGATGTGTTGATGTCAGAGGCAGTAGAAATTGGAGACCAGTCTAGAAGTTTGATGGCTGCTTGAAGACCGTGCCAGGTAACACTGTACCCTGGGGTATTGGATGGAGTGTGAAACGGGCGGGATTCATTTAGTTGGGGGTAACGATTTATGCAATCGTGTGTGGTCAAAGGAAAAAAGGTGTTGTTTACTGGGTCTCAGTCAACATGTAGTATGATGTCCGCCAAAGCCACAGACAACATAAGCACAAAAACAAACAAAAAAATAAACACAAAAACAAACAACAACGACAATCCACAAACAGTGCAGTCAATCTTATATTTTTGAAGCTGTCGACAGTGTCGCCAAATCTGGTTGGACAATATGATATACTCCTTCACAAAATCGTTTAAAAATCAAGAGAAAAACGGTAAGCATAGCTTCAGGAACTGGCACCATTTTCTGTGTTGTGACAGTACTGCGAATGTGGCCACTGCAAGCAAAGCATTGTGGGTCCAACTCCACTCACAGGATGGTAATCACGAAAGTATAATCTGAAAAGGCACTGATATACCACGGGGAGGCCTGACCCAGGTCAAGCGAACGACGGGGTTAGCTAAACTGGGGTGAAAGGGACAGAAGGGTAAATAACCATGGTGTAAGAACTTTTTCCCCAGGGTAAGTATACCCTGTATACTCTGGGGTAAGCAGTGTGTTGTGTGAAAGGGATATAAGTTTGCTGTGATTTTCATCAATGATGAAGCGTGTCGAGCACTTGTGAAAAATACCTCGTATGCTCCACCACAGTGCCTGTATCTACTCCCTGCCTTCTACCCTCCCTATATTATTGAACCTTCTCCGTTGTTATCTATGGTTATATGGCATTTCTTCTGCAGTCAACAGCCAATCAGCGTGACCCATGTGTGAGATCATGGGTTAGCGTTAGCTTAAAGACACGAGATGCCTGGGGGCATGCCCAATGCCCATATATGGACATCTTTCGGGCTCGATGCCATCGGACAGACTGGTAGGCCTGCCAATAGAACAACATCTGTCCATGTTGTAGATGCACACATCCACGAGAGAGATAATTGTACGAGGAAGCTGATATTTGGAAGCGACAGTGACCAAGTGATGTGGCTATAAAGGCTAGTTTTGATTTATTGATTAATCAATTAATCGATTAATCACTTAATTCATTAATTTTTTTTTAAGTTACAGATTCGGATGAAACGGTGGTGGTTTAGGTATTCTATTAGTCAATTGAAATTAAAAAAATTATTTTATGATTATTATTTATTTATTTTCATTATTAATAATTTATTTGTTTTCTTTCTCATCTGGGCAATATCTCAGGCACCTTTTGAGCGAGGAAGCTGATATTTGGACACGACAGTGACCAAGTAATGTGGTTATAAAGGCTATTTTTGATTTATTGATTAATCAATTAATCGATTAATTATTTAATTATTCGATTAATCACTTAATTCATTAATTTTTTTAAAGTTACAGATTCGGATGAAACGGTGGTGGTTTAGGTATTCTATTAGTCAATTGAAATTTTTAAAAATTATTTTATGATTATTATTTATTTATTTTCATTATTAATAATTTATTTGTTTTCTTTCTCATCTGGGCAATATCTCAGGCACCTTTTGAGCGAGGAAGCTGATATTTGGACACGACAGTGACCAAGTAATGTGGTTATAAAGGCTATTTTTGATTTATTGATTAATCAATTAATCGATTAATTATTTAATTATTCGATTAATCACTTAATTCATTAATTTTTTTAAAGTTACAGATTCGGATGAAACGGTGGTGGTTTAGGTATTCTATTAGTCAATTGAAATTTTTAAAAATTATTTTATGATTATTATTTATTTATTTTAATTATTAATCATTTATTTATTTTCTTTCTCATCTGGCCAATATCTCTGGCACCCTTCCCCCCCCCCCCCCCCGACCCCCACTTGACACCTTACCGTGCATTATGACAATATTTAAAAATACATAAATATATAAAAATATCAATAAATCGATAAGAAAGATTATTATATTGAAAAGGAAAAGAATAGAAGAAGATATATAGAAGAGAAAGTTGACATTCTTAGAGATGTGGACACCGAGGACGATGGTGATGTGAAAATTGAAGAGTGGTTTGCATTATGGGACAACATCCAGTTGCCGGCTGTGGGGTCAGCAGGGGCTGGGGTCCATCAAGGAAAAGGCCTTTAGCTCCATAAGGGTCGACCCCCTCAACACCCTCACGTATTCATGTACTGTATAGATAGAATATATTCCATCGTGAGAATTTCACCTTCACAAGTGTTGGAAAAAAGGATCATTTTACAAGCATGCTCAACACATTAATATACCTCAAAACTGTAACACAACATGTCTGGCTGGCCTTTATTGGAACTCATGTACTGAAGTATACTGCAGATCACGAGGGACTATTAAAATAAATGTAATTTTAAAAAACCTGAAGATTTCCTGTTTTCTTTAATTTGCTCTATTTATTTAAGCAGATGCTATATGGCTGCAGCCCATAATAATGGAATAGTGGTGAAAGAGAAAGTGAAAGGGAACGGAAAATGTGCAACAAAGTAAAAAACAAGTGTAAAATGAAGAGATTGCCTTACCTGCAAAAAATGGGAGATGAAGATGGAGGGGACGTTCAGTGAAGTTCAAAGTACTATGCACAGAGAACATGGCCATGGAAAACTGCACGAAGCTAATACTAAACAAAAGCACACAAATTATGTAATGCAGGGAGCAGAGAGGCATGATAAATGGGCATAAGTGAAACGTTCGCAGAAGGTTTTGAACAGATTCCAGTGCATGTGTAACACAACCAAATGAAGGGTAAGGTAGGTCTTATTATTAGAGGAGGTGTTATGTATTCTGTTAGAGGAGGCCAAAATTGGGAAAATGCAAATTTAGAAAAGGAAGAGGAAGGATAATAAGGCAGAGAAATCGAGGTAGGGGAGTGTGTGAGGAGTGGGAAAGAATGGAGAGATGTTTTAGAGGAGATAAGAGTAAAGTCGGGGGAAGGGGCACGTGCGGACCATGAGGTGGAGATTGAGAGGGGATGAGAGGTTCAAAATGCCTCCATAATTGTGTATTAATAAATAGGTGGTCCATTACACGAAAGCAGATGCTTATAATTTGAAAATCAACTAGTTTTTCTCGTGCTTCAGAATCAAGTCAAAAAAAATCAATAAAATAATAAAGATGTCGTGGAGAGCACGATGCTTGCAAAATCAGCGCAAAGTTGCCATGGATACATCAAATTGTCCATTTCATTAGGATTAAAATTGACGATCTTAATCAAAGCTTGGGTCAATTGGATTAAAATGGATTATTTTTCGGATGAAAATTGATGATATTAGAAGTTTGGACCTTGAGTTGACCTTTGAACTTTTGACCTCAAAAAATAGTGGGTTTCCCAATTCAGTGATGTACTATGTAATTGCTGCTTAATTTTCAAGTTAATTGGATGAAAAGTGATGATTTTTCAGATAATTGATGATTTTAGAAGCTTGACCTTGAGTTGACCTTTTGACCTTAAAAATAGTTGGTTTCCCAATGTATTGTCGCAATGTGCAAATGCTGTTCAATTTTCAAGTCTATTGGATGAAAAATGACAATTTTAGAAATTTGACCTCAAGATGACCTTTGACCTCAAAATCAATAGGCTTCTTAGTTATGACCAACTCTGCCATCTGGTGAAGTTTCGTGAAGATCGGTTTCAAATTGTGACCTGTAGGCGATTAACAGACAGACAGACAAGCAAACAGGCATGCAGACAGAATAACGGACAAGACCACCCAATATACTTGCAAAATCTCAGCTTTTGCAAGTAACAATGTGAAGAACTGATTGGATTAATGTTAACTCTAATTCTAACTAACAAGGCTAACTTCAGCACAAATGCAGCACAACTTTTTAACTTTTGTAGTTTTAACGCCAATTCTACTCGTCACCATAATCCTCAATTTACATTGTTAGTTACTTCTTCTTAGAAAGGAGCCATTATAATCACTTTCGCAAGCATTCACAGACTCCGATTGTCACCAGCAACTCCAGTAACCACCTCCTATCTAAACTTCCAAACTCCAGGCTGACGTCAAAACTACACACCTCAACTCTTTTGTTCCTTGCTACTACTATTGTGCTGTCCAGAGGCCGTCCTATCCCATTCTTCCCTCCATGGCACCACCACCTTGTGTAAGGAGGTCTACCACCTCTACAATGTCATCCATTGTCCTTCTCATCTTCTGTATGACCCCCTTTATCCTCTCCAAACCCAACCCTCTTAGTTGCAGGTTGCTGTCTTAACCCCTCTCGTGTCTCTCCTCTTTTGCGCTTTGTCCATGCCCTTACTTATTTTATTGTGTCAGTACTCCGATGTCAGTTCATACCCTCGATCACCTTGCTCTTCAATGAACCTCGATCTTGTAAAGAGAAAAATAGGGAAAGACCGTCCACAGCAATCACACAGAATCACATCAAAGTAAAAGGGGTGATGACTTAGATGGCAAGATGGCGGAAGCAATGCAGCACAGTTATAATGTGTAACGAGCTCAATAAGTTTGAACACGCTCTTTTGCCATGTTTGCCCAAAACGTAAGACTGTTCCAAGTCTGGCACTCACTCCAAATGGCCAATGAAAATACGTCATATGTAACCAACCTTCACTAAAACACTTGTTTCAACACAACAAAATACGAACACTCCATTGGACAGAAATTATATTATCTCTGGAGTATACGGAAACTGTTCAAATATCCTTTCAATTGATTCAGATTTTCCGTACTTCTTTGAACAGATTTCATGTAGGTGCGAAATACCAAAATGGAATTTTCACAGCTATAGGAAAGTAAAGAGAGCTATAAGTTCAGCTTATGGACAGGAAGTATGTTTGGGAGAGGGCTCCATCGTAGGTATACCATGTGGAGATCTCTATCCATCAGCACTTGAGTTCCATCTCCATGAAGTCCACCGGCATAATTTTTGCCGGTAAAGAATTCAATTGCTTGAGCCATGGCCGTGTGAGTATTGCAATTGATAATAATAAATAATTATAAATAAATAATAATAATTAAATAATTGTCTGCATGTTTGTTTGTCGGCAGAATAACTGGACAATGAGGGCAGCTAGAATCGCTAAATGCGGCACAGAGCTTCATAGTGTGAATGCCTCGGTGGAGTTCGACTTTCGGCTCACATGGAAAAATAGTAAATTAAAATTAGTCCAGGAATATATTTGCTCACACCGCGGCCAAGCACCAATTTGGTTAGCGCCTTCTGGGGCGGTATTACACCGAGACAGTTTTGTGCGAGCATTTCTTTTTCAGTTTTGTGTTTTATATCCATCGTCATCGTTGGTTCTTGGAAACTCGGAGTGAAGCCCAATGTACAACACAGTAGCACCAGCGAATGGATATGGCTTTTCAATTCTGAATAACTAAATGATCTGTGGTAACTATGGGTAAATGGAATGCTACACAGCAGAAAAGATTGCTTCAACTTGGAAAAAAATCGGTCTTTAGAGTTGGTGGCATTGCAGTTGACGAGAGTGCTCTGTTAAGGGCTGTGGGTATATTGGGGGTCTGTGGGATTCACATCTGTAACGTGTTTATGCATGATTTCGCATGTACAGCCGTGCATAAAGGTTTGCGCTCGTACATTGTAACAGTAAGGATTTTGTATTTTTTTCAGTTACTGACATCAATTATTCAAGGTCAGTATCTACAGGAATTATAAGCTCAGCATCCCTTGTGTAAGAACTGTGACTGTCAATGGCAGAACTTATTAATAGCATCACTGATGCCAATCTAGTGTAGCATCACTGATGCCAATCTGTCATTCAGGATCTGCTGTTGAGATTGTGTCTGGAGCAGGGACACCGTTGAAGTGAGTAGAACCGTTAAATTTGAATGCAAGTGCAATTCTGCAAGCACAGATGTGACAAAAGTTTAAAATGACCGAGCGATCCCACAGTGATAAATGGCAAAGGTGGTTAAACTAGTAAAGTACAAAATGCCATGTCACAGCATGGGCACAGTCGCAGAGGCCAGAAAGATGGCATAGAAAATAAGAACATGAGCAAAGGCTGAGAAGATTTGTTGCAACTTTCCGCTTGAGTCACAAACCTCGTACTAGCAGGTAGCATCCCATTCCAGTGGGCCAAGTTCAAGTAATGATATCTGGGTGACTACAGGAGAAATTGTGCATCACGAGTGGCTATTGCGTTGAGGCCAACACTCATGGCAGGGCCATACCTGTGAGAGCCAACACTCATGGCAGGGCCATACCTGTGAGGGCCAACACTCATGGCAGGGCCATACCTGTGAGGGCCAACACTCATGGCAGGGCCATACCTGTGAGAACCTGCGGCATTCGCAAGCCGAGGTTTCGTGGGCCCCTGTGGGTGACGTTTCTGGTAGCAGATCCAAGGTGGTTGAGCGCTGTCTCACCAGGCATTTCAATACATCATGCTGGATGAATCATTAGCCAAAGTTCACCCAATTCCCTGCCTGCCAGCCCTCCCACTCTGTGCCTGCTTCAGAGCTAAGTCAATATCTGCAGTGGCCAAAATTAGAGGAAGGACAGAGCTATGCTGAAACAATTCCTTCTTGTGTTTGTGTTGGCCACAGCCTAAACAACTGATATATGGTTGATTATAACTAAAGAGGATGCCACACTTAATCCTGGGTTGTAGTATGTTCATGGTTTCCCTGTGCATGTCTGCATTTATGAAGTCATTTGTTTTTGTATAATTGGACTGCCCCCCTGCTTTCTTTTGTGCACATCTACATTTACAAACACGACCATCTAATTATAAATGTACCCATAATTATAAACAAGACAATGACATATTGCTGCCATGTTTGTTCCGCAGCACACCAACCGACACCTGTGTTTGGTGGACGAGGATGTTCAGGATGTGTTGCATTAAAAGTTGAGACTAAGAGGCGGAGGAATGAAAATATATATAAAGGGCCACCCAGTTTAAAGCAGGAAGCACACGCTGTGCTAATCTCAAGATACCGACACTATCTCTCGTCAAGGATAAATCTGTCAGCAGGCAGGTCTGGCTGAATCAGGTGTGCGGATGGACATCGCCCATGCTGTTAAACCCTCTCTTTGCAAAACATTTTTAAAAAGTTTTGCAAGATACCCAAAAAATTATCTTAGTTTCCTTTGAAAAAAGAAGAAGAAAGTGCAACAGGAGGAAGACAAAACTCATATTTATTTCCCATTTAAATTCGTCGGTGTCAAAAAGGGAATTCAAAGAATAGTCCTGTTGGAAGTGCGACTGGCAGGTGCAAGTTCTCCAGTCAAAATATTTGCGGCACTTCATGTCTCAGAAGAACAGCTGGATTTTAGCAAAGGCACATTCAGGCTTACCTCGCACTTGTTGAGCAGTCCAGTTTCCTGCAGGCGTGACCAGATGCTCTGTATGCGGCCTGTGTGCTCAGGGTGATTGTTTATGTCTCCGCAGATGCATTGGTGCTTCAGCATGAGGACGTCGTACACGAGACCTGCGAGCGCACGATGATGTTGGTGAGACCAAGCAAGAAAAGCAGAGCCGACTCGCATGCATCACTGTCGATTAGCGTCCCGTGATGTATGTGATGTTTAGCAACTTTGGGCTCTGTTATTCTTGTATTATATCTGTCTTATGTTACAAGCGTGCTTTTCAAAAAAAGGCCTTGAAAAGCAGGATTTATTCACACTTTCATTTTGTTTGTTATTCCTATTGCCATGGGTAGCCTGATGTTGACATCAGTCAGCAGCGAATGCAGTCTAATACTCGGACTGAGTTTAATCAGACTTCAAGTCCCTAAAACAGCCCCGGCCCTTTCTTTTCTTACACCAATGTTGTGTATGCACAGCTCAGAAAAATCTTCTTCCTCATAAGCCATGGCATGCCCCTCAGAAGACATCAGAAGGTCGCAACTTTGTTGAGAAAGGATGTCTTGTACTTAAATATGAAAAATGAAATGTTAACATCTGAAAGAATCTTATTAAATCAGACAAAATCCACACATGATGAACTTTAAGATACACGAGTCAACTTGTTTCACCAAAACACCCCTAGCTATTACTTGGATATTCATTTAATTTGATGGCAGGTCGCTTTTGATAGAAAGTGGTTGAGCTGCGTACAATCGCCGACCCCACTATAGACTACCATCCTGGGTGATTCACGGGCAAGGTGTTACATCAGTGGATGTGCCATCCCTCAGAGCACCATTGCCTAGGCCCTAGGGTGTCTAATCTTCAATGCATTTGTTGGTGGATATTGAAGATCCCACACTTACTTTAATGAGAGTAGGACATTGAGTGCCAACAACGTATCTAAATTCCAAATTCCTGCCTTCACCTGCAACAGTACCCTGTAACAGAGTGGTAAACTGTCTAAAGTTACTTCTCAGCCAGCAATAACCATGACTTGTCATGCGCACGCTAACCCTCTTGGAAAAGTGTGGACATACATTGACCTAGAGTGAAATAATATTAATTATCATATTAAATGCCTAAACCAACTGTTTTGTGGGAATGCAGATTGCAGAGGGAATGAATAACTTTTGCTTTATTCAAGAGTAACTGTACATGTGGATTTGGGGAAATAAATGTAAGACATTAATTTTTCACCACTCTTAATTACATCTTCATCTGTATGGGACTTCAATTTGAGGGTTTTTCAGTGTTTTGTTTTGTGATTATAAATTTTAATGGTTTTGTGGTATCATGTTGCAGCAAAAAATAACTATTCAAATTTATGAGATAATTCCTCAAACTATGCGCAGCTCTAATCATGGAAAAGCAGGCAAAATCCATAATTGTGGCATAGGAGTGTAGATCAGGTATAAGGTGATGTCTGTGGAGTCATTGTGCGTCGATGGATGATCCTCTTTAAACCATCAGACACATAGCGGTGCTGAGACAGTTTCATTGGTTAGGGGGCACAATCCTGGATGGGTCGCCACTCCAAAACGCCATACTTCACTGGCTCCATCCCAGCAAGCTGGTACTCATTCTCCCGACCTCAGTAGGAAGACAGGCTGAGTCAACTTGACTGGTGTTATTTTGACACGGTTGGGGCTTGAACTCAGGACCTTAACATCCTAAGGAAACTGCCTTAACCGTTAAGTCACCACTAGCTTCATGCTGTATGGATGATGAAAACTTGTGTTAATTTTCTAATTATTCTTAATCCTGAAAATTACTCTTAATGCTGAAATTATATAGTTTCAAATTTATTATGCATCAATATGTTTCGAAAATCAGTTTTTGCCACAACAAAGCATGCCCAATCGACAGTTGCATTGTTTGACAAATGTGCATGCGGGATTTGGTTACTATTCACCAAAGTGGGAAACTCATGAGGTTGTTTATTAAAGAGTTTACAACAGAGAACTTCTACCGTTGGCAAGAAAATAACAAAGGAAAGTAAATAAGGAGATCTCAATTTTCTACAGATTATAATACATTACTCGTTTAGTAATTTACGGCAATTGTGGGTGCAGCGACTCAACAAATAATGCTCCCTGTTTGAGCCATTCAGTACTGCAGAACCAATAAATCACAAGGCCAAAAATCGAATACATGACAATGTGTTCCATCACCAACATGATACAGACAAAAAATCTTGACTGCTCATTTTTGCTGAACTCAGATTTGTGTGCTTTCAATTATTTCCTATTGTTTCAGTTCCACGCATACAATGTTTATTATCATTAGCAGGATCCACAAAAGTGAAAATTATACATTTAAAAACGAAACTAGAATGGCACCCGGTACAGTGCAAACCTCCGCCAGGCTGAACAGTTTACGGTTTGTATCCCACTGGTAGGCCGGATCTGGATTTGACATGAACAAAAATCTAATTGGATTGTTCTTCTCACTTACCCAACACATCCACCTAGTTTGGTCACAATCATCCACAACTTTTTGAAATACCATGCCACAGATCACTTTATTACCCTGGTGTTGGGCTAACGGCTAGGGTGCCTGCTAAGGATCCTAGGATCCTGGGTTCGAATCCCGGTCGATCGCTGAATTAACGCCAGGGGGGTTGACTCAGCCTGTCATCCTTCCGAGGTCGGCTAATTTGAGGACCAGTTCACTGGTAATTCCCTGTTTGTCGTTAAAGGCGGCAAAAAGGGTTGGCGTCAGGAAGGGCATCCGGCCGTAAAACATTGCTTCAAAAAGGGGACCGAAAAAACAACAAAACAACAACAACCACGGTTCCCGAAAAAGGCCAACCCCCGCTTGCGGGGAAAAATGGCCTCTAAAGGTGGTTTTTTTTTTTTATATCACTTTATTAGCCCTATTACTTTTTTAGCCCTGTTTAGTTTCAAGAAAAATAATTAAAAATAATTAAATTATCGTATCCGTATCCAGATCTTCACCAAAATCGAATCGATTCGTCCTTGTCACACACCCAACTTTTCCAACAAGTTTCATCCGAATCCGTCCATAACTTTTTGAAATATTGCGCTATATATCGGCTTTGGCCTTATCTCTCAATGGTGAAGAATCACTTAAAAATTTAATTTCAAAAATCTAGTAACCGGATCTAGATTGGGATCGTCACCAAAATCGAATCAATTCATCCTTGTCATACACCCTACTTGTCCACCAAGTTTTGTCCAAATCTGTCCAAAACGTTTTTGAAATATCGTGCTATATATCGGTTTTGGCCCTATCTCTCAATGGTGAAGAATCACTTGAAAGAATTTTTTTAAATCTCGTAACCGGATTTGGATTCTCACCCAAATCAAATAAATTTGTCCTTGTCACATAACCAACCTGTCCAACAAGTTTCATTCGAAACCGTCCATAACTTTTTAGGATATCCTGCTTTTTTAGAAACACAGCTCAACAAATCGACCGACAGACAGAAAAGCAGACAGACAGACAGACAGACAGACAGGGGTGAAAACATAACCACCATCAATCCTCGGTGGCGGAGGCATCAATCGCTTGACCGTTGGCGATAATTATTAGCTTCTCTCGTATATTTTGAACAACAGAAACTGTGGCTCATTGAAAAGGTCGACACAAACGTTCGCACGTGTTATGTTGAATTGAGAACGGTATTCGGTCATCTTTTCACCAACATCTTGTTAGGTTGCGGTGAGAACTGTGATGAAAAAGATGCCTTCGCGTGAAAGAATTGCGCAGCGTCTGCATGGGAGGACTGCTTTTTCTCTGGATTCAAACCGGCTTCAATCGAGCATGCTTAACCGACCACAGTGGCCCATCACGAGGCAGAAAACCCCTTCAAAGGGGACATCATCCCATGGTAATTTCCAAAGAGTCTCGTATCCACAGGAATGCCAACTGCTGCATATGCTGTTCCATACAACCTGCAGTCGAAGCAAATTCGTTTTGAAATGCAAAGGATCCCCAGTTAACAACATCCTTCTTGGACAACACAACGCGTATTGTTCACCGGCCTCGTTGAAACAACAACAACCCAATTGATAGGTTCTAAACAACCTAATTGTACACAACTTTGGAGATGGATGAACATTGACAAAATGAATTCTGTTTGTTGATTGATGAATATATGAAACAATATTCTAAACGTGGCCCAGTTTCCAATGCAATGTTTGTCACAGTGTTTTTTCCTAACATCATGGATGGAATTTGGACAGAGATTAAGGCCTGGATTATTTATTTTTGGCTTTCCAAATAATTTGCACTTGCCAAGTTTTATTCCTTTTGTTTCCTTTTTTTTAAAATTCTCTAAGATTGCCTCGCATGTTAACTTGTTTCTGTCATTATGAAACATTAATGTGAAAAAACAGCCAAGTTACTCACTTTGTAGAAAGAATATTCATGCTTTATAAAGATATGATATCTCAAAAAGGCCAAATTATATTTGATATTGAATATGAAGCAGGAGAATATCGGAGATGAATTTCAGATTTCAAAAAGGGCATGTGACGTGTTCACATCAATCAAGTCATCCCTCTCTCCTCCGCATGCCATTTCCCATTAAGTTGGTGTCGGTGGCCAATTCAACGTGTTTGCTCAGCGCAGGTTATTTTTTATGAACCGCTTGGCCAGGGCCGACGTTTTACTGAAACTGGCAGACAACAACACAACAACAACAGGCATTTTAAGGCCATTTTCCCTGCAAGAGCGGGGGTTAGCCTTGCGGTCCCCATGACAATCTTCTCCAAATTGTCATGGTTCTATTTTTGAGGCAATGTTTTTATGGCCGGATGCCCTTCCTGACGCCAACCCTTTTAGTCGCCTCTTACGACACGGGGGGATACGGTGTACCTATTCTAAACCGGGGTACACACCGGTACTGAAAACTGAAACTGGCAGAAATGTCTGGGAGCCAGCGCTTACTTGCCCAACTTTTCATTGAAAGACATCGTGGGATCTTTAACGTCCACCAGCTAATGCTAGCAGTGGGGACCTCATCTTAACATCCAACTGAAGGATGGCATGCTTTGTGATGCAACACGCCCTGCCCGTGAAGCAAGAATCAGACAGCTTATAGTCAGGACAACAGTAGAACCCAGACTTGACAGCTCAAAGGTAAGTACTTTACTTCTCCACCATACTGCCAGCCAAATGAATCAAGTACTAATTATGATTAATTTGGTCATCAGTTTGAGACATTCATTGAATAGGAACAAGAAGAGGAAGAAGAAGCAGAGCCTGGGGGATGAAATAGAAGAAGCAGCCACAAAGAAAATATGAGGTCATTGGCAAAAAATTTTTTTTTTAATTCCAGTGTCATACTAACATGGATTTCTCAGTTTGTAACTGATTTATTTACAATGATATAACCAGGCATGACAGGATGGCCGAAAGGTACGTACACACGCCTTGACAATGTCTAGACTGGGTTCAATCTGGACACAGCTATAAACATTGTTTTCCAGGTAGGGTGATTCATCAATTTGTGTGCTGTCATCAGGTCTGCCAGCATTCATTGGTGGATGTTAAAGATCCCGTGGTGTCCTTCACGAAGAGTCGGTGAGCTATCGCCGGAACCATGGAACAAATTACAAATTCCTTTCCTAACCAGCAGAGGGCATCAGTAGCAAATCGAAATTTGGAATTGCATCAGTGGCATAGCAGCACCCTCAGCCAATGATGTTACCCCGCAGCCTTTGCTACAAACGAACGAGGAAGAAGAACCATAAATTCTCATTCAATAAAATTATAAGGAGACATGCACTCCTGGCTTCTCTTACCAAAGACGTGTGATATCTCTCATCCATAAGTTATGCCCTTTGGTCCTTGGTTACAAACATAGCATAAGTCTCTGGCAGGGCTCAAATTTTATATTAAAGGAGCAGAATTTGAAGCCCATAATGTTCAGCAAAGGAACAAGGGGAAATAGTTACTGGGGAAGGTGGCCCTGTGGACCCAGGGTACCCAGTGGTGAAAGTCACCACTATTTTCACCCTTAAATACACCAGTGGTTGCAGCTCAGTGGTACATAGTATAACCAGTGTACTGGAGAGTTGTGACTTGCATTTCTTTTTATCTCAACAAGGAATCAACATCAATTGTTTTTTCTGCAAATCATTTGTTCACATTAATTGGTGATCATCAGAAGTTCAGATATTTTTATCTTATTAGAAATGTGAGAGCCACGTCCGTGGTAACGTTTCTCTGAAGGTGAGTAGTCTTAATTGTGGTTAAGTGTGTGTTAAAATTTGATCGACCTTCTCATTTTGAGCTGGGATCCTAACCAGATATTTGAATAATATTTTTTTAAAATTTAGTTGAATAATTAATTATTTCGTTTCATTTAGTTGAATAATTATTTGATTTCGTTGAATATCTGAGTTAAAGGGAACCCTTGCTCCTCCACAAGCCTCTCTTTTGCAGAAAGAGCGAGTAAAAAACAGTTAAAGAGTTGAATAGTTCGACAGGTACCATTGGATGGACATTCATTTGGGTCTCCGATATACCAGCATCAGTGCGGGGATTTTAAAGATCCTATGTTGTCATTCAGGAAGACCGGACGAGTTGTCATTAGCATCTTAATCAATTCCAAATTCCTGCAGCTTGACTCAAATATCAGGCCAGGTCAGCCAGATCAAGAAAGACTAGGGTCAAGTATACATGCTCTATGACATGCTGACCCAAAGTGGATGGGGTACGGCCGAAGGAAGAGAGAGTTAAATAATGAGCAGATGTTATTACATCAACTTACACTTGCAAAGCAACTTATGCAAAGTCACAAGAAAAAAGGCAAATTACACAAGCATTCTGAGTATTGCGCTGCAATACATGTCCCCTACCGGCAGTCTGTCGTCTGGAAAACTGTTGGGGAAATTACCAAAGTTCAAAGTGTCATAACTTTGTCAAAAATGATCGAAACGTCGTGAAGTTCGAACGTGATCTGTAACTTATCATGAGGAAACCATGTACCAAGTTTGAAATCATTAGCATTAAGCGTTTAGAAAAAAAGTCCGGAAAACTGTTCTTTGCATGACTGATGGACAGACGGACAGACGGACAGACTGACAGACTGACAGACGGAGGGACGGAGTGCAAACATATAGACCCCTCCGGTGTACACTGGTAGGGGACTAATAAAGCGAACAACAAAGACGAAGAGAGTAGAGAAAGATACAGGGAATGTGCATGTAAACTTTATCCATCACGTGAAGAACAAAATCAGTACTCACAGTATTAGATTGACGAAGCTGCCCAATAGCATTATTTGACATTTACTGGTGTGAGTTGGGGAGTCGGAACGGTCCAACGTTTACAGGGGTCCAACTGATCGTTCCAAGAAATGATATGCCATGTCTCGATTGGTCAAAAAATATCTCGCTGTGATCCAATGACAATGATGAGCCGAGCAATATGGCCGTTGCAATATTGTGATCATTAATTTAATTTACGTGAGTTCAAACTCACACCTTAAACATGTACAGAAGAAGGAACGGAGCCAGACGAAGGAAATCCGCCTCTTTCAATCCCCAACTTCTTTCCTGAAATTCCTAGTAGTGTTAATTTGCTTTATACTGTGTACCCCTTCCCTCCACCCACCACCGGCCCTTTCGCTTTCACAGATCTACCGACGTCCCTGTTCTCTACTGTTGTTGTGCTTGTATGCTTTACTCTCTTTCCCCCTCTTGTCTCCCGCTACCTATATTTATTGTATGTGTTATGGGCCTGTGCATGTTGTCGTGTGTAATGTGTTCGCTCTTTACACAAGCTTTGACTCTGCATCCCAAAAAAAAAAAAAAAAAAAAAAGACTACAAAAATACACAAATTCATTTACCTGGACACATATTTGCAATATCATAATAAATTGAGTAAATATTTACAGTATAGCTGATTGATGTCAACTCATACTCAGGACTACATTTTCACATGCACACCATGACATCATAATAAGAGGTCTGTGACTGTTTTCATGAAGGTTACACATCTACCTGCACATATGGCAAATGTAGCACTCCATAAGGCCAAATTTTGCAATTTTTTAAAGTAATATCTTCGGGGGGTTAGGGGTCAAAATGTCTGAAGAACAAAGTGTTGAAAGTAAATGAACACATTAGACAATAAAACTTCAAATCCACCAAACTCAATTTGTTACCCGGTTCACTGTTCCATCGGAGAAAGACAGCGGATTTTGTCCTTTAACACAAATTGGCCAAAATTGCATCAACACATTTGATTGTAATCAAAAAAGTCCTAATTGCTAGAATTCCTCCAACAACCATGCATTGTGTTGCTCAAAAGCACAAATTGGTATGTAAATGTCAAATTAATTAAGTAGCAGGTATGTCCAAACTATAAGTTGCTCAATTTGACCTCTTAAACTTTAACAATACCATTTTCCTACAACCATATGCCAGTAAGTATGCAAGTACACCCACAACATGATTACTGTGTACATAATCACTGTGCTGTGCAAGGGAGGGATGTCTTATGAGAGGAGACAAAAAAAATGGCATACCAGTTGTGAAGACTGGTTTGCGGATGGTGGGTATGACGGGCTGTGGAAGAAGGGTGAATGCCGGAGATGACTGGGTGCGAAACAAGGATCGTCGGCTGACTGCTTTTGGAAGCAGCGGACCCGTTGGGGGCTTGCCTTGGCAGCCTGCTTGCGGCAGATCTGGTGAAGTCGTTTTCTGGGGAGTGCAAGGTGAAACGACGGGCTGATGTATAACAAATTAAATAATAAGGTCTCCAAAACCACATGGGAAGGAACGGGGGGATGCGTGAAAAAATAACTAAACTCTTCCAAAAAGCCGCGGAGGTTAAAAGATGTAAAATAACGGAACATTCTGATGTCAGTCTGCATTTTGGTTATCCTTCTTGCATGAGGTAGATGGAAAATAGATCCCATGAAAAGTTTCCCATGGCATATAGTTTGCAAACCAAACTTACCAAAAACCTCCAGTGTCAATATTTTGGGGATATGTTGAGAACTTGATTTTGAAAGAAAAATTATTTTAGTAAAATAATTTGATGTTTTCTCACAGTTTTCATGTCAAGATGGTCTCGGTGAGCGGGAGTTTTGATGAGTTTTGCACCCTGGAGTTCACACTCTCTGCTCCAACGAAAATGAAAAATCGGGAATGAGGGGAAAAGGGATGTCTTCCAACAATAACAGTAGTTTGTTTTGGCTTGGTGTTGCTATCAGAATGGATTAAGGTAGGGAGGATGATCGAGGATGAGAGGAGTGAAGTTTGGTAAGTGGGAGGACAAGCTCGTAGGTGCAGCAGACAATCCACCCAGTAGCACCTCGTCTTTTTCTCCGATTGATGTGTTGCCAGACCGAAAATAGTTCCGACAATTTTGAGGGATTTTTCAATGCCTTCCTCCATCTCTACCTACTTTTGTACACCCCTGTTCACATCGTTTTTGGGTACAACGCCAGAGCCGATTTGCGAAAGTCCCGCTCTCACCCTCACCCCCTTCTGATTTTTTGGCATTGGCGAAATTATGGAAAGGGAATGGGGTAGTGGAAGCTGAACCCTTGAACATACACACAAATTATTGGTGTGCTCAGCACAACAATGGAGGCTTTTTACCTCGAAGCAACATTTTCCTTCTAGGCAGCCCAATTTGACAAATATTTATTTTTCCTTTCCCAGCAGCGCACCATGACAAAGAGACTCCATGATGGGAAAACGTGCAGATTACACATTTTCTTGTATAGTAGAGTTGCTATTTGTAGTGTTCAGTTATGGATGCGAATGGCAGTTATGGATGCGATGAGTTATGGAGGATTTCAACGAATCTTCGGACTTTGTGTCCAGAGAAAGAAAAAAAAAGCAATTACCTTTCCTCCTCAAACCTACCATCTTGTAACCGAATCTCTGTGCTAACGTGCCTCAAGTTAGGCTGCCACGTGCCATGGGATACTGTTGGAAAGCTTTGGCAAAGCTAAAGGACAATTATTTAAATGCATGCAATGCTTATTACACTCTAAGCATAAAGCATAGAATTTCAGAGCCGAGTGTTTGCAGGCCTTTTTGTCAACTCGGGCAGGGCGCAAGGAGCCGCAGGCTGCTAACATAACACCATTTAGCTTGTTAATGAAATACAACCACAACAACCATCTGTAGTTTTTACTCGGAAATCGAGGAAAAATGCTTTGTGTTGGAACGTTTTGGGACCAGAAGGGGTGGAACAATGTTTTTCATCTGAGATAACATCCTCAACTGAGATGACGCAAACATTTTCTCCAGTACTGTTAGGGACCCAAACACAGCAAAGCGTGTTTGATGTTGATGCAGTCTGCTAAATTTTGTATGAAAGATATCTATTTATTAACATCACCGTAAAAAGAGCTTATTCCAACAAACGTGGGACAGTTTAGATTATGAAACATTTAATGCTCCAAAGGGGGCTTCACTTTCTTGAGGTTTCTTGAAGACCCTAAACAAGAGTCCGTATGTTATTTTCCTTTTTCGCCAAATTCTGGTAAGAGCTCACATGTACAAACAAATTTTACCTACAGTATTATTTTATTGTTACCTACTCTACATTATATCATGCAAGGAAGTCTATGAGAGACAAATGTGACTCCAAACAGAAGTTATGACAAATACAAAACAAGAAAGAGCAGTCAGAGACTGAAGACCATCGCCAGGACGTGTTTGTGAGGTGTATTTTGTGGGGTGTTTTTTTTTGTTAAAACTGTTAAAAAAAAGTCTTTGTTAAATTTTATGTTAAAAATGTATTTTTGTGTTAAAACAAATATGGCAGGTGAACCACGTGACTGATGACATCACTATTATTTTTTCCTCGACAAATTTATCCCTAGATGATGCTCAATAAATTTCAGCTTGATCGGTTGAAGTTTTGTACTTGTCAAAGTATGACGTCATAAGGGAGGCACCTATGACATCATCATTAACATATATATTATTAGCCTTGAAGAGTTCTTTACAATGAGCATGTCTCAATTTTTTTCTACGCAGTGCTTTCGGAGATATAGAGGTGCAAAGTTTTTCCAAGATGGCGCCCATAGCACGTGACCAATGACGTCATAATTATCATTGAAAAATGATACAGGAGGAGATGCAAATATGGTGCAAATTTCCTGTCAATCGGATCAACAGTTGCAGAGAAAAGCATACTTATTCTGTGCGGACAAACAGACAGACAGCCAGACAAACAAACAAACAAACGGAACTCAAATGCAATACCCTCTCCTCTGGTGAGGGTAACAAGTAAATAATTCATCTTCTGAACCCCAAGATCTTACCAGAAACTGTAAGGAAAATCCATCATTAGGAAAAAAAACCTCTAATACTATTTCTCAATATCTCTTGGTAAAAAGTAAGTCGGTCACAATGCCGAGTGCAAAGCACGTGGTCATACAATCTGCACATTTCTGAAGCCATTTTTGTTGTGTAGACAATTAAAGCGCTTGATCCACCACTTACTTTTTATCACTGGCCAAAGGAATGTCGTTTCCATGCACTTGAGGCTTCCCTAGTCCTGCCAAGCCCCCTATCGCTGCTGCCGTGCATCGCCCGTTTCAAGGCAATGAAACTTGACTCTCAGAGAATCTAGCAAGTGAAAGGGCTCCATTCAAGACTGTGAGTGGTGTCCAGCAGGAACTTGGCCAAATCCAATCAGTGCTGCCGTCATTACTGCACTGGGATTTTACAAGAGAAATTAATAACATCCGTATGGCTGCGGAGCAGGCGTCTTCACAAGGAAAGGTGGCCGTGCAAGGCCTGCGGACCTTTTACATTGTCATTATATGTACGAACAGGAACCTCAGGATAATTCCTAAAGCTTGTACAAATAAACAAAAATATTCTCTAATTTTTCTATGTCCCTGAAAGTATACATTGATATGTGCAAGGCATATGAGGAACTCGGTTGCCATCCTTTACTTGGGTAACAAGTTCTACAAGATGTGCGTATCTTTGCTCAGCCAAACAGCTGTAAGGTTCCAAGTAAAGTTCTTCATTTGCCAAAAAGGCCATTTGGGAATATTTGGCTGAGCTCAGTAAACAGATCCTGCAACATCTCTCCAGATATTCATCAAGTGAGAGAGATTCTGGCAACAAAAATCTGGCACTGGTCTGAGGCCATCATTAAATGGTAAATCAGCCACACGATTATGGCAGTTGAAGGAGATTTTCACTGGCTACATTCAAAGTCTTTTGGGTACCAAGTTTGGGCCAAATAAAATAGTGTGAATTGTGGAACATCACTATTTCACAAGGTTAGTGGGAGAGAATATTTATTTTTTCACATCAGTCAAGCAGATTGTGCCACAAACAATGATTTCACATACATTTTATCACCATAGTATACCTTTCATAAATTGATCCATTAATCTATTTTTATACTTCCACCGAGGGAGCATTATGTTAATGGGTGTCTGTCCATCCGTCCGTCTGTCCGTCTGTGCGTCCGTGCATCCATCCAGCCATCCATGATAGCTTTTCATTACCGCAATAACTTAAGAACAGCGGAAGGGATCTAATTCAAACATGATACAAATATGTATAATTATGTAAATGTAAACTTATTAAATTATGGGTTCAAGAGGTCAAAGGTCAGAGGTCCGGTTAGGTAAAAATTCTGTTACTGCACTAACTTGTGAACCAGTGATGGGATTTTGACCAAACTTGGTATCTATATTATATTAGCCGTAGGTGATTCTGTCTGTCTGTCTGTCCGGGGGTGTGGCTTACTCTGTTTAGAGAGTAGCTCCACCTATCTGTGAGAGGCTTCATCTAAACAAATATCCACCATTTCATTAACTCGCATAGCTTTGAGGCCTGTTTAGTTAGGCTCATGCTGTCTTGCTCTCTCTCACAGTTTTATTTCAACTCTAATTCGATATATCATTTCATTTTTCACAGTTGCTAATATAGTTTTAAACTCGGTTGAAAAAAAACCAGGAATAAAATCCCATGAATGTTTCCATTTGTAGAACGAAATGAATTCTCAAACGCCTGTAATTTCAAGGCCATTGAGTCTCTCTCACGCCTTTATCTCCAATCTAACTCACCACCTGATTTCATTTTTATCGATGGTGTTAGACTCGGTGTCAGAAATAATTGAGAAAATTCACGCACACACGGAAAAATGCCAAGATATATAAAAAATCGCGGGACGATGTATCATACTGTATGTGTCATCCCAAATATAATCTGTGAAAATGATGTGAAATAAATAAAATAAATAAATGTGAAAAAAATATCAATATGTATTATCCCAACTGATGTGAAAATGATGATGTATCATCCCAAATAGCTCAAAATGTGAAAATCAAAATGAATGAAAATGAAAATGAAATGAAATGAAATGAAATAAATAAAATAAATAAATGTGAAAAAAAAAATCAATATGTATCATCCCAAATAGCTCAAAATGTCGACATATATGAAAAATTTGCTTTTTCTTTTCCGTTAAGATATATCACTTTTCCGTTTGATGACAGTCGTCACATAAACGTCAACAATGATGCCGACATACATTTCTTCGTTCTTATTTCATTCATCATTATTATCCGGAAGTAAAATATGTTTCAGGAAATTACCGAGAGATATTTCTTCGTTTTTTATTAGTTATGTGTATATACACTTTAAATAGGTTGATTTGAAATCTTCAATGACTCAATCGGAATCGACATGGTACGATGTTTCATACACTGCCCTTGTTCCCCTTGCCCTTGTTCTCCTTGGGTCTTTGCAACCGCGACACTTGAGTCGCCACGTCCGGTCAGACGTGGGACAGGGTTTCGGGACACTTTTCGCATGAACCTAAGTACCCACGCCGCCGCGGAAGCGGAGATCAAATTACCACGCGTAATTTGAGTAGACCTGAGCGGATTGCATACCACGTGGTCCGTGCTGTTACGGCTTTGGTCGTTCAGGAACAGCTCACCCGGCGTGGCCCTCTGGCGGTCACCGCACGTCCCCCGGCGAAGACAGGCAGGCAGGCGGGAGAATCCTCGTGGCACGTATCTCGAACAAAGGCAGGCAGGCAGGAAAATATGCGCGTCTCTCGCCCGGCATGGCGGTCCTTCACAGCGCGATTAATACAACTGCGCGCTTTCACTCTCGTAACTCAACGGAAGATCTGACTCAAGCTCAACCGAGAACTCAACTTGTAACTCGTCTGCCTCCCTTCTCACAACTTGTCACTCACAGCACGTCTCCCCTCATAGCTGAGGTGGGGGCTTCGGGCACAGGGTTATATTGGTCCTACCCAAGCCCGCATCGAATGTGCCAAACCACGCCTTTTGCCGCAGTGGTAAGCCACTCCCCTCAAGCCCTGATTGGCGGCTCGTGATTACTGTCACTCCCACTCCTCCTGTCCCGCCTTCCTTCGGCCTGGATTGACTTGTTCAGGCCGGCCTCGTGGTATTTTGCGCCAAAGCTCAAAGCATCGAGGCAGCATACGCATCGGAAGGAGACCTAACTCTCATTATTCTACTCAACGCAAACTAAACATAGGAAAGGTCTACGCTTACACTTACTAAGAAATAACTGAGCTTTAAACGAGGCTACATGTTGTCGTGTAACTACACTATGAGGGGAAATTAACCTTTTATTGTAAAAACACAAAACCGCAACAATATAAATATGTATCATCCCAACTGATGTGAAAATGATGATGTATCATCCCAAATAGCTCAAAATGTCGACATATATGAAAATTTTGCTTTTTATTTTCCGTTAAGATATATCACTTTTCCGTTTGATGACAGTCGTCACAAAAACGTCAACAATGATGCCGACATACATTTCTTCATTCTTATTTCATTCATCATTATTATCCGGAAGTAAAATATGTTTCAGGAAATTACCGAGAGATATTTCTTCGTTTTTTTATTAGTTATGTGCATATACACTTTAAATAGGTTGATTTGAAATCTTCAATGACAACCGGAATCGACGTGGGACGATGTTTCATACACTGCCCAAATAGCTCAAAATGTTGACATATATGAAAAATTCGCTTTTTCTTTTCCGTTAAGATATATTACTTTTCCGTTTGATGACATTCGTCACAAAAACGTCAACAATGATGCCGACATACGTATATTTATTCGTTCTTATTTCATTCAACATTATTATCCGGAAGTAAAGGTTCATGTGTTCATTCCACGTGTGCAAAAACAAACTCCATTTCACGTGTGCATGGACGTGTAATTCACATATGTAAAATAAATAAATTAACAGACGGGAAATTGCTGAGAGATATTTTGTTCGAAGCGATTATGCACCGCCCAAAGGAAAATTTTCACTGAGAAACTGAGTGAATTCACCAAGCGAATGTCATCAAATTTCACCGAGTTTCAGGAAATTACCGAGAGATATTTCTTCGTTTTTTATTAGTTATGTGCATGTACACTTTAAATAGGTTGATTTGAAATCTTCAATGACAACCAGAATCGACGTGGGACGATGTTTCATACACCGCCCAAATAGCTCAAAATGTTGACATATATGAAAAATTCGCTTTTTCTTTTCCGTTAAGATATATTACTTTTCCGTTTGATGACATTCGTCACAAAAACGTCAACAATGATGCCGACATATATTTATTCGTTCTTATTTCATTCAACATTATTATCCGGAAGTAAAGGTTCATGTGTTCATTCCACGTGTGCAAAAACAAACTCCATTTCACGTGTGCATGGACGTGTAATTCACATATGTAAAATAAATAAATTAACAGACGGGAAATTGCTGAGAGATATTTTGTTCGAAGCGATTATGCACCGCCTAAAGGAAAATTTTCACTGAGAAACTGAGTGAATTCACCAAGCGAATGTCATCAAATTTCACCGAGTTTCAGGAAATTACCGAGAGATATTTCTTCGTTTTTATTTTATTAGTTATGTGCATGTACACTTTAAACATGTATATACATGTGGGATGTGGGATATATACATGTGGGATGTGTGTGGGTGTATGTGTGTGTGTGTGTGTGTGTGTGTGTGTGTGTGTGTGTGTGTGTGTGTGTGTGTGTGTGTGTGTGTGTGTGTGTGTGTGTGTGTGTGATGGGGGCGGAGAGGGAGAGGATTTGAGCTCTCGAAGTCACATTTTACATGAGATGTAATGACACATTTCAAACTGTATTTCCCATGTGCACGCACATGCATTCACATGTTATCAGAAGTAAATAAATTGTGTAGATTACATCATTTGTGCATCTGATAAATTGCTTGTTTTCTTGTGACGTCATCGGAGCACGCGCGCAGGGCACCCTGGGACACCTCGGCCATTTTGATACCCTCTCGAACAACGTCGTCAGCGGATTCACATTAAATAGTTTTTGTTCACGACCAGTCATGCCAATTTGCGGCGTATTTCGTTGTTCAAACAGGCCAGGCGTTAGGCCAGGAGTTAAGTTTTACAAAACGCCCAAACTTCTACTGAATCAGGGTGAGGAAACAAGAAATTTAAGTGAAGAGAGGCGGCGTTTGTGGAAGGCTGCCATCAATCGCAGTGACATCCAAACAGAATCACAGTGGGATCGCACACCTGTCTGCTCCGAGCATTTTGTTAACAGTAAGTAAGAACATGTTTCATGGAATGCGAAACCTGGAACATAAAAGTATTGAATTTGAAACTGTCCAATAAACTTTCTAAAGTTATGTACTCTTATCAACTCGGTCAAAATGAATCTCGATTTTATCATGTGAAGAACGTGCTATGTATTCGTTGCTTACATGATAAATATAGGTGATGACTTATGGCCATACGCACAAAGCACACATGGCGGCACTCACTTCGCACTGTGCGTCACATGTCTACAAAGTATGCACACATGCATGCACAGCTTAAAACTGCAGTGGTTTTTGAACAAATGGAGGGCACTTAATCAATCAGGTCCATAACATTAACACAAGCAGCTTTAAAAAATACATGTTTGTTTAATATTGTTACGGACGCGGTTAAAGGATGTTATTTTACCGAGCGGTGGTATTACCGCGACCGAACAGTTATTCCCCGACTAGAACCCGATTCCACCCAAACGTTGGCCGTATCGCACCGCGGCTGCCCAATATGGAAAACTCTAAAGCGACCGAATACAAAGAGGAAGAAGACGTACAGAAGAGTAATTGGATTTATTATTTACACATATAAGCAGGAAGAAAGCAGTCACGTTTATTTACAGAAGATATTAGATACACAGTGCAACGCTAGCTTACCTACAGTCTTAATTAACCCAGGGACAGAACAAACAAGGACAGACTCACGCGGGGAATGATGATAGGACTGGCGGGAGATGGATGGCTGGCGGGATAGGGAGGTCCAACTGGTCCTGCAACCGATCGACTCGTTGGGCAGCCGCCGCCCCTTCGCGGCCCTGCTCCAAACTGCCGTCCAGGCCTCACGCTGCTGTGGCTGCAGTTTCAGTGGCTCGAGCTGCAGTAAATGCAGTTTCAGTGGCTCGAGCTGCAGTAAATGCAGTTTCAGTGGCTCGAGCTGCAGTAAATGCAGTTTCAGTGGCTCGAGCTGCAGCTCAACCCTGGACTTCTTTCGGACTCAACTCAAAGCGCCTCTCTTGGACTCAACCGCTTGGACTCCCTCTCGTCTCTCTGTCAAAGCTCATCTCTTTGGGAAACGCCCTAGCTGCGGGTTATATAGGCCCCGCCCCTCCACCTTCGCGAACCTCCTCGATGTTTCTCTCCACACCCTCTCCAAGTCCAACCCCTTGTTCGTGGTTGGTTGAGTGGGGCTGACTTACTCCTCCCCTCTATGACGAGGTGGGGACCCGCCTTTCTTCCCCAACCCTGCCTCGTGGCCAATGGTGGCAATTGTTGGTTGGCAATGCGAATGGCAATTGACGAAAAGGGGGAATGGAAGTTTTGGGAGTGGGAATGAAGGGAATCTATTTCTTTCACTGGTGCAATGGAGTATTTCAATTAATGGGAGACACAGCCTTACCCTAAAACACATAATAAGATATAAGCTATCGAACAGGGGTATTCTATGATTAGCTGTGGTGTGGATGCTTTATGGACTAATTATGGGACGCCCTTTGACCTTTACACAGCTCCGGAGGCAGGAGGCACAGACTCGAGCAATAATAATAATACACACAATCAAAAAAATACAGTCCTCATATCCGCAACAATATATTAATACCTTGGATCGAATCAAGTGGACGTCATTCAGTTCTTTGTGTAGGATTTGTCGCACCCATCCATCTTGGTACAACCTGTATGCCTCGAGGGATTTATACTTCTTCAACTCATCTTTGGTATAGGCCGATTTGCTGAACAACAGGTAGTTGATCACGTCGATGTGGGTCACCTGAGGCCACTTGCTCACATTCTTCTCAAATTGATCATTTGATAGACCATAAGGGTCACACCCAATGACAAAAATCTTCTCTTTGTAACGAACAAGAACGTCCGGGGGGAGCGTCTCTTGGTAGCCAAGGTTGGCACTCGCACTGCTAGCCATACTCAAGCCTGGATCTACCGTATCCTTACGTACACTCCTTCTTCAACTCAGTCTGTTCTACAGGTAGTTGGTTGCAGGTTGACCCACTGCCCAGGTGTTCACCAGTTCACTGGTCCACGGCAAACTTAAACCGAATGTTCTGTGTTTGTTGGGCAACAATACGTAATATAAACTAGATGGCACCACACTCCACATGAACGTGACAAAACAAACAAAATTACTTTATAAAACAGACTTTTTGCGATCCGCATTCACCATAAACCAACGCAACAAATCAATATCAGCGCACACGGACAGATTAGCTTGGGTATCAAAATGGCCGCCGCGCAATGCGAGATGGGTAACTGTGACGTCAGTGAAAACAAAGGATTGCCAGTAACCATTTTGTAAAACTGCATGTGCAGCAACTAAATGAAGATGTCCAAATGTCACACACGTCCATGCCCGTGGGATTCCCACGGGCGACCCCACTAGTAAGTATATATTATGATGCAAAAATAAACTTCTTTGATATTGGCATCAATAGGTCAAAGGTCAGAGGTCAGAGTCTGTAATAGGTTTTGGTTAATTCTATCATACTAAAATACGCCATTTCTGTCTGTCTGTCTGATGAATTTTTGACGCCAATACATTCTGTCGTTACTTATCCAATCTCAACCAAACTTAACAAGGTGACCAAGGGTTACATAATGAAGGTTGTAGCGCATTCATTTTCCCCCCCCCCCTCCCCAAGGGGGTTTTCTCCCTCTTCCCCCGCCCCTCCCCCCCCCAGCGAGTTTGCCCGTCAATGGGTTGCGTGTTGAGGTGTATAGCCATATTAAGTTAGCTTTATCGTGGCGTTTTTCCAAGGCCGCTTCGAATATCAAAACTAACGATAATAGCGTAATCGTAATGTGATTACAAAACAATATTAATACCAATAATATCCCACCTCCCCAAGGGGTTTTTCTGGCGAGTCAACGTATATAAATAGCTTATCATGGCCTTTTTGTGGGAGCAACGGCCTCTACCATGAGTAATGAACATTAATGAACAGTAATGAATATTATGAACCACAAACATGTATGATTAGCTTTTTAAACAGTCGCTAATGCTGTTTATAACACTAAATGAAGAAATTTGGAGGAATCCCAACATGCGTGAGGTAAGTTTTACTTACAGAACCGAGCGAAGATCTACTGTACTCTAGGTGCCCCATAAGTGTTGGTTAATAACATGACCCATCCTGGTGCTAACGTGGTGTTTTTCGTTGTGAACTTTTGAAACTCGCTCCTTCTGTTCAAAACGAAACTGAAAGGGAGGAAGCCCAAGTTGTGCTCACTTACCAAGCAGCTAGCTAGCGCTTGCCAAGCCAACTGTTCCTTAACGGTTTTGAATGGAGTGCTTGCTCGAATGCTTAAACCACTTGGCGATCTCTCCACAAGAAACTTGGTAAATGAACACACACCCAATGTTCTTGAGATCAGACCAAAGATCGACTGTAATCTATGTACCCCAAAGAGGAATGACCCTTTCTGCCCCTCCCGTAGTTAGCGGGTGGACTAGTAACTTAAGAACGGCTACAGAGAACTAAGTCAAACTTGGTGCAAGTATGTATAATGATGTAAAGATAAACGGATTAGATTATGGGGTCAAGAGGTCAAATGTCAGAATCCCATTTGGTAAAAATTCTGTTACTGCACTAACTTGTGAACCAGTGATGGGATTTTACCAAACTTGGCACAAGTATATATTAAGATGCAAAGATGAACTGATTAGATTACGGAATCAAAGGTCAGAGGTCATGTCAGGTAAAACTGTGGTACTTGAGAATAGCTGAAGGGATTTAAATCAAACTTGGTGCAAATATGTGTAATGATGTAATAATGTGGGTGGAGGCATATTGGTCGACGTTGCTACATCAAAGAGTGCCGTTCAAGCTCACAAATTTTTGTAGACGAAAACAGATTTTTATATGTGAAACAAGAATGACCAGACTATGGTCACAACCTGTGACAAAATCTGCAGTAACGGGCCGATTGGGAAAAGCACATTTAAAGCACTCTTAAAAGATGAACAGCACGATTGCGAAAGACACATTTAATGCGCTATTAATAAAAATTATTTTGACACCTCTCATTCATATCACCCTCCCCATGGTTATATCAGAAACAGCTAATTCACCACACGGTCACGGATTGCTTAACCCCAATATGTGGCTGTTCAGAAATTACGTATTTTTAAAGTACACATTATGGCCATGCCAGTATAGTTAGCAATAGTTTTTTTCTTAGTAATTTGCATAGCGTAACGCTTGATTATGTTGCATAACCTCACACTTAATAATGTAACGTAACACTTGATTACCATCATTTTGCCTCATTGCGATGGTGGGTGGAGTCAATCGACAGAGGTGGGTGTGGTTCGGAGGCTGTCCGACCAATAGGTACACATTTCAAAAATTGACCCCCCACTAAGAACCTCACAAACAGCAATACAAAATTATTGTAGACCTGTGACATTTCACATGTAGAAAGACAATCAACTTATTGAGAGATTGTATTTGCAAAAACTTTTAAGAAAAACAACAACTGATTTTGAGACTCATGGAAGAGCAGGGGAACATTGATCAAAAGACAACATGGGGCAAATGGGAAAACAGTGGGATTACAGCAAACATGCATCATGGCACAAGGAGAAGAATTACAAGAAAATGTTGGTAACAGCGTCTCAGCGGGTAAGAGTAGGGCTTATCACCTCATGGTTTCTTCCATTTCCATTACTATAAGGCTTATATTAATGGAAATGGAAGAGACCATGAGGTGGCATTGTGCAACCGACTTGAAATCCTGTAGCCACAAGTTCAAGACAACAGATCACAGTTCTACAGGTAAGAAAAGAGGGATGTGAAAGAATGCAAAAAAAATTGTATACAAAGTCAAGACTCGTGGAAGAGGTAGAATACCAAACGGATCAGGGTACAACAAACCAACAGCTGGGCAAAGAGACACAATAGACGGGACAAAGTATGAGGGTAAGAATGACAGGTAGGGGTGAACGCAGGGGTGGGCAAGATAGATGCAGAAGCAAACTCTCAGGAAGAAAAAAATGGAAACAAGTCCAGATACATTCAAAGTACACCGCCCCCATCATGCCAAATAAATAAATAACATCCTCGAGCGCGGCATTGCCAGGGCACCTTAGGCAAGCCGCATAGACAGGCATGCAGCACTGTATTGGGAGGGAGCGGTGTACAATAATTGATTGATTAATTGCATAATTAAAATCAATAAATAATAATCATAAAATAGTTTCTTAATCAATTGGCTGATAGTATACCGAATCCACAATTGCTTCATCCGAAGCTGTAACGTTTTGAAAATTAATTAAATAAGTCATTAATCGAAAAAATAAAATAATTGATTAATTAATATATAATTAATCGATTAATTAATTAATCAATATATCAAAAAATATCCTTTATAGCCACATCACTTGGTCATTGTCATGTCCAAATATCAGCTTCCTCGCTCAAAAGGTGCCTGAGATATTGCCCAGATGAGAAAGAAAACAAATAAATTATTAATAATGAAAATAAATAAAAGATAATCGTAAAATAATTAAATTATTAATCAATTGGCTAATAGAATACCTAAACCACTACCGTTTCATCCAAATCTGTAACTTAAAATAATTATTTAATTAATTATTAATCGCATAATGAAATAATTTATAGATTAATTGATTAAGCAATAAATAAAAAATACTTTTTAAAGCCAAATCACCTGTTCATCGTCATGTCCAAATATCAGCTTCCCAGCTCAAAAGGTGCCTGAGATATTGCCCAGATGAGAAAGGAAATAAATAAGTACAGTCAGACCCGGCTATTCGAAATTCCGCTATTTGAGGTTCTGCAATTCGAGGTTCCGCTGTTCGCAGGTTCCACGTATTCGCGGGTGATAAAATGTGACCTGTTTCTCTATTCGCGGAAAAGTGTCCCGCCAATTCGCGGTTTTTTTCTATTCGCAAACGTGTGCCGCAAATTCACAGTTTTTCAGAGGCGCAAACCATTTTTTTTTCAGGAGCCGTTAGCTTGACATACGGTATTTATAAAACCCATCTTTCACCAGCCATGCATAAAGCAGCGAGACATACGCAAAAAAACATTTACGAGCCATGAGCATGACCTGCTTATACTTTCTCTGCTGTGTGCTTTGCGTTTTCATGGCTTTTGCGGCCGTGAATTTTAGCCGCGCTATAAGAGACCTTCGCGGATTATTGTCAACATTTGCGGAATTGCCTCGCCATTTGCGGGACTTAATCGGCCTTCACAGATTATCTTTGACATTCTCGGGATTTGCCTCACCATTCGTGGTTTGGTCCTCTCTATTCACAGATTTTCGCGACTCTGGAACCTATCCCCCCTTTTTCCATTGAAACAATGCCCCACTATTCGTGGTTTCACAATTCGCATGATTTTCCAGGAACGTATCCCCCACGAATAGCTGGGTCCCACAGTACTTAATTAATCAGTAATAATTAAGTACTTAATTGATTAATCAAAAAACAAAAAAATATTGTCTTTGCCAAAGTACATGCTCACTATTGTGTCAAAATTTCAGCTTCCTTGCTCAAAGGATGGCAGAGATATCGCCCGGCCAACCAAGAAAACAAGAAAGCAACCGGAGTGAAAACTGAATACTCCCTTTCAGCACCCGTCATTGCCGGGCCCCCTTCGGTGCCTGGCGATGACGTCATGCAGCGCCTGGGGATGGCATAGGAAAGGAGTGGTGTACAACAAAAAGTTTAACCATATTAGATGCCCTCTAAAATTATATTGTGATTTCGGAAATTGTAATAATATTTATTTGTTGGGTTTTCACAAAAGTCCACTGACCAACTGAAGCCTAAGTAAGAAATAGTTGACCTCCAAAATGAGAGCTGTTCCATTTTTCCTTATGCCAACAATATTATAAAAAGCATATTGGGTTATGAAACAAATCCAATCATAAATAAAAAAATTTATTTCAAGGAAAGGTCACATCATTTACAAAAATATGCAACAATATCTGTAACAAGAGGGAGAAACGCTTTGGACGAAACTTGGTGGACCAGTTGGGTGTCTGAGAAGGACGATTCGATTCGATTTTGGTGAAAATCTGAATATGGATTCGGATATGAGAATTTTTTTTTTAAAGTGATTCTTCACCATTAGGAGAGAGGGCCAAACACGATACATAGTGGGATATCTCAAAAAGTTATGGATGGATTTGGACGAAACTTGTTGGACAAGTTGTGTGTGTGACAAGGAAGAATCGAATCCATTTTGGTGAAGATCCGAATCAGGATCCAGCTAGTAGAATTTTAAAAGTGATTCTTCACCATTGAGTGATATGGCCAACCAGGTGGAGGTATGCTCTCTATCGAGTGCCATTCTAGTTAATTCTTTCTTTGCATTTTTGGGGACAGAAAAAAAATAAAATATATATATACATGTTCTCCTGTTGATTTACAAATGTTGTACTACAAACTTTTAGACGTGCCCACATTGTAATGCGAAGTACATACTTTATAGACGATCTAACATACTAAATACATAGAACGTACGGGCTAATGTGTCTAGCGACTTAATGGGTCTAGAAAAGATCATGGTTTATTATATGCAATTTCCAATTTGGCGATGAGCCTGATATGGGTGAGCCCCTTGGTGTTCTTTGATGTTGATGGCATATAGTGCTGTCGAATATGAAGTACATTTATTTGAGGCAAAGTCACGTGATATGACCAGAGCTAAAGTGACTGTTTGGCAAGCTTTTGGTCGTTGGTGATGTAATGTTTTAAGGAATATGTAATTATCTTAGTTGTTGGTGATGTCATGTTCTAACCTTGCAGTGTCTGTGAAGTCACGTTCCATGCTTGGTCCATTGCTGTGTAATAAGCACTTCCAGCTTCCATGTTCTTATTTATAGTTATTTTATCAGGTTGTTTTACAAGTGAGTGACTTGCTAGACAAATTCAGAGGGCATTGAAGTTCAACCTCAAATATGGAATGATGCCATGTGTTGGCCGGTCCTGACTCCATGAAGGTCACGAGTGAGCCAGCTGTCTCGTTACCAAAATGCCAATGGCAACATGTTAATTTCCCTTTTGCAAGCTCGATTTCCAGATGTTTATAATCCAAATGCTAAACACTTCAATGGAATTCAAACCCAGATTTAATACTAACAAGTACAAAAAGTTTTGATTAAAACAAAAGCCGCGTCGATGTTACACAATGCCTAGATGTAGCTGTGCCTATAACGTCGATGTTATAGGCACAGGACAATCCTATTGATTCGATTACTTGATGTTATTTTTGTGCAAAGTGAAAATATATCTCGGCAATTTCCCGTGTGTGGCGACGAATTTTTAATATATCTCGGCATTTTCCCGTCTGTTATTTCAGGCGGTGTATGACTGACCATGCCGTGATTAAAAAATATATATATCTCGGCAATTTCCCGTGTGTGGCGACACGTGAACGAAGCTATGCTCCTCTCTCCACATTATTGTGACGACGTATAAATTAAATATTTCATCGTGACGATTGTCATCAAATGGACGAATTTTTTATATATCTCGGCATTTTCCCATCTGTTATTTCGGGCGGTGTATGACTGACCATGCCGCGATTTAAACAAAATATATATATCTTGGCATTTTCCCATCTGTTATTTCGGGCGGTGTATGACTGACCATGCCGTGATTTAAACAAAATATATATATCTCGGCATTTTCCCGTCTGTTATTTCGGGCGGTGTATGACTGACCATGCCACGATAAATAAATAAAAATCTCAATGGACTTGAAGTCACAGGCCTTTGAGAATTCATTTCGTTCTATAAAGGGCAACTTCCATCGGATTTTCTTCCCGTTTTTTTTCAACCGAGTCTAAAACTATGTTAGCGACTGTGAAAAATGAAATGATATATCGAATTTGATTTGAAATAAAACTGTGTGAGAGAGGAAGACACCACGGGCCTACAAAACAGGCCTCAAAGCTATGCGAGTTAATAAAATGGTGGATATTTGTTTATATGAAGCCTCTCCCACAATGGGTGGAGCTATGGTTCCCAGAATGGGTGGAGCTTTGAGGTTTTGTCTTCTCTGCAAAACAAGAAGAAGAAGAAGAACAACAACAACAGCAGAGGGCACTCTATTAGCAGCGTCTGCGACGCGGCTAAATATTCAACAATACCGGTGCAGAAATATTTTTGGACATTGACTTTGGTAACGCTACACAGTCCAGTGCACCCAAAACATTGCCTAGACCATGAGGGTGGTAGAACCAGAGGAATGTATGCAGAAGTGTTGCAAAAACAGGAGAGAAATGGAGCATAAGTACAATGAGATTTATTACCACCCAAACTTATGAACACATTCAAAGGAGCGGAGGCTCTTGCATCTGCATCTGCTGAGCTGCGCTTTCATATTTTCATATCCCCTGCATAGCTTGCCTTCATGTCTTTCTACTTACAAATGCTGGCAGGTCACCCTCCAGTATATCCTGTGACACTCTGGATAATCTCACAAACCTTCAGCGAAGCAAACTACAAAGCAAAGAATGAAGCAAAGTACAGATAATAAATGTAAAGTGTGACGACAGCCAAATGTACTGTTAGGAACGAAGTCAGCTAAAGAAGCCAAATAGGACAGCTGGGGCTACGTTCTACACAAAGATGAGTGGAGCAGAGTGCAGCTGAATGCTAGAACTGAATGGAAAGACCAGAATGATATACAGCGAAACAGAGACGAACACTGCAGCTGAACAGTCAGAGTCAAATGGGAGTACGCAGAACTCAGCCAAATGACATTCAGTCAAATCTTCTTCTTTTGTATGCAGCACAAGGCATCATTGGCTGAGAGTGTGGCTGTGCCGCCGATGCAATTCCCTTCATAGGTTAGGGCAGGAATTTGGAATTTGGCCAGGGGGTCGACGAGAGCTCAACTACTCTTCACAAAGGACACCGTGGGGTCTTTATCGTCCACCGATGAATAGTCAGTCAAGTGAGCACAGCCCAGCGACATTCAGCTGAACGCTTTTCAATCTAACAGGACTAGCTCTAAAAAAGTGCTGTTCGCCTATCAAGATTTGTCTCGATATGTTTTTTCCCCTGAGCGCAATCATAAATAGCAAAACAAACAGGCTATTTTCAGCTGATTATATGCATCAAAAATATTTAACATCCTCCATTCTGCCCCTGTTTTTGCTCCAACTCGTAATGCCCGTTTCTTCCAGGAAAGAATGATGGTGTCAATAACACCTCCCTTGGGCAGGGGTCAGTGGTTAAACCCCCAGCACGATTCAATGTGTACAGGCAAAAATTGCAAATTCTCTCCCCACCCTCATGGGGGGGGGGGGGGGGGGGGAGTAGGGTGAGGGTGAGGGTGGGGGTGGTGTAGGAGGGGGGGGGGGGGGGAGGAGGGTGGAGGGGCCAGTGATTATTTCATGATGGTGATCTGACCCTGGGTACCCTAGCACACAAAATTTGGTGTAGATTGGCCAAGCCATTTTCGATTATATATGGTTCAGACTTACATGCACAGATATGTGCACACATGCATACATACATACATACAAACAAATGGTAAATTTTAGTATGATGTCCATGTACTTATGTCTCGATGTAGATGTATCAGTCATTCAGATTCCCAAAGTTTTTTTTATCCACATTGCGTCTCCATTATAATTTCTTCCATTAATCCAAGGCTCGATGAACATGTAGATAATCACATCGAGACCAAAGCTGGAAGTCGACATCAGTGTACCTTTTTGTCGAATTAAAAGGACATTGATAGACAAGGACAAACATCTTTGGTATTTGAACCTGGATTCCATCCATCATGAGCCAGGGGTTCAGATGAGATTACCAAGTCAACATATTGTTACTGATCGCGGTTTAGAATGTTGTTTGCCGAGCGAAGGCTCCGCGACCGAACAGTTGTTCCCCGACTCACCCGATTCACCCAGAACTTTGGCCGTATCGCACCGCAGCTGCCCAATCTGGAAAAGACTAAAACGACGAAATGCAAAGAGGAAAAGGAATAAGACGAGAAGACGGACAGAAGAGTAATTGGATTTATTATACACACAAGCAAAAAGAAAGCAGTCACGTTTATTTACAACACATAAGACGCAGGTGACACAGTGCAAATACTAGCTTATACCGACTTAATTAAATACCCAGGGACAAGACACACAGAACAAACTCACGTACACAAGAAGGGTGGAAAGGCAGGAGATGGATGGCTGGAGGGAGAGGAAGGTCCAAGGGGGTCCTGCAGCACGATCGGCGCGTTTAGCAGCCGCCGTTCCTTCGCGGCCCTGCTCAAAACCGCCGTCCAGGCCCCAAGCGGCTGTTGGGTGTTGTTGCTGCTGTGGCCGCCGCTTGCTTTGCCAGGACTCGTCTGACTCGTCTGGTCCAAACCCTCAACTCAACAACACTCTTGCACGTCTCCCTGTCCAACCACTCTTTCTCTCTTGGTCCAACCACTCTTTCTCTTTCTTGGTCCAACCACTCTTTCTCTCTCTTGGTCCACTCACTCCTCCCACCGACCACTCAACGCAACCAACGCAACCACTGACCACCACAACACAACCACTGACGACCAAAACCACACAACTCAGCTCTGCTTCTTGGACCCTCTCTCTTCTCAACGGCTTGGGCTCCCTTTTGTCTGCCGGTAAAAGCTCATCTCTCAAAGCTTGTCTCAGCTTCTCTTTTGGGAGCGTCGCGCTGCGGATTTTAGCTGCGGTCACGCCTGCTCATTCCCTCCTCTCAGCGCCTCTCTTTCTTCTTCCAAAGCTCGACTCCTGGGGGAGCGTCGCGCTGTGGGTTATATAGGCCCCGCCCCTCAACCTTTTCGAACCTCCCCGATCGCTCTTCCTCCGCCCTCTCTAGCCAAACCCCTGGCTCATGGTTGGTCGAGTGGGGCTGGCTCACTCCTCCCCTCTATGACGAGGTGGAGACACGCCTTTCTTCTCCGACCCTGCCTCGTGGTCAATGGCGGTTATTGGAGGGGAGGTAATTGCCAAACGACGAAAAGGGGGAATGGAGGTTTTTGGGAATGGGAATGAAGGGAATCTATCTCTTTCACTGGTGCAATGGAGTACTTCAATTAATGGGAGACACAGCCTTACCCTAAAACACAGAATAAGATATAACTATTGAACAGGGGTATTCTATGATTGGCTGTGGTGTGGATGCTTTATGGACTAATTATGGGATGCCCTTTGACCTTTACACAGCTCCGGAGGCAGGAGGCGCAGAATAAACAATAATAATAATTCACACAATCAAAAAAATATACAGTCCTCATATCCGCAACAATATTATTGACCTGTAGGTTAAAGACGAAGCTGGGTCTCTCCAATTTATGGATACGTATATATGTGTATGAATGAATGAATATGTATGTATATATACTCAAAGGCAAAAGTTATTGTGACACACAAACAACAAACAGAATCAGTGTTAAACTTTTACTGCCGCGAATGAAATGTTATTACATGGAAAGACAAATGTTTCAAGGTATGGTAACGATCAACAGTCCATAAGAACAGTGCACCTGGCATATGCAAATGAGCCACAACACAAGAGGGGGTTCACAAGCAAGTTCACACAGTCAGTAGCGAGTGTGTCCACCTTGTGCATTGATGCAGGCCTGGCACTTTCGCCTCATTGAGGCCACTAAACGTCGCTGAAAGTCCTTGGGAAGATCATTCCATATCCGAGGAAGGATTTGGTGGAGTTCCTGCAGCGTTTTTGGAGGATTCGGATGACGTCGTAAACGTCGCTCCATTTCATCCCAGACGTGTTCAATGGGTGACAAATCAGGGGATCTTGCAGGCCAGGGTAACACATTAACATTGTTCTGATTAAGATACTGCTGTACAACTCGAGCAACGTGTGGTCTGGCATTATCGTGTTGAAACGTCACTCTAGGGCCGTTCTGTTGCAAAAACGGTAAAGCGGCCATTTGCAAAATCTCGTCTCGGTACCTCACAGCATTCAAGTTCCCCTCAATCACAATCATTGGCGTTCTTGCTGCAGCTGTTATCCCACCCCAGATCATAACGCCCCCACCTCCAAAACGATCCCCTTCCAGAACACATGGCCTGATGTAACGTTCACCTGTGCACCTGTAGACACGTGTCCTACCGTCAGCTCGATGAAGCTGTGCCAAATGGTGTTTCTATGGACGTTGAATCGACGAGCAACATCACGCTGCGAGGTACCAGACCGAAGCATACCTATAGCTCTCCATCTGTCATTTTCCCCGAGGCGTGGCATGTCGAACTTGTTCCAGAACGATGAATAGAGGTGTTTTTCTGACTTCTGCACTTCTTAAGACTGCATTGAGTGGAAATGATAAGCGTCTGGTTGTCTGGCCTTTTAAAGTGAACATTGCTGGGCATTTTTCTCGAATATTTCATGCTTCTTGCAAATTTCGTGCAATTCGAACAACAACTGCTTGGTTGCGTTTCTTCGACCATTTTAACAAACTCTTTCTCTGGTTCAAATCCCAAAATTCATTCACAAGATTACCAATGAAAAAATTCCATGTCACAATAACTCTTGCCTCTGAGTATATATATATATATATGTATGTATACTGAAACGCAAAAGAAACTTACCACCTTTGAAACCTTTAAATATCAACAATAACACTGCGTGTAGTAAATGTGTGAACTTATTTGTGGACAATAGTGTCCTCACTGTCAGACAAAACGGTCACGGATGGTCACTTGAACCTTCAATGGTCACTTCATAGCACAGCTGTTGAACAGCCGTTTTGACTGTCAGTGATTAGCCAAGGGGTACGGGATGATTTAAATGAGCTGCACGTGATGTCTTGATATTGGCTTTAAAAAGGCCAGTGCAAAATGGGCATTTTGACTGAAAAATTTGACCATTTTGACCAACTTCAAAAAGACCGAAAACGCAAAAGAAACTTATCACTTGTTTGTGATAAATATTTGTGATAAAAACCCCAGATAAAGTTGTATTTGTATTTGTAGCCCAAGTAAAGCATATAAGTGTTTATAGCTGGAGTACCTGGTGTTGCTCAAGCGAAAAAGAAACATTAACATATTTGAAATGAGGACAAATATAATGGAAAAGCAATTACATCCAAATCAGAATCCATCACAAATGTAAAATCATCATTTTACCTTTTTGTTGAATATATGCTGCTGAAGGTGCCATTCATCACGTTTCTGAGTTAAGTATGGTGACGTTCAGGAAGAAAAGAAACCTTGCTACCAACTTTAACCGCTTCCGGAATTGTTTTTATTATTTGTATTCCAATGTCTAGTAATTGTTTTGTATTTATTTATGCGAATGTGCACTTGTATATAACTGTCATTAATCAAAAAGGCTTCGGGACTATAGAGAGATTTTCTTAAAATCCGAAAAAACGAATTTATAAATTTCAAAACAATGTTTTTTTTTTTTGGCGAAAAGACTCGCAAGGCATTCACTGCTGAACCTCTGAAACTTTGGAGAAGATCTGTTCAGCTATCTCTGAGAAAAATGGTGACACACACACACACACACACACACACACACACACACACACACACACACACACACACACACACACACACACACACGGCTCTCTTATATAGTCGATATATATATATATAATATATATCTATATATCTATATATCTATCTATATATCTATATATATATATATATATATATATATATATATATACATATATATATATATATATATATATATATATATACTAGCTTGGCTCGGCGAGCGCGTCAATACTGGGGAACGGGCTTATTTTAACTGAGGCTAATGACTGTACCTGAGTTGCTGTGTTGTCATGATTTACACCAATCATAATACAAACAATTACTTTGCACAAATGTATTTGTTGTGTTTGTGATATTACATTTTTATAGGCAATTTAGGTTGAAGATTTAGGTTGAATGTTTTTTTTTCAAGAAAGAACCCCTCCTCACATACATAGGGGAGGGGTAGGTGCAGACTGGAAGTTTGGGGCGATTACACCTCACCACCAAGTAATTCAAAACACCTCACTACCAAGTAATTCAAAACACCTCACCACCAAGTAATTCAAAACACCTCACCACCAAGTAATTCAAAACACCTCACCACCAAGTAATTCAAAACACCTCACCACCAAGTAATTCAAAACACCTCACCACCAAGTAATTCAAAACACCTCACCACCAAGTAATTTAAAACACCTCACCACCAAGTAATTCAAAACACCTCACCACCACGTAATTCAAAACACCTCACCACCACGTAATTCAAAACACCTCAATACCACGTAATTTAAAATACCTCACCACGAAGTAATTCAAAACACCTCACCACCACATAATTCAAAACACCTCACCACCACGTAATTCAAAATACCTCACCACCACGTAATTCAAAACACCTCACCACCACGTAATTCAAAATACCTCACCACGAAGTAATTCAAAACACCTCACCACCACGTAATTCAAAACACCTCACCACCCAGTAATTCAAAACACCTCACCACCCAGTAATTCAAAACACAACACCACCATGTAATTCAAAACACCTCACCACCACGTAATTCAAAACACCTCACCACCACGTAATTCAAAACACCTCACCACCACGTAATTCAAAATACCTCACCACCACGTAATTCAAAATACCTCACCACGAAGTAATTCAAAACACCTCACCACCACGTAATTCAAAACACCTCACTACCAAGTAATTCAAAACACCTCACCACCAAGTAATTCAAAACACCTCACCACCAAGTAATTCAAAACACCTCACCACCAAGTAATTCAAAACACCTCACCACCAAGTAATTCAAAACACCTCACCACCAAGTAATTCAAAACACCTCACCACCAAGTAATTTAAAACACCTCACCACCAAGTAATTCAAAACACCTCACCACCACGTAATTCAAAACACCTCACCACCACGTAATTCAAAACACCTCACCACCACATAATTTAAAATACCTCACCACGAAGTAATTCAAAACACCTCACCACCACGTAATTCAAAACACCTCACCACCACATAATTCAAAATACCTCACCACCACGTAATTCAAAACACCTCACCACCACGTAATTCAAAATACCTCACCACGAAGTAATTCAAAACACCTCACCACCACGTAATTCAAAACACCTCACCACCCAGTAATTCAAAACACCTCACCACCCAGTAATTCAAAACACAACACCACCACGTAATTCAAAACACCTCACCACCACGTAATTCAAAACACCTCACCACCACGTAATTCAAAACACCTCACCACCACGTAATTCAAAATACCTCACCACCACGTAATTCAAAATACCTCACCACCACGTAATTCAAAATACCTCACCACGAAGTAATTCAAAACACCTCACCACCAAGTAATTTAAAACACCTCACAGCCATAAAACACATAATAAAAACACTTCACCACCACGAAATTAAAAACACCTCACCACCACGAAATTGAAAACACCTCACGGCCATCAAACAAGTAATAAAAACACCTCACAGCCATAAAACACGTAATAAAAACACCTCACCACCACGAAATTAAAAACACCTCACAGCCATAAAACACGTAATAAAAACACCTCACAGCCATAAACACATAATAAAAACACCTCACCACCACAAAATTTAAAACACCTCACAGCCATAAACACGTAATAAAAACACCTCACCACCACAAAATTAAAACACCTCACAGCCATAAAACACGTAATAAAAACACCTCACCACCACAAAATTTAAAACACCTCACAGCCATAAACACGTAATAAAAACACCTCACCACCACAAAATTTAAAACACCTCACAGCCATAAAACACGTAATAAAAACACCTCACAGCCATAAAACACGTAATAAAAACACCTCACAGCCATAAAACACGTAATAAAAACACCTCACAGCCACAAAATTAAAAACACCTCACCACCACGTCATTTAAAAACACCTCACCACCACTGAATTCAAAACACCTCATCACCAACTAATTCTAAATACCTCACCACCACATAATTAAAAACACCTCACCACCACATAATTAAAAACACTTCACCACCACGTAATTATAAATACCTCACCACCACGTAATTCAAAACACCTCACCACCATGTGATTTTAAAACACCTCACCACCACGAAATTAAAAACCTCACCACCACATCATTTAAAAACACCTCACCACCACATAATTCAAAATACCTCACCACCACGTGATTCAAAACCACCACAACGTTATTAAAAACACTTCACAACCACGGAAACAAAAGTTTGAGGGAGTCGTTAAGTGACAACACAAACACTGCCCAGATGTGTAGATATATAGATAAATGACTGTACCCAAGTTGCCGTTTTGTCATGGTTTAAACCAATCATAATTCCAACAATTATTTTGCACAAATGTATTTGTAATATACGTGATATCACATTTTATAAACAACTGAAGTTTAAAAAAATAAAAATTTCCCCCAAAAATTCACCAAAAGAAAAAAAAAAATTGGAAAATTTGTCAAAAAGAATACCCTTAGGACATACCGACGGGAGAGATATGTGCATACCAGAAGTTTGGTACGATTTCACAAAAGTTTGAGAAAGTAGTTCAGTGACAACACAACACAAGACAACACAGGACAGACGCTGCACAGATATATATATAGATACATATATACATATACACAGTGCATTCAGAAAGTATTCAGACCCCTTCACTTTTTTCACATTTTGTTATGTGAAGCCTTGTGCTGAAATCGTTTAAATTCATTTTTTCCCTCATCAATCTACCCTCAATACCCCATAATGACAAAGAGAAAACAGGATTTTAGAAAGTTTTGCAAATTTATTAAAAAGAAAAAACTGAAATGTCACATTGACATAAGTATTCATACCCTTTGCTATGACACTTGAAATTTAGCTCAGGTGCCTCCCATTTCTCTTGATCATCTTTGAGATGTTTCTACACCTTGATTGGAGTCCACCTGTGGTAAATTCAATTGATTGGACATGATTTGGAAAGGCACACACCTGTCTATATAAGGTCTCACAGCTGACAATGCATATCAGAGCAAAAACCAAGCCATGAGGTCGAAGGAACTGCCTGCAGAGCTCAGATACAGGATTGTGTCGAGGCACAGACCTGGGGAAGCCTACAAAAAAATTCTGCTGCATTGAAGGTTCCCAAGAGCACAGTGGCCTCCATAATTCTTAAATGGAAGAAGTTTGGAACAACCAGGACTCTTCCTAGAGCTGGGGCCGCCCGGCCAAACTCAGCAATCGGGGGAGAAGGGCCTTGGTAAGAGAGGTGACCAAGAACCCGATGGTCACTCTGGCTGAGCTCCAGAGATCCTGTGTGGAGATGGGAGAAACTTCCAGAAGGACAACCTTCACTGCAACACTCCACCGATCTGGGCTTTATGGCAGAGTGACCAGACGGAAGCCTCTCCTCAGTGAAAGACACATGAAAGACCACTTGGAGTTTGCAAAAAAAGCACCTAAAGGATTCTCAGACTGTGAGAAACAAGATTATGTGGGCTTTCATGTGTCTGAAAAGTGGATCTGGGGTGAATTAGCGGGGGTAGAAAAGATCAAGGTTTTGGATGGGGGAACATAAGAGATGGTGGTGAACAGCTGTTTTAAAGACCTGGAGGGAGGAGTGGGATTGAAGAGAGTGAGGGAGTTTGTTCCAGAGGCGGGAGAAAAGAGGAATGAAAGAGTGAAGGTGAGCAGAGAGCCGAGATTTCGGCAGTTTAACCATCAGAGGGTTGCAGGCAGATCTTGTGCGATCTGTAGGAGTACAGACAGGGCTGGGGGGGGGGGGGGGGGGGAGGGGTGGAGGGGCTAGGCCAGAGAGGAGTCGGTAGAAGACAGAAAGACCACATACCTGCCTGCGGTGAGTGAGCGAAAGGCCCTCACAATCAGGTTCATCACGGGAGAATCCAATGATTCAAAATTAAAATTAAAGAAAACAGCAGACGTCACATCTTTTTGTCACAATGAAGTTGTAGCTGATAACCATGATGACACCATGCATCTCTCGGAGTTTATGCAAGGTGGCTAATAAGTATCATGAGATGGTCACCAGGAGCGCGTATTTCTTTACGAAAACCTATGATTGGATTTGAAGTATTTTCTTTGAATATAAGGCAGAACAAGTCAGTGGGATGTAAGGATCAGTATTTTGTCAGTGGATAGGATACTGAGTTGGGACCTCTCTTGTCTGGCGTAGGGGAGCTGACGGAACATGTAGAGCATTGCATGGTCCAACTGCAACTTTCTCTTGGGAAGATAAAGCGATTTGAACTTTCTGGAACTCCCACCCAACACAACCCACCAGGCAGGCCCCACGCATCATTTGGGATCCCCCACGTCGCAAAAGTCAGACCAAATCGGCAGGATGTATATGGGTCAGTATTTTTAGCGGCTAAGCATGCCTTCATGTGTTTGAACACCCCTATACCCTTCGTCGTGATTCCTATGATGGTAACACACCATCCACCCATTATGGTAATGTTCAAATGTCAAACACTGACTGCCAGCATTTCCCACTTACAACAACAAACACTTTCTTCATTCCTTCAATTTGAACACTTCGGTACAAAACCAAGACGCTTTTCACATGACTATCAATGGCAAGTTCTCTCATTATAGCAACAAGTTTAGTGAAACATTTTCTGATATTTGGATATGCTATCCATCTTCAAACTGTTTGTGAATGCCATTGTCAGACAAAGCACTCTTTTTGAAGGTGTATGGAGTAGAACCAAAAAGAAAATCTCAGATATATCAATATATCAGACCCATCTGCAGTGATACAAGCATTCTGAGTATTGCGCTGCAATACATGTCCCCTACCAAAGTTCAAAGTGCCATAACTTTGTCAAAAATGATCGAATGTGCAAATTTATGCACGGTTGATGCTGGTTTTCAAACTTGATCTGAGGTATGCTGAGACACATGTGTGTCACGCCTCGCCTAGTTGATAAGCCCGTACGGTCGCTCCGTGGAGGAGCCTGCACGTATTGCACTGTGTGAATTATATAATTACCAACTCACGGTCTGAGGTACTAGTGATTCAAGAGATATCCATTTTTTTTTCGTTTAATTAACGATATCTGCCAAACCACGCGTCCTATCGCAAATTCCAAAAGGACATTTTAGTAGACTGACATGCTGAACAGATCTGTGAAGTTTCCCCTCGATTGGATGAAAAATGAGGGAGGAGCTCGGTTTTAAAGGTTCATGCTTAAAAAACGTCATAACTCTGAAACCATGAGACGCATGACGTCATGCTCGCTGACTTTTTTGTTCGTCATGGGTATGCGATTCTGCCTGCATAGTTGGCCTCGATCTGTTCAGCCGTTGCAGAGAAAAATGGGTTTTCGTGTTTTCACGGGGAAAATACGGCGGCCGAACCACGTGACCTGTGACGTCATAATTACCATTAAAATATTCTACAGACCGAGTCCCTCTTACGGTGAAAATTTGATCTCAATCGGTCCTATTATTGCAGAGAAAATCTTTTTTAAAGGAAATTAAAAATTAAAATGGCACTGAGTTAAGGATCATCAGAATTATCAGAATTCCCAAAGTTCAAAGTGCCATAACTTTGTCAAAAATGATCGAAACGTCGTGAAGTTCGAACTTGACCTGTAACTTATCATGAGGAAACCATGTGCCAAGTTTGAAATCATTAGCATTAAGTGTTTAGAAAAAAAGTCCGGAAAACTGTTCTTTGCATGGCGGACTGACAGACTGACAGACTGACGGACTGACGGACTGACAGACGGAGGGACGGCGTGCAAACCTATAGTCCCCTCCGGTGTACACCGGTAGGGGACTAATAACTGGGGGGAAATAACACCCTCAAACAAGAAGAACTCTGGGTACAAAGGCAGCACAACTGACTGAAAAACTTACAAATGTGAGACAGTCCTGAAAACCATGGAAATGTTTGGCAGCAGCAAAAATCAGAACAAAACTACAACAACACGTCGTATATTGGATAAAATCAACCAGAACAATATGCCAATGAAAGTGGTTCTGTGATAACTACCTCCGCCACCAAAGGTGGATGGAGCTTATGTTTTTACACCTGTCTGCCTGTTTTTCTGTGAGCAGGATATCTCAAAAGGTTGTGGACGGATTCAGACGAAACTTGGTGGTCAGGTTGGGTGTGTGACAAGGAGGAATTGATTCGATTTTGGTGAAGGTCCGAATCTAGATACGGATGTGAGGATTATTTAATTTCTAAAGTGATTCTTAACCATTGAGTGATTAGGCCAAAAACTATATACAGCATGATATTTCAAAAAGTTGCGGACCACGACTGGGACGGAGGATATTTAAGGAGCGGAGACGAGGTCCACGACGAGGCACATGTGGATTGTAGGCCCACATGCTCCCGAGTCGATGTCCAAGGTTGTTCGTGTTTCCAGTGGACCATGTGGAGCCCTGGGCGTCGATGACGTGAGATTCAAAGAAAATTAATACGAATAAATAAATCAAAACTGCAAAAAGTCACCAGAGCACAAACCCAAACACACTCACAGGCAACATGACGTCACTGAAACATGACGAAATGTAAAAAAAACATGAATCGAAAGCCTAGAATACTTGGTTACCATGTGTTATCGATATTGATTAAGGTGAATACAATTAAAAACACTCAATCCTACATTGAAAGGTATAGTTATTCATAAACAATACTGTTTTGAAAATGTCTTTGCTGCTGCTCTCCGACACATAATCAATATTACCAATAAAATTGCAGTGCGTTGTTGTAAGAGCCAAGCTAAATAATCGCTCTACTCCTAAATTGTTGTGAAGGTTTGCAAGCATTTAAAACATTTAAAAAAAATTTTTTTTTTTTTATTTAGTTAAAAATTGTAAAAAAAAAATTAAAGTTAAAATAAAATTAAATAAATAAAAAACATTTTTAAATTGAGGGAGAAAAATGAGCACTCAGCTTCAAAAATTCTCACATGGGAATTTCCAGCCAATTTGTAAAAGGAGACATTATGCTTGGAAATTCATTACCATCAGCCACAAGATAGCACTCAAAGTGTAACTGGCAGGAGATGCTCTGCAGCTTGCTTCAATGAGCACATGCCGGCCTATTATTTCTCATCATTTTTCAAGTACAATGGTGAAGAAAGACAATCCTGGCAGAAGAATAGCTTCTTTGTGATGCTGTTGAAGCTCTTGTTGTTGATATAAATAAATAACCACCTTTAGAGGCCATTTTTCCCCGCAAAGCGGGGGTTGGCCTTTTTCGGGAACCGTGGTTGTTGTTGTTTTTCGGTCCCCTTTTTGAAGCAATGTTTTACGGCCGGATGCCCTTCCTGACGCCAACCCTTTTTGCCGCCTTTAACGACAAACAGGGAATTACCAGTGAACTGGTACTCAATTTGCCGACCTCGGAAGGATGACAGGCTGAGTCAACCCCCCTGGCGTTAATTCAGCGATCGACCGGCATTCGAACCCAGGATCCTAGGATCCTAAGCTGGCACCCTAACCGCTAGCCCAACACCAGGGTTGTTGATAATAACTGATATTATTCGGTGGACAAAATCACCATTTTAACCCTTTGTAACTTCAACAAATCGTGAGTTCATTTGTTGAAGAAAGTGCTCCAAGCAGGGAAAGGAAACATTTCATATGTTGTAGTGTGCTGGATTGGAAGACTTTACGTTAGATTGGAGTGTCTGGTGACCAACAATTATTGGCCATGCATCTTGCGCTCTGGTGGATGCGTTCTGCTCCAACACCCGAAGCTACTGTACAGTTGCATCTTCACAATATTTATTAAATTAGTGATTAATATTTGACCTTAACTCTTGAATTGTAGCTCTTGAATTGTAGCTCTTGAATTGTAGCTCTTGAATTGTAGCTCTTGAATTGTAGCTCTTGAATTGTAGCTCTTGAATTGTAGCTCTTGAATTAAATCAATCATATTGGTTCATCCATCGCAAGATTACTGAACTCATATCTCTGGTCCATCGTCCTCTGTTGGAAATCCTTCCGGCCATCATGTCACCAACATTGTAACTCGAAAGAATGGTGGATGGTCCCCTATGCTGTGGTCCCCTATTTGACCTGCTGTTTCTTGTAGAAGCAGACAACTTCGTTGATCTTCATTTGCAGTGCCCACTAAGGGTTAGGATTAGGGTACCTATTCAACATTTAATCACTCCTTCTACTGGTACTAATCCAACTTTTCCAGTATTTGGACTTGAATTTAATTTTTTTGTTTTTTGTATACAACATCGAGGCTCATGTAAGAGGTAACATCAATCACAAAAAAAAACGGACACACAAAACATACAATAAAGGGAGTGGGAGACAAGATGGGGAGAGAGAGGGAAGCACATAAGTACAACAGCAGAGAACAGGGACATCGGAAGATCTGTGGGAGCATGGGAAGGCGGGGGGAGGGGGGTGGGAGAGGTATAAAACACATGGACACTGCTATAACTTCTAGGAAAAAAGTTGGTACGTATTTCAAAAAAAGTGGATCTGGGGTGAATTAACAGGGGTAGAAAAGATCAAGGTTTTGGATGGGGGAAGATAAGAGATGGTGGTGAACAGCTGTTTTAAAGACCTGGAGGGAGGAGTGGGATTGAAGAGAGTGAGGGAGTTTGTTCCAGAGGCGGAAGAAAAGAGGAATGAAAGAGTGAAGGTGAGCAGAGAGTCTTGATTTTGGCAGTTTAACCATAAGAGGGTTGCTGGCAGATCCTGTGCGACCTGTTGGAATATTTGGGGGACAGAGCACCGATAGAGCTGGGGGAGCAAGGCCGGAGAGGAGTCGGTAGAAGACGGAAAGACCACCAACCTGCCTGCGGTGAGTGAGTGAAAGGCCCTCAGAATCAGCTTCATCGCGGGAGATTCCAATGATTCTGAAAGCTTTGGTTTCAACAGCGTGAAGACGAGCTAGGTGTGAGGCAGGAGCACCGGCCCAGATGGGAGAACAGTATTCCATTGAGCTGCGGATGAAAGCCTTGCATGTGGTGAGGAGCTCAGGTGTGCCAAGGAAGGACTTCGAACGACGGAGGATGCCCAGTCCTCCGACTGGCTTTGGAGGCCAGATTTGAAATGTGGTTTTCCCAGGAAAGATCATGGCAGATGTCTGAAATTGAATAATCAGAATAGTTTCCCAGGAAAGAATAATCAGAAGCCAAGCACTTTATGGTCTGAGAGAAAGAAGTCGTCATTTAATGTTTGCTTTTCAAGAAAGTCATAAACAGGTGTCTACAAACGAGAGAGTTTAGATTGAATAAAAAAAAAAATCATAGTCCTAGGAATGATTCAAATATCATGCATCCTGATCGACTTACAAAAAGTATGCCAACTGAATTAAAACAAACACTTTAATACAGTTCATAGAGAATTTGGCAGATCGAGCCAAGCCAAATACAGTGAAAAATGTGAATAAGGCAACCAGAGGAGAAATGCGCAGGATCGATCCCAGCACACCTACCTGTAGAAATCGCTCATACAAAGACATTATACAGCAGGTGGTTTTAAAACAACTCCTGCTTATATATTGTTACGGAACCCAACGTCGGCCTATGGTTCCCCTTTGAGGGGGGATTAGTCCCCTCGTTTGTTACTGACCGACGTGGTCCCTGAAGCTGCACCGCGACCTCCGGGAAGGCCGGTGCACAGCCCCATTCGTGACCGCGGATAAGATGTTAATTTGCCGAGCGGATGGCAGCCGCGGCCCGAACCGTTAACAAGACTAGACCCGATTCCTTAAACGTTGGCCAAAATCGTGCCACAGGTTTTCAATGGGGAAAAGACAAAGACGACGGATGTGAAGAAGAAGAAGACGAAGGCAAATGGTTGGAAATACGACTATTATTTATTATCACTATTTACACATCAAAATAACCAAGGAGAAAGAAGGATAAGAAAATAACCACAGAAGAGGAAGAAGCGGACACAGTGAAAATGCTAGCTTATCTAAACAGGCTTAACTTATACCCCAAGGACAAGACAAAGACAGACTACAAGCACACTTACACGGGGGATGATGACAGGAATGGCAGGAGGTGGATGGCTGGAGGCACGGAGCACGGAGCTGCCACGGAGCTGGCTGGAGCTTGACCCCGCACGGGACGTCGGGCTGGACCTCGACGGCCACCGATGCCACCGCAATCTGGCTCCCGTGGGGTAACGGGTCGGAGCTGCCTGGTGGAGCCAACGCTGCCTGGTGGAGTCAAAGCTGCGTGGTACTGCTCTTACTTGCTCTCAGGACTCTCTCTCAATGCTTGCTCTCAGGGCTCCTCTCTTATGCGTCTCCCGTCTCTCTCTGAAGCTCGTCTGTTTGCAGAACTCAGAACTCATCTGAGGTGGGGGCGTCTCCCGTGGGTTATATATAGCCCCACCCTTGAACCTCTTCGAACCTCCCCGATCGCTCTTCCTCCGCCCTCTCAAGCCAAACCCCTCATGCTTGGTTGGTTGTTCGGGGCTGGCTCACTCCTCCCCTCTCTGACGAGGTGGAGACACGCCTTTCTTCTCCGAGCCGGAGCACATGGCAATGGCGGCGAATGCAGTTGGCAATCGAGGCTTTGGGAATGGGGCTTTGGGAATGGAAATGAAAGGGAATCTACTCTATTTGAATTCGGTGCAATGGAGTGTCAATTAATGGAAGACAAAGCCTTAACCTAATACACAGAATAAGGAAATAACTACCAACAAGGAGGAAATCTATGATTGGCTAACGTGATGGTATATGACCTAACTAAGGGATGCCCTTTGACCTTTATACACAACTGGAGGAAGGAGGGTAATATTTTTACAACAATAAAAAACACAATTCTCATATCCACAACACTATCTTACTATACTCAGCTATAGACATCCGGAGTTATAAACTGTCATGTAAGGTATTATTAATCTCTACGCTGCAGCTACCCACTGAATATGTCTGGCAGGTATGTCAAAGTAAAGGTCTATTGGCACCAGGGCATGTAAACCCGCTCTTTGCTCAATATCCATCTCCATCTGCCCTCTCCTCACCATCTTCTCTTTAATTCCCTCTTGTAAATTTATTTGAAAATACCAAAAATATATACAAACATATTCATATTAAAAATCCCTTTCTTTCCTCGATCCCATCCTTTTACTCGAGCTTGTTTCATAAATCGCAGCCCTAATATTACACATTCGGCTTGTTAATTCTGCTGTGTGGGTTTTATAAGTAAAGCCTGGTGGTGATTTCACACAGCCATGTGTGAAAAGCAGGAATGAAACCAGAACAGCGATCAGTGGAGCGCATACCTCCTCCAGGCTGAACAGTTTACATTTGGCCGGATTTGATAGGCCGGACCTGGATTCGGACCTAAACCAAAATCGAATCGGCTTGTTCTTGTCACCCAACGAACTCATCCACCAAGTTTTGTCATAACTCGTCCACAACTTTTTGAAATTTCGTGCTATGTTTAGTTTTTGTCCCCATCTCCAAATTGTGAAGAATCACTTAATTATTTTGGGAAAAATCTAGTATCCGGAAGTGAATCTTCACCAAAGTCGAATCAATTCGTCCTCGTCATACACCCAACCTGTCCAACAAATTTAGCCTGAATCCGTCCACAACTTTTTGAGATATACTGCTCACAGACAAACACAGACAAACAGACAGACAGACAGGGACCGCCATTAGAAGCCATTTTCCCCCGCAGAGCAGGGGTTGGCCTTTTTTGGGCACGGTGGTCCCCTTTTTGAAGCAATGTTTTATGGCCGGATGCTCTTCCTGCCACCAACCCTGTTAGTCGCCTCTTGCGACAAACAGGGAATTACCATTGAACTGGTACTCAATTTGCCGACATCAGAAGGACGACAGGCTGAGTCAACCCCCCTGGTGTTAATTCAGCGATCGACCAGGATTCGAACCCAGGATCATAGGATCCCAAGCCGGCACCCTAACCGCTAAGCCAACACCAGGAGACAGACAGACAGGCAAGGGTGAAAACATAACCTCCGTCTAACTTCTGTGGCGGAGGTAATTAGATGCAGCTATTAAAGCCACTTGAGATGGAAGAAACTGTTCCTGCTTGAAAATGGCACTCACACATCATATTTGGCTTTTGTTTTAATGACGTCTTCATGTTCCTCACATAGCATTTCAAAATTCTACAATTCCTTTACAAAATGCATATAATTGCAAAATTGTATCAAACACTTGCATATTTTTTAATTTGTCTCTTGACAAATGACAGAACAATGATCTGGCCTTGCTTAATTGATCACGTCATAACAGAATAAGATGCTGAGACAATGTATATTGAATGTATATTTTTCAATGCTGAAGGCCTTTCCGACAAAGCTAAACAAATCCCACCATAGGTAACTAGTTAGCAGTGTTTTGTTTTCCAAGTTTACTGCTGAGGATACTGACACTGAATCAAATGTGCAGTCTGGAATTCAAACATTCCAATTGCAGAAACAATGCAAATAAACGGTGCACAGCATGTTACATGTATCAGTGTCACTGCTATCACAATGCGGACCACCGGCGCGGACATGACATGTCAGCCTACTGCCTTTTGTTCGAGCAATTCCCTCGGCCTCGGACAGAATTTCATGTGCAAATCCCAAAAGCAAAAAGTAAATAAAAATGGCCATCATTGTGAGGAAACTGCTCAATTCACAAACACAGATTCATATGCTAAAGAAATCATTTTGGTCAATAAAATGTTACTTTTAACAATTCCAGACGGATTATGTGGTTTTATATTAAAAGTGTTAACTATCATCAATTTCACAGACGAAAACGAATCCCAAAACCTGCGTCACATTCATGAAAAAAGCATGTTCTCATTTCTACATTTTCAAAAGATGAATGTTTGACATGATGTAGAAGCTCCAGTTAAAAGTGCACAACAACACAATTAAAAATACTACAGTAAAAACATACTTTAATAAAACCTTGGCCTGCCAGTAAAAAGTATCAGTTAAAAGAAGCTTTTTTCCAATCATTAAAATCCATCTAATTTTTTCATCACATGTCATGTAACATCATACCGGACATGTATGAGGTTGTTCCAAAAGTTGGACAGACTTGCTTGTTGTAATGACTTGAAGCAAGTTTTTAATGTGATTTAAGGTTGATGTGACTAACGTGTCATTTCCAGACTAATGTGCCATGAGATCTTAACTAATGCTTTATAATTTGAATATACATAAACTAGATTTGTCAATTCAACGTCGACTGATGTACAATTATCTTGCTGAAAATGAATATGGTGATATCGGTAAAATGATTTGATTTATAGGCCACTGTGTGTGTGACACACTCACAGACACATGCACAGAAATAATGATGAACAAGCATTCTGAGTATTGCGCTGCAATACATGTCCCCTACCAAAGTTCAAAGTGCCATAACTTTGTCAAAAATGATCGAATATGCAAATTTATGCACGGTTGATGCTGGTTTTCAAACTTGATCTGAGGTATGCTGAGACACGTGTGTGTCACGCCTCGCCTTGTTGATAAGCCCGCAAGGTCGCTCCGTGGAGCGGCCTGCACGTATTGCACTGTGTGAATTATATAATTACCAACTCACGGTCTGAAGTACTAGCGATTCAAGAGATATCCATTTTTTACACATTTTCATTTAATTAACGATATCTGACAAACCACGTGCCCTATTGCAAATTCCAAAAGGACATTTTAGTAGACTGACATGCTGAACAGATTTGTGAAGTTTCCCCTCGATTGGATGAAAAATGAGGGAGGAACTCGGTTTTAAAGGTTCATGCTTAAAAACGTCATAACTCTGAAACCATGTGACGCATGACGTCATGCTCGCTGACTTTTTTGTTCGTCATGGGTATGCGATTCCACCTGCAAAGTTTGGCCTCGATCTGTTCAGCCGTTGCAGAGAAAAAGGGGTTTTCATCTTTTCACGAAAAACAATATGGCGACCGAACCACGTGACCTGTGACGTCATTATTACCATTAAATATTCTACAGACAGAGTCCCCCCTACGGTGAAAATTTGATCTCAATCGGTCCAATTATTGCAGAGAAATTGGTTTTTAAAGGAAATTAAAACTTAAAATGGCACTGAGTTAAGGATCATCAGAATTATCAGAATTACCAAAGTTCAAAGTGTCATAACTTTGTCAAAAATGATCGAAACGTCGTGAAGTTTGAACTTGACCTGTAACTTATCATGAGGAAACCATGTGCCAAGTTTGAAATCGTTAGCATTAAGCGTTTAGAAAAAAAAGTCCGGAAAACTGTTCTTTGCGTGACGGACTGACAGACGGAGGGACGGAGGGACGGAGTGCAAACCTATAGTCCCCTCCGGTGTACACCGGTAGGGGACTAATTAAAAAAAGGCTCAGCCAATCAAGAATGTGGGGTCGACTCAGCCTATCATCTTTCCGAGGTCGGCGAAATGAGTACCAGGGTACTGGGTCATCTCTCTTGGAGGTTGGTGGCAGGATTTGCACTCCGGCTGCCGTATAAACGCCTCATTCCGTAGCACACACAGTGGTGTGTGTCGGGATGGTGCCGAGGAGTCGTCCAAGGACGCAGCAACGTGCTGATCTCTTTGGCTGTTTGCCACACACAAGAGCTAATAAGTTGATATATGGTGACTGGTCCTGGATGTTTGGTCTCAGACTTTAAATTGCATGTTCACAAAAATTGCTGTTCATTGTTTCACTCGGGCTATACTGTAAGAGTGCAAGTGCTGGGTTAAATAACAGTGAATGAAGGAGAGTAGGAAAATTTCGATGCATGCTCAAATGTACAAACATCCATACATCGTAACTCACAAAAAGCAGGATGGATTTTGAGATTTCTTCAAGCCTCATCTTGCATTTTATTGACTTCCAGGTCAATGACAGCAGTAAGTGTTCTCAAGATAGAATCAAAGATTGGCAAAAAATTGTTGATTTGTAAATAAATTCCTTCGAAGAACCAAAGGATCTGTGTGATCTCAAGTGCAGAGATTCCAGATGAAGTGACCCTTCCCAATTCTGGAAAACAATGATACTCAATTCTGGTGCAAGATGCAGAAATGTTCTCGAGAGCATGACAACAGATGCACTACTACAAATGTCATAACAAGGCTAGATACTCAGATGGTGATCACTCTTGGAGCGAAGAAATCTTGATTCTTCATTTTCGGAATTGACCATACGGAAGCCAAACAGTTCAATCTTGGCTTCATCAGACCACAGAATCTTGTTTCTCACAGTCTGAGAGTCCTTCAGGTGCTTTTTTGCAAACTCCAAGCGGACTTTCATGTGTCTTTCACTGAGGAGAGGCTTCCGTCTGGCCCAGATCTCACTGGGATAAAGCCCAGATCGGTGGAGTGTTGCAGTGATGGTTGTCCTTCTGGAAGTTTCTCCCATCTCCACACAGGATCTCTGGAGCTCAGCCAGAGTGACCATCGGGTTCTTGGTCACCTCTCTTACCAAGGCCCTTCTCTCCCGATTGCTCAGTTTGGCCGGGCGGCCAGCTCGAGGAAGAATCCTGGTTGTTCCAAACTTCTTCCATTTAAGAATTATGGAGGCCACTGTGCTCTTGGGAACCTTCAATGCAGCAGAATTTTTTTTTGTAGGCTTCCCCAGATCTGTGCCTCGACATAATCCTGTCTCTGAGCTCTGCAGGCAGTTCCTTCGACCTCATGGCTTGGTTTTTGCTCTGATATGCATTGTCAGCTGTGAGACCTTATATAGACAGGTGTGTGCCTTTCCAAATCATGTCCAATCAATTGAATTTATCACAGGTGAACTCCAATCAAGGTGTAGAAACATCTCAAAGATGATCAAGAGAAATGGGAGGCACCTGAGATAAATTTCAAGTGTCATAGCAAAGGGTATGAATACTTATGTCAATGTGATATTTCAGTTTTTTCTTTTTAATAAATTTGCAAAACTTTCTAAAATCCTGTTTTCTCTTTGTCATTATGGGGTATTGAGGGTAGATTGATGAGGGAAAAAATGAATTTAAACGATTTCAGCATAAGGGTGCAACATAACAAAATGTGAAAAAAGTGAAGGGGTCTGAATACTTTCTGAATGCACACTGTATGTACCTGAGCTCAATTTGGAGTGTCATCAAAAATGGTTTGAATACTTATTGACTCAAGACATTTCAGCTTTTCATTTTGAATGATTTTGGAAGAATGAAATTGTTTTTTTTTTTACTTTGATATTATTATGTGTAGATCAGTGACAAAAAATCTCAACTTAATTCATTTTAAATTCAGGCTGTAACACAACAAAATGTTAAAACAGTCAAAGGGTGTGAAAACTTTCTCTGAAGGCACTGTATATTATCCTGGCACTGTCTACTTGTTTGCCTTAACCATTCTCATGAGCTCATTTGAAATTTTCCTAGAAATTTTCTTGTTTATCTTGGATGATCCTTGTTTGGGCTGCATATCCTCTTCAGTTCAAACTTTTCAGCAATTAGTCATCTGTCTCACACTAGCAAGTTGCTATCCTTCCCAATTCACCCATTTTGTACACTCAGCAAATATGCAAGAAATAATAATAAAGTTTGACTGGAATAACCAGGAAGCTCCACTCGGTTTGTGTTTCTAGTATATACTTGGCCGGGCTGGATTTCAGTAAGGGATAGTTGTTTTCCAAGTCTTGGCATCTTTAACGGCCAAAAACATTACAACGATAACAAGAAACAGCAAGCTGACAAATGATCAGATTTGAAATTAAATTTAGGTTTCCCCTTTTTAAGAGCATGCAGCATGCGCAAAATGCAGACCGGTACTTGCTACTTAATGTATAAAAATAATAGAGAATTTGCCTCAGGATGTCAGTGGGTCAATCAGTGTGTGTGTCTCCTCCATAACTCGAAAACCATAAAACCTAGCGGCCAAAATCTTTGCATGCATACTGAGGGAACCCCAAAAGAGTGCATGAATGAAAACTGTGTATTTGGATAAATTTAAACACTCCTTTTGAAAACAATTTAGGGGGTGCTCATCACAAAAAAAGAAAATAATAATAAGCCTTACCAAAATGGCAGTGTGCCATCTTTGTCAGCCCTATGTCACATCGCGGGGTTCTTTAGCTGCCAATTTGTTCGGCCTGCTCAAAAATACCTTGCCTTGGAACCATGATGACCTTTCATGGACTAATACAAGTATATAATTGAAACCTGGCTTAGATGTTTGAGAATCAGATCTTATGGTCTAAATAAGTGTTGAAATCTGGAGTAAAATCAGAAAATTTAAATAAATCAGTGATTCTTATAACCTAAAGAGGTGGGGATTGGCATGTCGGATCTGCTGGTTTTTTTCAAGCCATTTCGCCATTTGAACATTTTCGGCCATTTGTACCAGAAGATGGTACAAGATAGTCCCCAAAATGTAGTGGTTTGAGAGGGTCATTAAACAGTGTGGCAGCTACATTCAAGTGTAAGGTGTGCCCAGAGGGAGCTGCAGATGGAGGAAATGTTGAGTTGAATCTTGGAAACGGCATGAAGCTGGAAGGTGTGAAAACATTTTGCTACCTCGGAGACATGCTGAATGGAGAAGGTGGATCAGACTCGGCAACGGTTGCTCGAGTGAGATGTGCATGGAAGAAGTTTCGGGAACTGAGTGGCGTGCTGATGGGGAGGGGAGTGTCGTTGAAGCTGAAGGGAAAGGTGTATGCTGCATGTGTGAGAAGTGTTATGATTTATGGGAGCCAGACATGGGTAATGAACGTAGAGCAGCAACGAAGGCTGGAAAGGGTGGAAATGCGAATGGTTTGGTGGATGTGCGGAGTATCGTTGAGAGAGAGGAAGACAAATGATGAATTGCGAAAGATGATGGGAATATAGCCTGTGATGGATGCTGTGAAGAGGAACAGGTTGAGATGGTTTGGTCATGTATTGAGGAAGGATGAAAGTGAGTGGTTGAGAAGAGTGATGGAAATGAATGTAGAAGGAAGTAGAGGACGGGGAAGACCGAGAAAGACTTGGCTAAAGATGGTGGAAGAAGAAATGCGGGCAAGGGGATTAACACGGAGAGATGCAGAAAATAGGGCAAAATGGAGAAGATTGTCATGGGGACCACAAGGCTAACCCCCGCTCTAGCAGGGAAAATGGCCTTAAAATGCATGTTGTTGTTGTTGTTGTTGTACCAGAAGGATTGCTGACTGCAAGGTGGTTCTGAAAGTTTTAAAAGAGAGTGGAAAATCCATATCTTATTATGGATTACCTAAGGCAAGGATCCTCAAAAGGCGGACTTTATATCATCAGTCCAGACTGTGGAGCTAATTCTACCTAATCTTTCATCAATAGATTTTATTTTTTTGGAATACATAATCAAGCTCCTGGAAAAGCTAGAACGCAGGACAGATGAGGATGCAACAGAACAAAAGGAACAGCAGAGAGGAACAAAATAATCTTTCTGAAGTAAAAGAAGAAGCTTGATATAAATGGTTGTGAAGAAGAACACATGGTTAATTCCTGATGGGGAGATAGTAAAAGTGGAGCATTTTAAAATGTTTAAAATACTTTGAAGGAAGAAGGAAGAATCGTTGACAAACTTTACATTCAAGGAAAATTTTGTTTGGAGTTATTGAGAAAAAGGGAGGAATACTGAATGAAATACAGGAAGTATTTTGCATGCAGGTACTCCGCCTAACTGTTCTCTTGTTCTGGATAGCAGCAAGGACATCACTGATGTCGAACAGCTGGCGATCTACATCGGAGGTGTGGACAAGGACCTAAAAAGTCACCGAGGAGATGTTGGGGTTGCGTGCCATCTATGGCAGTGCAAAGGGTGAGGACGTGTTCAGGGAATTCCTTGCTGCATTCAATGTTGCCGGATTGATGCCTGACAAGCTTTTTGGTACAGCTACTCATGGTGTCCCAAACATGTTTGGTCCATGCATCGGGTTCCGGGGCCACGTTGAAAGATGGCTTGAAAGCTTGGAGCTACCCACAGCGATACGATGCCATTTTATTATTCACCAGGAAGCACTGTGCGAAAAAACCAGAGGCACTATATTGAGTATGAAGTATGCCAAGATCAAATATCGCTCCCACCTCACAGACCCTCACCTTAAACGGTGTCTCCACCTCAGTCACTCTCGCATTGACAAGATCACGGATGAGCAAAAGCGACTGTGCTGCTCACATACACCACACTACCCTGGCCATTCATAGTTTACCTTGCTATAATTCAAATACAGTATTTTGATACACAATTTGTTTTATTCGGTCCCACTATTGAAGGTTGGTACATCATCATGCTGTGTAGACCACAAGGCGACTGCAGGGTACTGTTGTCTGTCAATTTTATTCAGTTGATACTGTAATACTCCTGCTTAATGACCCTAATTGCCTGAGAGAATAATGTCCTTGGGTTTCGGGAGTAAATAGATACACTTTTATGCAAGGACATTTTAAAGAGGTGGTGTCCACAGAATGTTGCTTTCACTTGTTTAAAATGTCTTTGGTTGTGTGGCCCACGAGGTGCAAGGAATTTGGGTTTTGGCCCACAATCAAAAATAGTTGAGGACCAGTGTCCTAAAGGCTCCTTCGTTAATCCCTGTTATATCTGGGTGTGTGGCATATATAGAGGCTCGCGCCTCTGAAAACTCCATGAAACTTAAAAGAAGCAGAAGCAGAAGAAGAAGAAGAAGAAGCATAAGAAGAAGAAGAAGAAGAAGAAAATCCTTCCTTCTCTATCTTCAGTGAAGTGACGGGTGGAATTTTCCAGTGATGGGTGGTATTTTGAGAGAGACCTGTGGTGCGTCCCCATGGAGCTCACACATCTTTTTATGACACGGTAGTGCCGAGTGAGCGACATCGTATGGTGAAGAGAATGACGAGCTATTAGATACACAGTTGAGTCACCTGCGCTCATTGCAGTGTTAATTTACCTGCAAAAAAATAAATAAAAGAGAATGTGTGTGTGTGTGTGTGTGTGTGTGTGTATGTATTCATTCAGTCCCGCGCTATGGTATGGTGATACTTCATGGGCAAAAAAGTGTAAAGCAATTTTATAAATGGCATTGTTGAGGATGACGTCATTGACTTTAATTGAATACTTTTATTCCGTAATTTCGACTTTCATTTCAGTTCCGTTTTTGCTTTTAACACTGCCATCATTGCCTCCGTGCGAGGTATGCTGCCTAATGTGTAAGATCATAAAGAATACATGGTGTAAATTAACTTTCTAAAATGTGCCGTTGCGTGTGACGTCATGTCTTGAATTGAATACCTCCATTGCGCTACGTGGTGTAAAGTAATTTTATTTGTGATGGTCCGGGGGGAGGGTGAGATGATGTAGGAGGGGTGGAAGGTGTTGCCCGGCAACTCTGGGTACCTTTGCTAGTACAGAATAAATGTTCAAATCCTATTTCATTCAATGTATTCTGAGCGTAAAGTGAATGTGGTATCTTTATACATATTTGAATGTTTTATTATTTTTGTAATGTAACATTACACATTACACATGTAATTTACTGAATGGGTTTCTTTCATCAATAGCCACGGTTTGCACACACACACACACACACACACACACACACACACACACACACACACACACACACACACACACACACACACACACACACACACACCTAAGTAATTTCTGAACTGTGAGTGCATATAACCTATTTCACAGTTTAAAAGTTGCTGCATTTTCACCCTCGTGAGGGGTCCATATGGAATGCTGTGTACACTTAAAAATACTTGTTCCTTGTTTGTTATGAAATGTAACACATTTATGCAATAATCTGACTAAAAGCATCTCATGATGCTTGACATTTCTGTTTTGCAGCAGGTAACATGGTGAACTAGAACGGCACTCAGTAGAGAGCATATCTCCGCCTGGTTGGCCATATCACTCAATGGTGAAGAATCACTTAAAAATTATACTAGCTGGATCCGGATCTGGATCTTCACCAAAATTGTACATTCTTTCTTGTCACACACACAACCTGTCCAACAAGTTTCGTCCAAATCCATCAATAAATTTTTGAAATGTATCGTTTTTGGCCCTATCTCCCAATGGTGAAGAATCACTTAAAAAATTAAATAATTCTCAAATCCGAATCCATATTCAGATCTTCCCCAAAATAGAATCGATTTGTCCTTGTCAGACACCCAACTGGCCCACCAAGTTTCATCCAAATCCGTCCATAACTTTTTGAGATATCCTGCTATGTATCGTTTTTGGCCCAATCTCCCAATGATGAAGAATCACTTTAAAAAATAAATCATTCTCATATCTGAATCCATATTCAGATCTTCCCCAAAATAGAATCTATTTGTCCTTATCAAACACCCAACCGGTCCACCAAGATTCGTCCAAATCCGTCCACAACTTTTTGAGATATCCTGCTATGTATCGTTTTTGGCCCAATCTCCCAATGGTGAAGAATCACTTAAAAATTAAATAACTCTCAAATCTGAATCCATATTCAGATCTTCACAAAAATCGAAAAGAATCGTCCTTGTCAGACACCCAACTGGCCCACCAAGTTTCATCCAGATTCGTCCACAACTTTTTGAGATATCCTGCTATGTATCGTTTTTGGCCCCATCTGCCAATGGTGAAGAATCACTTAGGAAATTAAATAATTCTCATATCCGAATCAATATTCAGATCTTCCCCAAAATAGAATCTATTTGTCCTTGTCAAACACCCAACCGGTCCACCAAGTTTCGTCCAAATCTGTCCATAAGTTTTTGAGATATCTCACGATGTATCGTTTTTGGCCCAATCTCCCAATGGTGAAGAAGCACTTAAAAATTATAGTAGCCGGATCAGGATCCGGATCTTTACCAAAATCTAATCATTTCGTCCTTGTGACATACGTTACATCTCTGCAAAATTTCGTCCAAATCCGTCCACAACTTTTTGAGATATCCTGCTCTGTATCGTTTTTGGCCCTATCTCCCAATGGTGAAGAATCACTTAAAAAATTAAATAATTCTCATATCCGAATCAATATTCAGATCTTCCCCAAAATAGAATCTATTTGTCCTTGTCAAACACCCAACCGGTCGAGCAAGTTTCGTCCAAATCTGTCCATAATGTTTTGAGATATCCCGCTATGTATCGTTTTTGGCCCAATTTCCCAATGGTGAAGAATCACTTGAAAAATTAAATAATTCTCATATCCGAATCAATATTCAGATCTTCCCCAAAATAGAATATATTTGTCCTTGTCAAACACCCAACCGGTCCACCAAGTTTCGTCCAAATCTGTCCATAATGTTTGGAGATATCCCGCTATGTATCGTTTTTGGCCCAATCTCCCAATGGTGAAGAATCCCTTAAAAAATTATAGTAGCCGGATCCGAATCCGGATCTTCACCAAAATCTAATCATTTCGTCCTTGTGACATACGCTACATCTCTGCAAACTGTCGTCCAAATCCGTCCACAACTTTTTGAGATATTTTGTGCACAAACAAACAGACAGACAGACAAATAGACAGACAAACAGACAGGGGTGAAAACATAGCCTCCTTTGGTGGCGGGGGTAATGACATTTGGCGTCGTCATCAGCACAGAATTCATGCGTCTGCATGATGCAATCACAGCAGCATCTGCAGCTGTTGTGGCAACACCCAAATATCATCAAACAAACTTGTTGCAGTACTTACAGTGTCCAATACTTATGCTTACCTAAAATGTTCATCTTTTGATCTCAAATCCAAATTTCTTGAGTATATCGCAATAATAACAAATTTGACGTCACTGTTCCAACACTTATGGGAGGCACTGTGTGTGCAGTGACACTGCTTACACTTGCTTGCAAAGGAATACTGAATCAAACTAAAATCGGTCTTTAAGCTCAATACAGAATACGTGTGGTTGTAGGACTGTAGGACTGTAGGAGTCACTCAAAGCATAAAATTATTTGGAGTGTAATTCTATTCTGTCTCTTCTCTTGTACTCAAACAAAGGTGGCGTGACTGACTGCTCCATCATTAACCTTGGATAATAATTTATTTTTTGGGATGGTTACACAACTTCAATTTTATCAGGTACACGAATCTTCGACACACAGGTTTGTTCCACCTAATAAATTGGTTTCTTAGGTGAGAATTGTCCAGTGCAAACCACTCAGAAATGCAACGCACATTGTTTGGACAGGTGAAGAACAGCTTCCTGATTCAGTTTGTTCACTTGGAAGGAGGTTTGGTTTTAGTATGATATTTCCTGTATATCTTTCAATTGATTTGATATTACCGATCAGTTGTGCTTGGACAACGATCCATTAATGAAAAGAGATTATGAAAATGGGTCGAGCTTCATTTTGCCCCAAAATATCCACATGTTTAAACTATACATTACTGTTACAGTGAGATGCAATCCCTTTTTAGCCGCGTCGCAGATGCTGCTCATAGAGTGCCCTCTGCTGTTGTTGTTGTTCTTCTTGTTCTTCTTCTTCTTGTTCTTCTTGTTCTTGCAGAGAAGACAAAACCTCAAAGCTCCACCCATTCTGGGAACCATAGCTCCACCCATTGTGGGAGAGGCTTCATATAAACAAATATCCATCATTTTATTAACTCGCATAGCTTTGAGGCCTGTTTTGTAGGCCCGTGGTGTCTTCCTCTCTCACACAGTTTTATTTCAAATCAAATTCGATATATCATTTCATTTTTCACAGTCGCTAACATCGTTTTAGACTCGGTTGAAAAAAAACGGGAAGCAAATCCGATGAAAGTTGCCCTTTATAGAACGAAATGAATTCTCAAAGGCCTGTAACTTCAAGTCCATTGGGATATATTTTGGTTAAATCGCGGCATGGTGTCATACACCGCCCGAAATAACAGACGGGAAAATGCAGAGATATATTAAAAATTCGTCCATTTGATGACAATCGTCACGATGAAATATTTAATTTATACGTCGTCACAATAATGTGGAGAGAGGAGCATAGCTTCGTTCACGTGTCGCCACACACGGGAAATTGCCGAGATATATATATTTTTTAATCACGGCATGGTCAGTCATACACCGCCTGAAATAACAGACGGGAAAATGCCGAGATATATTAAAAATTCGTCGCCACACACGGGAAATTGCCGAGATATATTTTCACTTTGCACAAAAATAACATCAAGTAATCGAATCAATAGGAATGTCCTGTGCCTATAACATCGACGTTATAGGCACAGCTGCATCTAGGCATTGTGTAACATCGACGCGGCTTTTGTTTTTTTTAAACTTTTTGTACTTGTTCACACCTAAAATGAGTGCCGGGCCAACAGGCTCCTCCGCAATCTCTCCACCCAGAGCACGCATTCACACCTAGCACGTGCAGCCAAGGTAGAGTGTAGGGGACAAGACAGACTAAACCAATACACTTTCACTCATACCTTAGATATAGAGGGGGTTAATTAATAATGTGTATTGTAACAATGTTCATGTATGTTGAAAAAAAATTAGTGTAGAGAAATCTAAGCTCATGGAGAAGGTAAATGACAGAGGGAATCGAAATAAGTGATATTCCTCCTGTTATATTTGGAAGATTTTCTCCACTTTATACATCTTATTTTTTCAAATACATATCTTCTCATGGCACTGCTTTGTGTTCATCTTAATCCTTAAATCTCAGCTCTTCCACAATTTGACTGTAAATCTTCACATGCATGGTGAATTATTCCACCATGGCCTGTGTGTTCCCGTTCCCGGTCAGACCGTCATCCTCATTGGAGCAGGATGTCAGCCAGTTTTCTGATCTCCTCACCCTGCCAGGCAAATATTTAAAACAAGTTTCAAGTAAAGTAAATCTAATATTTAAAAATATTCAATAATAATTTTCAAGTAAAGCGAATATTCAACAAGTCAGGAGACGACGATGGTTCACGAGCGAGCGGTATTCAATGACAAAGGACGCACTATAACCGAAACAGGCCCGGACTGGGGGGTCGGGGCCTACGTGGCAGGTGTCGGCCCCCGACATGCGGTGTACATGCCTATTTACAAAGGGCCCCAATGCGCTGCGTGCGCAGGCCTTTAAGAGCCAGCTGTACGTAATTGTGTGTGGTGCTGGCCCGGAAATGTCAAAACGAAGGTTACTGACCTTGAAATGAGATAGAAAATAATGTATAATCAGTCATGAGGTTAGTTAGCTACACAATACCGAAAATTCGGTGAAAAATGAAGTGAAAAAAAAAAAAAAGAGAGAAATGAAAAATCGAGCTCCGTGGGGCTAGACACATGACATTGGCCGAGCCAAATACCGAAACCCCTGTCAGATTCCACCAACTCCCTCGGAGAAGATGTAGCTTGAACTCGATTACCCCCTCAAAAGACATCTTTTTCGGGCGTGGCTCCGCCCACAATGGGTGCAATACGCCCACTCGAGGCAGGACACAACTAGATCATGATATCATCCTCCCACCCAAGTTTCATCAAGATCGGATGATATCATCGGGAAGTTATGCTGCGGACAGACAGACACACACACACACAGACACACACCCATGACGAATATAGTGGTCACTCTGTTTGATAACTCGTGAACCAAAAATTCACCCCAGATCCACTTTTTTGAAATTCCGACTTCTTTCCTGGAAGTCCTAGCAATGTCCATATGTTTAAAACCTCTCCCCCCCCCCATCCCTCCCCTTCCCGTGCCTCCTCCCTCCAAGCCCTCTCCCTCCCAAGATCTCCCGATGTCCCTGCTCTCATATGTTGTACTTGTGTGCTTCCCTCTCTCCCCCCATTTTGTCTCCCGCTCCCTTTATCTTACGTTTTATGTGTCAGTTTGTCTTTTTGTGATTAATGTTAGCTCTTACACGAGCCTGGATTCTTGCATACAAAAAAAGTCTGCTATATCCTGCTCTCAGGCAAAGGAAGAAGGAAGGGCAAAACATATGAAGACAGAAAGACCTGCAAGCTCTACGAAGATAAGTATCCACACCAAAACGTCCCATATCCCCCAGCTCTATCTGTGCTCTGTCCTCAGGTCGCACAACATCTGCCAGTAACCGTCTTCTGGTGAAACTGCCAAAATCAAGACTCTCTGCTCACCTTCACTCCTTCATTCCTCTTTACTCCCACCTCTGGAACAAACTCCCTCACTCTCTTCAATCCCACTCCTCCCTCCAGGTCTTTAAAACAGCTGTTCACCACCATTCTTATCTTCCCCCATCCAAAACCTTTATCTCTTCCACCCCCATGAATCCACCCAAAATCCACTTTTTTTTTTTGAAATACCGACTTTTTTCTTTCCTGGAAGTTACAGCAGTGTCCATGTGTTTTATACTTTCCCAACCCCAACCCCCCCCCCCCCCCGCCTTCCCATGCCTCCTCCCCCCAAACCCTCTCCCTCCCACAGATCTTCCATTGTCCCTGTTCTATGCTGTTGTACTTGTGTGCTTCCCTCTCCCTCGCCATCTTGTCTCCTGCTCCCTTTTTTGTATGTTTTGTGTGTCCGTATTTTTTTTTTGTGATTAATAATAATAATAATAATACATTTATTTTATATAGCGCTTTTCAAGAAGCCCAAAGACGCTTTGACAGAGTACAAAAACAAGTTCAAAAAGACAAAAATCAACAGGTAAATAATCGAAGCAAAAGGAAGGAGAAGGAGAAGAGATAGTCAGGGGTTAAATGCTGTGGGTTAAATGTTGAATGCAGTGTCGAATGATATATATATATATATATATATATATATATATATATATATATATATATATATATATATGTATATATATATATATATATATATATATATATATATATATATATATATACACATCATATACCTTAGATATATATATTGTATCCAAGATTGAGGCTCGTGTAAGAGCTAACATCAATCACAATATATATATATATATATATATATATATATATATATATATATATATATATATATATTGTAACGAATTTGAGAAAGTGTAAAGAATGTGAGAATTATGGTTTTGTTGTGTGTAATTGTCACCCTCCGTAATGTAAAGAAAGGTCGAAGCTCGTCCTCTTAGTTAATTTCATAAACCTACACACAGGGCACCATATATCCTTTTAAATAGTTAGTCCCTTATTCTATGTAGGTTAAGGATGTGTTTCCCAATAGTTTGACTCTTCATTGCACCGAATTAAATAAGAGTAGGTCCCTCCGACGCCCCATGACATCTTCCAAGTGCCAGGTTTGCCAGGTTTGCTGCAATTGACATCTTTAGCCACTTTGCTGCATTTTCATCTCCGGTCCACTTTGCTGCATTTGACTCCATTACGCACGAGGTAACCACGAAGAAGAAAGGCGGGTCTCCACCTCGTCATAGAGGGGAGGAGTGAGTCGGCCCCGCTCATTCAACCCAGAACGAGGGGTTTGGCTTGAGAGGGCGGAGAGAGAACGCTTGGGGGAGGATCGCAAAGGTTGAAGGGCAGGCCTATATAACCCGCAGCAGGACGCTCCCCACGAGAGATGAGTTCTGAGTCCAAGAGATGCGCTGGAGATGAGCAGGTGTGACCAAGTCGCCGTGATACGTGCCGCGCTGCAGGAAAAACGGACCGAGGCAACGCAAGGAACGCGCGGCGCAGCAGTGCGGACAAAGGAACTTCGCCCGCGCAGTTTGGGACCGCGGGAGTTCGCACGACCGCGGCTCGGCTTCTTGACGGCGGTGCCTTCTGGCCCGACAGTGCCCAGTCCCTGCTGAACCTTCCTTGCTTCTCAAAGCCATCCATCTCCAAGCCATTCATTCCTGGCTGCATTTCCCCGTGTAAGTGTGAATGTTCGTCCGTCTTCCACGTTGTCCTGGGGTTTATTAATTAAGCTTGTATAGGTAAGCTAATGATTTCACTGTGTCTCCTGCTCCTTCCATTTCCCTGTATATAACCTTGACTGCTCTCTTTGCTTTGGCTTGTGTAAATAATTAATAAATCCTGTTATTCCTCTGTACTTCTTCTTCTTCTTCATTCTCGTTCGGTCGCTTTAGTGGTTTCAATATTGAGTGTACGTGGCGCGATTCGGCCAACGTTCAGGATCGGGTTTAGTGAAGGCTAATGACTCGAACTTCGGGTTGCTAAAAACCGCTCGGCAACTAACTAGACCATCCAAACCGGGGTTCGAGCAGTACTTGTCTCCCTAGTCTGCGGAGGGACGGATAAAGGTATTCAGGATAAACCCTGGACCCATAACCCTGATCCGTTCCATCCCGCGGGATAGCGTTACAAGTGCCAGGAGCAGAGACGGTCAGCTTAACAAGACAAGGGACTAACCACCCCTTGCTAAGAGGGAAGAGCCGTACTCCGTAACAATATATATACGTATATATATATATATATACATATATATATATATATATACATGTTCAAACAAGGTATATGTGTATCATAAACAATACATTGGTATCCCTTCCAAAAGTAGTGACAGTGGCAGAATCATCACCCCCCTGCCAAAGTAGACTTTTGATTAAAAATACTTAAAGTGAAGGAGTATGCGTGTGTATATATATATATATATGCCTGTGTCTGTTTATACATATGTGTATACATATGTGTCTGTTTATAGTGAGCCAAATTAGCTCTTATAGCAACATGTGTGTATATAAAAATGAAAGAAGAATAAATAGAATAAAAATAGCAAAAGAAGAAGACATAAAAAAACATCCCCAAAAAAAAACAGTTAAATATGTTGGTTTGTTTAAATGGAAGGGGTCATTTTAAATATTCGATTTCAGGAATAATCACATGCCCCCAACGAGAAATAAAAACAGACTTTGAATTAAACATTGAATTTAGATTACAAAGGAGAATATATAGCCAACAAAACAAAGACAAGAACAAAAAATAAATAAATGTGAAGAATGCCTTTAGGCAGTGCATAAGTATGGCAGCACAATGTAGTACGCTGTCATTTTTTCATCAAACATTTTAAAATAACCATGTATACATAAGTAAAAACATTTAACTTTTGTCGTGTGTGATAAACAGTTGAATGACACAAATTATTAACAACAATCTGTCTCCAGTGCAATGACCTTATAAGCACTGTGGAGCAGCTATATTTATTGTTTCAATATACCATGTAGTGGAAACACATCCGTATGTTACATGTAGTTGAAACATCTGTGTGTTTCGAGTTTCTAAGCCAAATGATTTTGATTCTAATGAAACTGATTTCTTACTTTACTGAAATTAACCTTGTGGTATCATGGAGTATAATGGTTTCATGCATTCAAGGAATGTACTTATAAATGCTTTCTCGACATCGCCTCGTATCGTACCCTTAGAATTCATCAACACTTTTATGGTGCCACATGTGCACATGTTAATTTTTGCACAGAAGTTGAGGAAGGGATCATGACATTAGACATACAAACAAATTATTAGTTTAACCCACAAAGCGGGTTGGATGCAAGATATGTATGCAAAGAGTGAAAAACTGACGTCAACCCAAATAACGAATCATGACCTTTCTTACAATGTATTGTGCCCGTGTATTATATGAAAGCTTGCATCTAATTGGTGGAGAAAAGCCGATGACGAAAAAGCATTTCCGGCCTACCAAACAGTAAATCCAGCACTTTATGGGTTAATTTCATTTTTAAGGCGTCTCTCACTGCTAATGTAAAATCAAATGGAAATCCTGTTCAGTTGGATTTTTAAACTAGAACAATGCGACTGTGTCACAAATATGCCGCCGCATAGTCCCACAACAGGTAGATGCCCTCGTTCACTGTCCTAAAAATAAACAAGTTTGATTTAAATCCCTTCAACTGTTTTCAAGTATCACATTTTCACCAGCCATGACAGGTTTAACATCGATCGGTGAAGCAGTTTCAGAGAAGGGATTTTTAAAAATAAACATTTTTGCCTGGTATAGCACTTCACCGATGATGTCATCATTATCATGCTTTTGTTTCCCATTGGGAGTACTTGACAATGTGCCAAGTTTCAAATTTTTCCATTCAACGGTTTCAGAGAAATATTTTAAAAATTATTTGCTTTTAATCCAAGAGGGCTGCCATACCACGTGACCTATGACGTCACAATTATCATAAAAACATTCTGCATGGGTGTCACTCCTACCCTGAAAGTTTTGTCTCAATCGGACATATGGTTGCTGAGAAAAACAAGGTTTAGCCCCTACGGATGGACGGACAACCCGAAAACATAATGCCTCCGGCGACTTTGTCGGCGGAGGCATAAAAAAAGCATACGATATATAATGTTGCCAAATTGTTGTGCCATTAAAATGATGTGTCATAATGAAGAGGAAATGGAAAATACCTGGTACAAAGAAAGCACTTGCTTGTCCTCCAGCGTAGTGTTGTTTGGTACTCGGTCATTTATTTCATCACATACGATTGTCTCCAGCTCTACGTTGTGATTGTCATTATAAGTTGGAATATGGTGAGACCCTTTGACTAGAATGTCATCATCATCTTCCTGCATCGGCACAACCTCATCCTGCTGGCTTGTGGGTATCCCTTTCTCACCCTTTGAAGTCTGCATGCTTGGCCTGTGAACCTGCAAGAAAAAGGTGTCCATTTGCAGAATTAGCACGAGTTTCATAAATTACATTTTTTGAATTTTTTTTTTTTTTTTAACATGTTTAATAATTTGCAAAACTTCGATCAAAACCACACTCGAAGAGAACAAAAAGTGTAACCTGGTGTCAAAGACCCTCCAAGAATACCAGACCACTTGCTACCTCAATCCAGGTAGGAATGTTGAATTTAGCCAAGGTCCATGCAGGATAACAATCGCCATTTAGATATACCACATGGTGTGATGTTGCAGTAAACAGAAAACTCCCAACGTTATGTCTACTCAAAAATTATCAGAATTTCTTTTTTTATGATCAGATGCAGATTTTGAAATGTTTTATTCAAAACTCTACAGTTCCTGTTTATCCAATGAAGCCATGATGTCACTGCACATGTCATTGCATCAGCGGCACAATCTCACATCATTGCAACGATGGCCAACATCCACATGTGGCATACGAGAAAAGATTGAATGAGATTTAAATATGGCTCTTCTACCTTTTCATCATCAACGAGGCAAAAAAAAAAAAAGTACAGTTGTTGCAGGACACTCATGGATAGAGGTATGGTATGGGATTCACCAGAGTATAAGCAACGCCATGGAACCCTAAATGTAATCAAATAATTGTCACCATGTAATGTGGCGATTTCAATTGTCACCATGCAACACGACCATTTATCTCTCTCCCAACGATGATTCCCAATCTCCACAAATCTAAACAGGAACCTACCAATACATCTTTCTCACCTTCTGTTGCCACTGCCATACTCGTTTACATTAAAACAAAAACTCTTCTCCTTAATCTTCTTCTTCACTGATAATAAATTGTGAGTCTCATTCAATCCCATTTCTCAGATTGATTACATTCAGAAAACGCTTGCTATATTCAATCTATGAGTTTAATAATAATGAAAGGCAGTATCCGTCCGTCCGTCCATCTGTCTACTCCATAACTCCAAAACTCCAAAACCATTAAACCTAGCAGCTCCAAACTTTGCATGCATACACATGGACCTCCAACAGATTGCAAGGATGAAAACTGGGTGTTTGGGTGTGTTATAACACCCTTTTTGAAGATGATTAACGAGGTGGCTCATAAGAAAACTAGAACAATGTGACTATGTCGCCAATATGCCTCTGCAAAGTCCCACAACAGGTAGATGCCCTCGTTCACTGTCCTAAAAATAAACAAGTTTGATTTAAATCCCTTCAGCTGTTTTCAAGTATCACATTTTCACCAGCCATGACAGGTTTCACATCAATCGGTGAAGCAGTTTCAGAGAAGGGAATTTTTGAAATATCCACTTTCAAGCTAATATGGCTGCCATACCACATGCCATATGACCTTTAAAATGTACACTCTGCACATGTATGGGTAGAGGGTCACGTTTGTGAAGTTTCGTGTTGATTGGATAAGGTTCGTTTTTCTATCCAAGATGGCTGCCAAACCATGTGAGCTACGACATCATCATTTTCAAACTATATGCAACAGTGCTGGCAGATGATATTTGTAAAATTTCGCATCAATAGGGTAAGCGGTTTCAGAGATAAAATTATTTAATATTTTCCTTCAATCCAATATGGCTGCCACTCCATGCGACCAATGATGTTTTAGTGATCATCCTTTAATCGCCATGCATAGTCAGTCACACTTAAAGTTTTGAGTCAATCAATTTGGTGGGTTCGGAGAAAATGTTTTTTTAAAGGTTTTCGGTTAAATCCAATATGGCTGCTAAAACATGTGACCTATGATGTCATAAATTTAATATTTCAATACAAATGGGTCATAGATCATGTGCATGCAATTTCAGATATTTAGGATAAGGAATTTGATTAAAACATTTTTGGCTGGCAATTCCACTTTACCTATGATGTTTATCAGTATCATGCTTTTGTTCCCCATTGGGAGTACTAGACAATGTGGCAAGTTTCAAATTTTTCCATTCAGCGGTTTCCGAGAAATAATTTTGAAATAATTTGCATTTAATCCAAGATGGCTGCCATACCACGTGACCTATGACATCACAATTATCATACAAACATTCTGCATGGGTGTCACTCCTACCCTGAAAGTTTTGTCTCAATCGGACATATGGTTGCTGAGAAAAACGAGGTATAGCCCGTACAGACGGACGGACGGATGGACGGACAACCCGAAAACATAATTAATGTCTCTGGCCACCTTCGGGGGCGGAGGCATAAAAACCCGATGTGGTGGCTTACCAATATGGTGGCCCGCCATCTTGGTCAGCCCACTGCACCTCACTGGGTTCTTAAGCCGCCATTTTGTTTCGGCCTACTAAAACGTGCCTTGCCTTGGAAGCACGGTCAATAATTATCATTACATAATTGAAGCATATCATCAAAATCTGGACTCGGATATGAGGATTGGATGCTGTAGACTAAATAATCTCCAAATCTGGAGTGAAATCTGACAACATTTCCCATATATAGCGATTGGTGAGCGCTATTCAGGCTGCTTTTACAAGTCAAGGGGTACAGTAGACGAAGCTCACATTTTTTTGCGATATAATTTCATTGTATTAATAGATAGTTATATTAATGTACCAACAAAAATATACTTATTTTAAAAATAACAAATCAAATGTCGTGTTTGGAACTCAAATCAAACGTTCGCCATGTTGAACTGTATCATTGCAAATGTAAAGTCGACATTTTGTCTGCTCTCAGTGGTTTCCACTTTTTGCTGATTTGCTGCTTGATTTTCACATTTATACAAGACTATTTAAAGGTAAATCTTTGTGTTGTCATTTTTGTGTACTTCATCTGTGCTGTCCACAAATTAATTGACCTAATATGCAAATTCTTAAAATTGTAGGTCAATCGCATGAAAATGGATGATTTTATGTGACGCTGACCTTTGACCTTTTGAGAAAATTATTGATTTGCCTTAACCATATTCTCATAAACACACGGACACACACACACAGCATTCAAAGACTCATGGGAAGTTACGAGGGGCGGCAATTCGACATCTGCCCTGCCCCCCCCCCCCCGCCCCCGCCCCCGCCCCCTCCCCCTCCGCATCATTTTTCCTTGATATGCCACTGCTCTGTTTACTTCTACTAGGGCATGCCCGTACTATATATATATCTAAAATTATATCCCCCCCCTCTATTTACATGAAATGGTTTGGTCCATTCGCAAAGCCAAAGCGGACGGCTTGCGAGTACGGTGACAATCCCCCCCCTCTATTTACATGAAATGGTTTGGTCCAAAGCGAACGGCTTGCGAGTACGGTGACAATCCCCCCCCCTCTATTTACATGGAATGGTTTGGTCCAAAGCGAACGGCTTGCGAGTACGGTGACAATCCCCCCCCTCTATTTACATGAAATGGTTTGGTCCAAAGCGAACGGCTTGCGGAGTTTGGTAAAGAAATCGCCATAGCTGATAGCTCGGTAACTACTTGTCCGATTAATTAAAAACCTTGAAAAGGCACATCCTCGGGTCCCCAGCAATATACCTGGCAAGTTTCAAGTATATCGGACCGGTAGTTGTCGAGAAACAGCGGTCGCATACACACACACAGACACACACACACACAGAGATTACTGGAATTATAGATAGATACTAGCCGAAACCCGTGGAACATCCACGGAAGGGAGGATGTGGTGTATGGATAGAGTGTACCATTATGGATGGCATAGGGGAGCGCTCATGCGATCTTCTTCTTCCGTTAAGCTCCAATTTTTTCTCTTTAAGTTGTCCAATCAGTCCTCCCTGCTCGAAGTGCTCAGGCCATGCCTTCCCGCTCTCATACTTTTATTTCCGTTCGGTGTAGAAAGAGATTGACATATTGTTCGTCTGTTTTCAGCTCGTTATCTTTAAGCTTCCTTACGTCTCGCCACCTGCTGCACCTCTCTGAGTTACGAGGATTTATGCAACGCACCCCGAGAATCGCAACGTCACTCCATTTAACTTTATTAAAATGACGATAAAGACGTTTCCTTATATATCCTAATTTAAAATGTTCAAGGGAATAAAAAGACCATTTGGTTCACACCACCCATGTTCACACCACTCGACTGTCCAATCAGCGGACGGCTCGCTTCGCCTTCGCCCAGCAGACGCCAATACGATGGCGTCGTAAGATGGCGTCGTATCGGCAGTTAATCTGATGCTTTTGGGCTCCAACGTCGGCTAATTCAGATTTTTCGAGTATGGCTGTACGTGATAAACAAAGAGCGCGGTTCGTAGATCGTAAATCCATTAGTGCCGTGGGCATCGGGTCACTGGGTGCGGCGTAAAAGGGATAACAAAGTCGAGTCCTTACGCTATTATTATATAGATAGTACCTGGATCTGTTTTTAAAATTCCATCTAGATGATGGACCCAGATTGCATTTATTTTTGAAATTGATTAACCACCACTTAGTGAACGCTATTCAGGCTGCTTTTGCAAGCCGTGGCGTTACAGTAGACAGAGCTGCCTTTTTGTTTTTACATACCCATTTTTACATTGACTCAAATTTTTGTGTGATCTAGTCACTCTCCCCCTCCCCACCCTCACTTCCTTGCTCCACCCTCCTTCCCTTCTCTCTCTCCTCCCTGCACCTCCCCCTCCTTCCTCTTCTCTCCCCCTTTCCCCCTCCAACCCCCCTCTTCTCTCCTCCCTCCTTTCTCTCTCTCCCTTCCATCCTCCCTCCTCTCTCTCCCCATCCCACTCCACTCCCCTCCCTTTCTTTCTACCTCCCTTCCCTTCTCCTCACCATTTCCTTCCCTCCCTTCCCCTCCTCTCCAATTCCCCCTCTCCTCCCCCCTTCCTTTCCCTTCCCCTCCCCCTTTACCTCCCCCCTTCCCCTTTCCTCCCTCCCCCTTTACTTCCCCCCTATCCCCTTTCCTCCCTCCCTCCTCTTCCCTCTCTCCCCTCCCCGTTCCCCCTTCCCTCCCCTCCCTCCCTCCTCTTCCCTCTCTCCCTCCCTCCTCTTCCCTCTCTCCCCTCCCCGTTCCACCTTCCCTCCCCTCCCCGTTCCCCCTTCCCTCCCCTCCCTCCCTCCCCTTCCCTCTTCCTCCTCCTTCCTCTCCTCCTTCCCCCTTCCTCTCCTCCTTCCCCCTTCCTCTCCTCCTTCCCACTCCCTCCCTCCTCTCATCCCCTCTCCCTCCATCCTCTCCTCCACCCCTCATTCATATTCCCGTCAGGAAGCGACTCATTGTTACCCAGAACCGCCGAGTACTTTTGCTCATACATACATACAGTATATACATACATACGCAGTAATATATCGCCCTACCAATTTCCGATTATAGACCACCTTTTAAAGCATCACAAAATAGTTTGCTATACCTGCAATACAGTTGAGGAAAGGATACGAACAAAAAAAAAACAGCTAATATTTCAATAATCTATTCCCACGATTTTTAAAGGGTGAAAGTAAAAAAAAAAATTCTCTTAAAACCTGTCATTCAAAATACTATACCATCTATTTATTACGTAAGCAAAAATTGTAGAATTTCCCTTTTCCCTTCTGCACTGCATTCTCCATACGTGAGGAGTGGTGGACTGATGTGACGTGGTGCTTCACGGAGGTGAGGACGCACATGTCCTCAAAAATGTACGTACGCACATGACCTCTCAACTGCGTACGTAAATTTATCTCTATCTACAAGATTGGTATACCATCAGTGAAGCGACGGGCCTTCTATTCTAGTAAGTATTAAACAAGTTTCCAAGCCATAATCCATGTACATTCAAAGCACATCAAATGATTTGAAATATGCCCTGCTGAAGTATGTTCGTTTGCTCCACTGAGTGCGGAGAGGAAGGCAATGTGAAAAAAAAGACCTCACTGACTGACCCACAATGCTCTGGGAAGTGGTCATTTCATCAATCTCAGTGGGTGTGTTTGTGTGAAAGTCAAGTCTAGTGTTGTCTTAGTTATGTATCTGTCTGCATGTGTGCATGATTTGCCTCGCAGCTTAGAGACTGTAAAAATGAAATAAATAAAAAATAGAGGCATGCCACAAGAACTAATAATAATTAAAATAAAAAAAAAAAATTAAATAATTACCCTTGGCAGCAAAGGTGGACATAGGTGATGTCTTCACCCCTGTCTGTCTGTGAGCAGGATATCTCAAAAAGTTAATAAAGGATTCAGACTAAATTTGGTGAGCACGTTCGGTGTGTGAACAAGGACGAATTGATTAGAATTTGGTGAACATCCCGATCCAGGCACTGCGATTTTATAAGTGATTCTTCACCATTGAGAGATAGGGTGAAAACGACATATAGCACGATATCTCAAAAAGTTGTGGACAGATTCGGACGAAACTTGGTGGATGAGCTGATCAGGTGAGAAGAACAAGCGGATTCGATTTTGGTTCAGGTCTGAATCCAGATCCGGCCTATCAGTGGGATAAAAAAAAAAAAACCACCTTTAGAGGCCATTTTTCCCCGCAAAGCAGGGGTTGGCCTTTTTCGGGAACCGTGGTTGTTGTTGTTTTTTGGGTCCCCTTTTTGAAGCAATGTTATCGGTGGGATACAAAAGGTAAACTGTTCAGCCTGGCAGGAGTACGCTGTGCTCTATCTACCAAGTGCCATTCTAGTTAAACAATGCTGCATGTGCTGCACACATGAAGGGAAGTGTTTGTAAATGAAAAATAAATATACGTGGGATGTTTGAAAGGATCTCGTACTTTCCCAAATGATTTTATGTACTTACGCATTGAAAAGTACAAATGGGATATATGTTGACACGTCATGAATCCTGTTCAAAGAACTTCGCAAAAGGAAGGTACTGTATCTGCAATTGTGCGTGGACTTGGCGAATCCTTTATGTAGATTGAACATAGAGTACTTCATACTCTAGCATAAAGAGCTGCGTGCGTGGAGTTCAGCAGGCCGTCCCGTGAGTTCAGCCACACACGTGGAAGCACGGGTAGATCCGTAGGCCGGTGGCCGTGGCACCCTCGCAGTGGGGCCCGAAGTTCTACTTTCGTGTGCTTGGGTGTGAGAGATGCTTGCACAGCTGTTGCCGAAGAGCAGGACTAAGGCAGTGGGGAGCTGCATTTGTAGAGGAGGCCTCGTCGGTCAAGGGAAAGAGCACAGGTCATAGAGTGTCCGGCTTGTTGGGGCAACTCTGATAGAAGGACGTCAGTTATAAATGGCTCTACATGCTCGTTATTTTCTTTGCAAGTGTTCATTTAGGCTCCAAAAAGCACCATCAAAGGGCATTTTCACTTGGAAAAGGAGTTTACATCAGTTTCCTAGCAAGTCATACATGGCTGCAGGCCATGTTTTAATGAGAATATTGGAGGCTCTGAAGTATACATGGAGTACTGAGCTGTGTTTTTTCAGTCATTGGAAACAAGTCTTTTCAAGGCAACAGCATGAGGTTGCGTGTGATTGAATCTCATTTCCAGTGCAGCTGTGATCCTCTCCAAAAAAAAAAAATAAAAAAAAGCATAAAAAATGTTCATGATTGAGCTTTGATGTTGCCCGTTCTCGCATTACTTACCAAAGGCAATGCAGGTGATATTGAAATGTACCTAACAAGTGCACCCATTGTTGTCTTGATTGGGCAACATTTTGTTAATCCGGAACATCTCAGAGTCTGAAACAAATGCCACTCAGTTTATTGGATTGTGTTACTGCTGTTCTCCTTTTACTAGCACACTGGACATTCAGATAAGGAAGGACACCTTGTGGTAATTTTTTGGAATCTTCAAGTGCAAACAATGATGCGCTAAATGTTTTAAAAGTTTGTAAAGTTGTGCAAAGAAAGTTGTATCAATGAGTTATTTATAAAATGCAATCTATGAATTCAAAGAAAGTGACAAATCCCCCCCCAAAAAAATCAAAAAACGTTTTTTTGAAATAATTTTAAAAATTCAAAGAAAGTGACAAATCCCCCCCAAAAAATCAAAAAACGTTTTTTAAAAATAATTTTCAAAATTCAAAGAAAGTAACAAACCCAAATAAAATAAAAAAACGTTTAAAAATTTTTTTTTCAAAATTCAAAGAAAATGACAAACCCCCCTCCCCCCCCCCCCCCAAAAATCAAAAAACGTTTTTTTGAAATAATTTAAAAAATTCAAAGAAAGTGACAAATCCCCCCAAAAAAATCAAAAAACGTTTTTTAAAAATAATTTTCAAAATTCAAAGAAAGTGACAAACCCAAATAAAATAAAATCAAAAAACGTTTTTAAAAAATAATTTTCAAAATTCAAAGAAAATGACAAACCCCCCTCCCCCCCCAAAAAAAATCAAAAAACGTTTTTTTGAAATAATTTTCAAAATTCAAAGAAAGTGACAAATCCCCCCCCCCCCCCCCCCCAAAAAAAATCAAAAAACGTTTTTTTTAAACAATTTTCAAAATTCAAAAAAGTGACAAATTCAAAAAAAGGGAAAGTGACAAAAGAGGGCCAGATGCATAACACAGCTGTATTATGAAAATGACATCCCATAGTGCTGTCATGTTGTAAGTGCTATTCATTTCTGCCTGGCTTTATGAATTCATCGGCAACAGGCTGGTGGAAGCGAGGAAGTGCCTTGCGAGGTTAAAGCAGCCTCCCTGCAAAGAGGTTGCCGGCTTCGGCTGCTGCAGGAAATTAAAGCTGCCCATTATTTATGGCCCTGGAGACCTGCCTGTTCTCGGGTTTATGGGCAGAGGCACCCGGGGAGTGTCTGATCACTTGTCAGCTGGAAGCACATGGGTCACATGCTTTGGAATCTGGGAAAATAGCGGCACGTGGCCCTCGGGACCGAAGCCGACTCTTCTCCAAAAGTGAAGAAGAATTAACAACACCTTAGCCTTTGCAATCAAAAGTTATTAAATCACCCCAAAAAACAGCACACACCAATCAAATAATGTCGAAGTCAAAAGATTTTAAAACTGCTTGTCGGCTCAGGTTCAGTGGTCGAAAGAAGTAATAAAAGAATGGAAATATAATGGGTCAATAAATTTGGTTGTGAGAAGGCTACGGAAGTGGTAGAATTGGAAAGGCTCCTCCTACCCCTGCACCGAGTGACCCTTCGTGCCCCAGGTGAACGTTGCAAAAGTGCACTCTTGACATCTTAATATCACGTTGCTGAAGCGTTTCCTGCTTCCAAATTGCCCAATACGATTAACATGAGAAATGCTTGTGCAATAAACGTTTTCTTTTGTCGGTGAGATTCATCAGCTCGTTTATACATTATTCTCCGTGCATTTGCAAAGAGATATAATGTACTATTAATTGTTGATGCAGGAATCCAAACATGACTCGAGACTTGAAGTGTACGTGCCCAAAGACGCATATAATGTGTGCGTTGATTTCACTGTGGCTTGGATCAATTGCATCGACCATAGCTGGAACGACAATGAACTCAAACCAAGGGTAATAGCAACGACAGATACTTAGAATCAAAAGAAAATGTTGTGAAAAAAACAATAAATAAATATATATACATATAATAATTATTGTTACTGTTGTAGAAATTATATATATATATTGACATTCGATTAACATTTGCCAGGTTACGATGGTTTGAAATATCCATTGTTCAAAAAAGTGCACAACACGATTACCGATTTTAAATCAAACAGGGAAGGGCATGCATACTTCGTTTCAGGCTGTTTCGTACATGATCCACAAAGATTCTCAAGCCAATATTCCAACTCTGGCATGCGGTAGCCATTTTATATCCGACTCGTAGCTCATTTCCTGCCTTGTGCCAAGGCACAACATTTTTCGAGGTGTCTGGATAAGTCTACTGGCATCTTCTTTGGAGGTCTACTCATTCTTGGATCAAAACTGGCATGATCTGGTGCTATATGGATAAATGTAATATAAAAGTGGTTATGTGCACATTACTCTGCTCACATATCTCCAGTCATGCCTCACATTGCGGTTTTCCTTCCACATTGTATTCCCTGGGTGGTGTATATTTGGAACGTTGGTTGTGTGATGAAGGTGGTTGCGTGATTTGTGGGTGAGCGGGCTTGAGTTGTGAGCAAGTGTGGGGTGATGTGGGATGGTGTACCCGCTTGACTTGCAGGTACAATGGTCCCAGCTTGCCAGAGCTGGAATTTAAGCCTGTGGAAGTTCGTGAATCATGAACAACATCATCTGTCGCTAAGTCCCCTCTTTCCTGTTGTAGTTAAAACAGGTAGAGCAGTGCGTTGAACAATATCATTGTTGGTTAAGATACAGGAGGGAGAGGAGGGGTGATAGAGAGCAAGGAGGGGTGTGAGCTATTGAAGGGGGAAGGGAAGGGGAACGGTGTAGGAGAGGAGAGTGAGGAAGGGTGCGAAGGGCGGGGGGTGGGGTGGGGGGAAACAAAATCAATGATGCCCAGAATTGCCGGGTAACAACGGGGATCCCTCATCTCACCCTTCTCCTCCTCCCTCCTCCCACCAGTTCCCTTTCCTCTCATCATCCACCCCTCCTCCAGACTGCCACCCCAAACCTTGCCCTCCCTCTTCACACCCCATCACTACCCTCCTCCAATCTCCATCCACCCATTTCCCTCCATCTTCCCACCTCCACCCTTTCCCCCCAGACTCCAAACATGTTATATATATCAAGCTGAAAAATATTGAACAGAAATATAAATAAAATTTAACGTATTATTTTAATGCTTTTGGGTAGACAATATTGAATGTTTTTTTTCCATAAAAGGCCAGAATGTGTAAATTATTTGGTGTTCCAAGTCTCGGGCAGCTCACATATAGTTGACCATGTGAAAGAGATATTCCAAATCTGTTTTGTCAGACAATTGGACCACACTCTCTAAACAACTATATCGGTATACGGATCAAAATCACTTGTTTTTAAGTTTTCGCAGGGTGGATATTTCGAGAAGTCAGCGAGTGGTAAACTTTTTTCTAAAAATTCGTCTTTCACCCTTGAGAGTTATGTCGTTACATGAGCAGTAAAATTACCTTCAAATCGATTATAAGTTGTGTTTGTGTTATTTACGTTTTAAAAAATAATTTCTGATAAGTACATTTTGAGAGGTCACGTGACTCCTTCACACCGATCTTACAGATCGATTAACAGTTCTTTTTCACATCCGAAACCATATTTGACGATCAAAGCACACCATCTCACCAATTTATATGGGTATTCAGGTTGAAATCCGAAAATCTTTGGGTTTTTGTATGAAGCATTGTATATTATGGATATATTGTACCTCGGAGATGCCAGTGTGTTTTAAAGTTATGAATTGTAAGAAAAAGACGATTTAAATCCCTTAGTAAGGTGCATACTGGTAAAAAATGTGATTGTATTTATGAAGATCCCCCACATCCTGCCCCTTCCCATCTCTCACCCCAGTCCCGCCCCAGGAAGCGCTGTGATGACATCGGCAGCTGATGGGCGTCGCCCTGGATTTGTGGGTGTGGTGTCGTGCACGTCTTGTGGTGAAAGGAGTGTTTAAGTTTTGCAGTTCTGTTTTAGGTCTATTCTAATTCATATTTAAATTTAGCAAACGAGGAATGTCCAATGCTTCTAAATTTATCCACAATGACTGTCCAGGCCTCCTGAGCTGCCTGTATCACGTGGTTCGGTGCTGAAGTTATGCCTCTGAGGCCTACGTGGTTCTACAGCGACAGACCTTCGGATAGTCTCTGTTCCAGCGAATGTAGAGATTAAACCCACGTCGTTTGAACTTTGGCCGAGGTCATTATTTACTTTTAATGATGTTTATATACGAATGATGTTTAATGATGTTTATATTGGTTTTGGGTCGTCCTTTCCACATATCTCGTGGGATTGTGAGTTGGAGAGACGACCGTGATGGCGGGGAGGGGGTTGGCATTCTCTCAAGCAGGGATTCAACCCATGTCCTTATAAAAGGTCTTTGTCCGAGGTCACCGAGTCCGATCGGTGCAGCTGTGCAGCGGTCGGTGCAGCCGTTTGTGCGGTACCGGCAATTAACGTTATGCGGGAGTCCAAACCGGAAAATGCTGGAGGCCAAAGCTGAAATTGGAAAAACAACATAGCCTATTTTACTCCAGGGGGTCCCAGGATTACCCACCCAAAATATCGTTGCGATCGGTTCAGCCATTTTTGCGGTACCTGCGAACAGACGGACGGATGGACAGACGGACATTTGGTGAATTATAGTAAGATTTATAATTTCCAAAACCATAAGGATCACTCCAATCCATGGCCGAACTCAGCAGGGAAACGCGTAGGAGGCAAATGCTTGGAAAACGTCCCTTATAGTTAAAATGGGGTTTATTATGGGAGTTGGCAAGGATTTCAGGCAGATTAACACTCTTGAGACTCCACTATTGAATTTCAACTTTAATTCAAAACGATGTAATTGCATATTGGGAATGCTGGTTTTTGGAGAGGGCTCTGTGCAGCACTATTTCTGTACACCAAGGTTTTGAGTGATTAGTTCGGACCCGTTACCACAAATTCTTGACAAAAGATGACCCATGTTGCTCTCCCACAAATGTGAACGACAGCGCCAGAAATGTATTAGATAGTGAGCGAGGCAGGAGAGGTTCATAAAAATTACATCAATGAAAGGGAATGAATGAGGTTAAATTAATGAGGTCGGAATTTGGAGAGAAGGGTAAATGGGATGGTGGTTAAAATTTGTTTATTTAATTAGTGCTCATCATGTATAGATTACACCTAAATTGATAGGTACTGTATGTAGTGCATTGTAGTTATACAGCACACCAACAAAGTTCCTATAAAATAGAGTTCTTAAAGGAAAAATAACTGCAGTAGCACAGCAAGGTGGGGAAATTGGTGGAGGAGGGGGGGGGGGGGGTGGGGGGGGGGGGGTGGTGGCGAAGGGTGTGGTGCTTACATTGTTGAAGGTTCTCCACCACATTTGCAGCCACGACAGTATATACTTGAGGCACGATGTTCATGCCAAAGACCACCGCTTCGCTTCCCCATCCCTTCCAAACCCATTCACCCTTGCTCTCGGGATGGAACATATGTGGAGCCTGGGCAGATCCTCATCAGGTCAAATATGTCACAGACTTCCAGTGTTGGGGTCTCAAACTGTGCTTTACATGTGTCATTCTCCATCAGACGCTGGGGGGCACTAACATTGAAATTCACACCAGCTAGTTTGCCATAATAATGGTTCTGGTGATTGATTATAGTTGTTAGGAGAACTGGAGTGAGCTTGTAGCCCAGCAGCAGTTATGAGGTCAGAGGTGCTGGCTTCATCCTTAACCACATGTTTGGTTAATTGCTGTGAAGAATATAGGGGTGAATGATAAACCCAGAATGACATTGACTTTGTATCCTTAAATACAGGAGAATAAAATTGTTGTTGTACCTTAGCCATCCTCCCAAGTGAGTGAGACATAATCTTTTATTCTTAATTTGCAGATAATAATTAACCTGAGCATTTCCAAATGCATTATCAAGACAGACTGGCACCTTTGTAGTCACCTCCATTTTGTTTCCCAGTTCAACGATCACATCAATGTCATGCGAACAGCTTTGCCGGGGTTCACGGGTATATGTGGGGTGTGCACTTACCAAGTGTACCAAGGAGTGAATGGTGCGAATACAATGAAGCCTTATACTTATGCTTGCAATGGAAAATGTATCAGGGTTATGTTTTTTCATTGTAATATTTTTAATCCTTTTAAGCTACTTTTTCTTGCTTTACCCAATCCGAGAGATTTATTTCATACTCAAGTCCAACATTTGTTACCATGGCCAAAATAAACGTTGAAGTTGGAGTTGTGTCATCATATATCATTACCTGATGTTATTTGTGTTTTGAATTATTAGCCTCGTCTATTAGCGAAGGGGGTGGTGGAAGTTAATGTAATCAGTGTGTGTGTGTCTGTTCTGTGTGTGTGTTTCTGTGTGTGTGTGTGTTTGTGTGTCTCTGTTTGTGTGTGAGTGTGTATGTGTGTGTTTGTGTGTGTCTGTCTGTTTGTGTGTGTGTGTGTGTGTGTGTGTGTGTTTGTATGTGTCTCTGTGTGTTTCTGTGTATGTGTGTTTGTGTGTGTGCATTTGTGTGTGTGTGTTTGTGTGTGTGCATTTGTGTGTGTGTGTTTGTGTGTGTGTACGTGCGTGTCGGTGATTCCCCATGAAGACCAGCCTTAGTATAGCACTCCCAGACAGCCTGCTTTAATATTGTGCCACCCAGAAGCCTCGAAGCACAGTTTGACAAAATTGTCCAAAGTAACCTCAACATTTCTATCTAATTTAACCATAACTTGATTTTGTCCCTTCAATATGGATTATGTTCATGTCATCCACACCCATTCCTAAGTGTGTGTTTGCACACAACACCACTGGTTGGAGGTAGGCTTGGGCTACACACTGACCTAGCACATCTGTCATGTATGCAGTGCAAATGTTCACCGTTGTATCCCTACACCGGGACCGGGTTGTATCCCTACGCCAGAGCTCGGATGGCGCTGCTGTGAATCGGGCCTTGATCGGCAGAGTGAATAAACGCGTACGACAATTGATCGCAGTTTGTCGAGATACTTTACATGGCGACGAAGGTGGGATTCGAACCCACGCGTTAAAAACCTGATTCGGCCTCGGACAATCCAGGAGCTCACGTATGCAGAGCTCAAGGCCGCTTTGAAGGAACATTGCAACCCATCTCCTTCAGTCATCCTGTGTCGGTTTAATTTTTACATGTGCAGACAGCAGCAAGGTCAGTCGATCGCAGACTTCATTGCACACCTCAAAAAACTGTCACATCTGTGTGAGTTTGGGGACACGATTGATGACATGCTTCGTGATTTGCTGGTGGTTGGCATGTCCGATGACCGCACTCGTAGACGCCTGCTTGCTGAGAGAAGACTGACGTTCCAAAATGCCAGAGACACCGCAATTTCCATGGAAAGTGCTGAACGCAACGCTACAAGCATCGGTGCCACTCGCTCATCTGGTACCAGCCCTGCTGTGAATCGGTTGGATCATGTTCAGCCACAACGTTGGAACAAGGCTCCTCGTCAGAAGCCAGTGCAGTCTCAAACCCACAACAACTGTTTTCGGTGCAACGGAAAGCACCCTCCGGAGACGTGTCGGTTCAAAGATGCCACCTGCCATTTCTGTTCGAAAACTGGCCATATTGCTCCAGCTTGCATCACTCGCAAATCGGGAAAAGGAAAAGCTGCTGACAAGATTCATCAGTTTATCGGTTCGGAGGAACCCGAGCTTGACCAGGTGAGCTCTGTTTCCGACAACTCAGAATCGTATGACCTGCTTCATATTGATTCTCACCATAGGCGGGACCCTCTTCTTGCCAATGTTGTCGTCAACAATCGACCATTGCAAATGGAGGTCGACACTGGTGCGGCCGTCTCGCTCATCAGCCATGCTGTTTTCACAAACCTGTGGAGTGATGCTGACCGACCCCATCTGAAACCTACTACCTATGGACTCTCCACCTATACAGGTGAGAAGATTGTTCCCTGCGGTACATGTGATGTCACGGTGGGCTACGATAACCGTGAGTTTCACCTACCCCTGATCGTCATTCCTGGAAAGGGCCCTTCCTTACTCGGCAGGAACTGGTTGAGCATAATTCGACTGAAGTGGGAAAGCATTCATCAACTCCGGGCAGCCAACGTTTCTCCTACCGCAGCATACACACTCAAAAATGTGCTGGATACGTACCCGGATGTCTTCAAGGATGAGCTTGGAACCTTGAAAGGACATACGGCTAAACTCAGGGTTGACCGGGATGCCAATCCTATATTTTGCAGGGCTCGCCCAGTCCCTTTCGCCCTGCGTGAGCGGATTGACAAGGAACTGGATCATCTTGAAAATCTGGGGATCATCGAGCAAATCCAGTATGCCGAATGGGCGGCGCCCATCGTTCCAGTCATAAAATCGGACCAGTCCATCCGCATATGTGGAGATTATAAAATGACCGTGAACAGGTGTTCTTCATTGGATAAATATCCAATCCCGAGGATCGAAGACCTCTATGCTCGTCTCACGGGAGGCAAGACTTTTACGAAACTCGATCTCAAATCCGCCTATCTACAGCTCTGCTTGGACGAGAATTCGAAACAGTATCTTACCATCAACACGCATCGTGGGTTGTATAGGTACCACCGACTTAGTTTTGGAGTGAAATCTGCACCTGGAATTTATCAGCGTGTCATGGACAGTTTGTTTGCCGCCGAACGCAACGTCGTTTGTTACCAGGATGATATTCTGGTTACTGGTCGTACGGACGCGGAACATCTACAGAACCTGGAGAGAGTTCTGAAGAAGATTTCGGACTCCGGCCTACGTTTGCATCGAGACAAGTGCAAGTTTATGGTGCCATCAGTCACGTACCTGGGTCATACGATTGATGCCGAGGGTCTACACCCGACAGATGAGAAAGTCCGAGCTATCAAGGATGCTCCTTCTCCACGAGATGTGACCGAATTGAAGTCATACCTCGGTTTGCTTCAGTTCTATGGTCGTTACATCCCGAATGTGACCGACGTTTTGGGCCCCCTTTATCGGCTTTTGAGGAAAGGAGTCTCCTGGAGCTGGGGGTCTAGTGAACAATCAGCATTCCAGACCTCTAAGGATCTGCTCAAATCGTCCAATGTTCTCGTTCATTTTGATCCAGAGAAGGATCTTGTGCTGACATGCGATGCCTGTCGGTATGGAGTGGGGAGTGTATTATCGCACGTGATGCCTGATGGTACAGAAAGACCGGTTGCATTTGCATCCAGAACGTTGACCCCGGCAGAGAAAAACTATTCCCAACTTGACAAGGAAGGATTGGGAATCGTTTTCGGCGTTGGCAAATTTCGCCAGTACCTTCTTGGACATCATTTCACGATTCGCACTGATCACAAGCCGCTGATCAGTCTGTTTGGTCCAACTAAGGCGACATCTGACACACTACCGCCCAGGATCATCCGCTGGTCCCTGTTTCTCGCTGCTTATGACTACACCATATGTTATAAGCCCGGTTCGTCTATCACAAATGCAGATGCCATGAGTCGGTTACCCCTTCCAGAATCCGTTGATGATTCGCCTACACCAGGATCCATTATCGCACTGATGGATCATCTGGAAGATTGTGCTGTCGATTCTGGCCAGATCCGCACTCATACTCGACGAGACCCCGTTCTGTCCAGAACTGTCCAGGCTGTACAGCTTGGATGGCATTTGCTACCTGAGGGTGACCCAGATTTTGCGGCTTTTAAAGCACGTAAAAACGAACTCAGCGTGGAAAATGGTTGCCTACTCTGGGGATGTCGTGTCGTGATCCCGAAAAATCTGCGTTCCAGGGTCATGGATGAAATCCATGACTGTCACCCCGGGATTGTGAAGATGAAGTCACTCGCCAGAAACTATGTGTGGTGGCCGAATCTTGATGCTGATATCGAACATCATGTTCGACATTGTTACCCCTGCCAGAGCACCCGGAATACACCTGCGAAAGCGCCACTGCATCCCTGGGAATGGCCCAGCGAACCGTGGCATCGCCTACATCTCGATTATGCCGGGCCTATTAACGGCAGCATGATTCTAATAATTACGGACGCGCACACAAAATGGATTGATGCCTATGTGACGCGTGGTACTACGTCAGCCATTGTCATCGAAAGACTCAGACGCTGTTTCGCCACTCATGGTCTGCCCAGGATGATCGTGAGTGATAACGGTTCGTGTTTTTCCAGTACCGAGTTTGCCAAGTTCACACGTCGGAACGGCATCAAACATAAGTTTGTCAGCCCACATCACCAGGCTTCAAATGGCTTGGCCGAACGATCCGTGGGAATCATCAAATCCGGATTGCAGAAACTTCAGGAGGGAACCCTGGAAACAAAGCTGTCTCGTCTCCTGTTCAAATACCGCATCACGCCACAATCAACAACCGGTGCAGCTCCGTCTGAGTTATTGATGAAACGACACTTGAGATCGACACTTGACAATCTCAAACCAGACATATCATCAAATGTTTATCAAAGCCAGCTTAATCAAAAGTTGGTGCATGATAAGACGTCCAACAGTCGATGTATCAACATTGGAGATCCAGTGTTTGCCCGAAATTTTGGTGCAGGTGCGACGTGGCTACCGGGAGACATCATCGAGAAGCCAGGTCCACTGTCCAGTGTGATTCGCCTGCAGGACGGCCGCGAAATTCGTCGACATCAGGACCACATAACCTACCGTCACTGTGAGTCGATGGAGCCTGTAGCATCGTCACAGTCAGGACAACAGTTCGACCCGCCACTGCCGGAGATCGTCGTGGCCGCTCCAGCCGGCTCGGATGCCCCGAAAACCTCTGCAAACGCTACACCCTTCGTGGAGACCAAAGGAATCACCTCGGACTCTGTATCCACTGGTACACCGCGACCCAAAGGAATCACCTCGGACTCTGTATCCACTGGTACACCGCGACGCTCAATGCGTGAGAGAAAAGCACCCGACCGGTTGAATCTTTGAAGATGTTTTTTTTTTCACGTTGACACATGTTCTATTTTCACGTATTTTCATTATTCTCATAACCGTTTGCACACATATTTTCACATGTTTTGGAAATGTTGCTTTTGAAATGTCAATTCTGGAAATCTAGCACGTATTGCTCTTGGTAATTTTGGACTTAAAGGGGAGGATGTCATGTATGCAGTGCAAATGTTCACCGTTGTATCCCTACACCGGGACCGGGTTGTATCCCTACGCCAGAGCTCGGATGGCGCTGCTGTGAATCGGGCCTTGATCGGCAGAGTGAATAAACGCGTACGACAATTGATCGCAGTTTGTCGAGATACTTTACAACATCCAACCAATCAGTTGTCTAATTTAGTCATAACATTTTTACATCAATTTTACTATAAATTGATTTTATTATTTACCTTCAATGTGCATTATGTCCAAGTAAGAGACACTTCATCTTGTATTTTCAACTCTTATACTGGAAATATGTGTAAGCTATTTTCCCCATGTCTGCCTATATACATTTCTGTGTTTTTGTCAATATCCATACCGTTGTTATCTTTACACCTTATAAGGAAGTGTGTCTGTGTACGTGACAGATATCCGATGAGTTCACACATAAACAAACAAACAAATAATTCACACATAAATTAATTAATTATTATTAAATAAATTACGGTGAATATATTTATTACTACATATGAACCATTACCGACACATTTTACGTGTATAATGTATACATATATATATGGATGTGAGAATTTATTGGGTGACTGGTTAGCCTCACACATTCCCAAAGGAATACAGAAAGCTATTGTAACAGTGCCGTGTGTCAGTGAGTGAGTGAGTCTCCACTGGTTCCCACACCTATTGAGTTCCAGGAACTTACCATAAAGAAATTTTTATGGGCTGTAATCTCTGTTCTTCAAAAGTTTCTTAAACACTGAGAATTAAGAAAACCCATAAAACTGTCTTCGCTTTCCTACAGTTCATGTAGGATCTTGCACCATATATTTTGTACATTAATTATATTACACATAGGAAAAGGGCATTATGATATATCAGTCCATTTTACTGGGATTACAAAGGCATTAGGAAACATTTGACAAAGCAACACAATAAATAGGTTTTGAATATGAGATTCCATTATCATATATTCCAGCGAACACAGGGGGTTGACTCAGCCTGCCATCCTTCAGAGGTCGGCAAATTGAGTACCAGATCACTGGTAATTCCCTGTGTGTCGCAAGAGGCGACTAACAGGGTTGGCGGCAGGAAGGGCATCCGGCCGTAAAACATTGCTTCAAAAAGGGGACCACGGTGCCCAAAAAAGGCCAACCCCTGCTCTGCGGGGAAAAATGGCCTCTGAAGGTGGTTCATTCCATTATCATATGTATACAGAGGGAAAATTAAAAAATGGAGAACACAGAACGCAGTGAGCAGCAATTAATTATATAATGTACCCATCGCAATTACTTCTTGTCTATTTTACCCGATCGGTGGGTGGAGCTCATGTTTTCATCCCTGTCTGTGTGTCTGTATGTTTGTCTGGTTTTGAACAGGATATCTCAGATGGTTTTGGACGGATTCAGAAAAAAATTTGGTGGAGAGGTTGGATATGTGACAAGGACAAAATGATTAGATTTTGGTGAAGATCTGGATCTGACAATTTTTTTACGTGATTCTTCACCATTGAGTGATCGGGCTAAAACCAAAATATATCACTATAACTCAAAATGTTATGGACAGATTTGGACGAAACTTGGTGGACAGATTGGGTGTGAGAAAAGGACAAATCGATTCAATTTTGGTGAATATCTAAATGCGGATCTGGATATGAGAATTTTCCAAAAATTTCAAGTGATTCTTCACCATTGAGAGACAGCACCAAAAACAATATGTACCATGGCAATCTAAAGAAGTTTGGGACGGATTCTGACAAAACTAGGTGGATGAGTTGGTTAGGTGACAAGAACAAGTTCAGGTCTGAATCCAGATCTGGCCTATCTGGGGGATACAAAACAAACTGTTTAGCCTGGTGGAGGTATGCGCTCTACCGAGTGCCGTTCTAGTTTACTATGTTCCTAAAACCAATGTCACTGACTATTTCTAGTTCGCCAATTCCCTTTTAGGTGTTTGAAATTACCCTTTATAATCATCCTTTAGAAAACTTTAGATTTACCCTTTAGAACCATTTAGCATTTCCCTTTAGATCCCATTAGAATCACCCTTTAGAACCCTCTTGAATTACACTATAGAACCCTTTAGAATTTAACATGGTGAGTTAGAAGGTACTTCCTCTTCATTTTTGATGGATAGATGGATGGATGGAAGGAAGGACATCGCGAAATATTGAAGCGGCTTCACTGCTTAAAAATTTTCTCGCTTCTCTCTGCGCATGTGCGATAGATAACTTTCAATTAAAATTTAGTTGTTCCTCGATCATAAACCGACAATTGTGGACAGGCAGACATGAACCAATTTCTTAACCCTGCTTTTCGCTTCGTGTGAGCGTGGTAATGACGACAATCCACTGAGCTTTCTGAATGCTTGGGTATTCAATATCGGACAATATATGGCATTTGGCTGGAAAGGAAAATTCCTTCTGTTTCGACGATTATTTAGTCAAATAAAAAAACACGGTGAACATATGTGAATTCAGAAATAGAAAATAATTGTCCACGATGCAGAATTATGATTAGGAAATTTGCTTGATAATGTTTCAGTGCTGCTTCGCGTTGGAGGATAAATTGCCTTCCTTGTTTGAGCATTTTGTTTGAAAGATGCATTTATATCTACAAACTAGATGGTATTCATAGAATACTTACCCTGCACAGTCAACGTGGTGCGAGGCAACTCTTCTGTTTTTGAAGGTTTTTAAAATTTGATCCAATATGGCTGCCAGACCACATAAGTGATGACATCATAAATTTATATTCTCTAATATAATTGATGCGTAGATCATGCTCAATACATTTCAAACTGATCAGACGAAGCTTGTCCCTGTCGAATTATGACATCATAATTACAGGACCAATGACGTCATCGTTCACAACACCTATTCCCCATGCAGAGTTCTTTACAATGAACGATGTTTCAATTTTTCCCATGGAGCGATTTTGGAGATATAGAGGTGCAACGTTTTTTGGTTTTTCCAAGATGGCACCTGTACCACATAACCTACGACGTCATAATTATCATTAAAATATTATACCAGAGGAGGTGCTCCAATAGTGAAAATTGTGTGTCCATCAGACCAACAGTTTCAGAGAAAAACATTCATACTGATTGGATCAAGCGTTGTACTTGTCGAATTATGACATCATAATGAAGGCAGCGATGACATCATCATTAACATATCTTATTCCACATGGGAACTACTTGAGAATGAGCCATATTTCAATTTTTCGATGGACTGGTTTCAGAGATATAGAGGTGCGATTTTTTTCTAAGATGACGCCTGTACCATGTGATTTATGACGTCATAATTGTCATTAAAACAAGCGTTACGCCTAGGTCCCCCGTCGGTGAAGTGATGCGAGTTGACAAAGTGGAAGACGCAAGGCGGCCATCTTGAATTTTGAAGTGGCCACCAAATTTTCAATAGCGTTCTTCCTTATGCCTAGATACACCCACACACCAGATTAGAAGTTGGTACTTCGCTTATTTTTCAAGATATTCCGCTCACAAGGTTCAGACATACATGGCGGCGGCCATCTTGGATTTTGACGTGGCGACCCAATTTTCAATAGGGTTCTTCCTTATGCCTAGATACACCCACACACCAGATTGGAAGTTGGTACTTTGCTTATTTTTCAAGATATCTCACTCACAATGTTCAAACATATATATGGTGGCGGCCATCTTGGATTTTGACGTGGCGACCCAATTTTCAATGGCGTTCTTCCTTGTGCCTAGATACACCCACACACCAGATTAGAAGTTGGTACTTCGCTTATTTTTCAAGATATTCAGCTCACAAGGTTCAGACATACGTGGCATCAGACATACATGGTGATGGCCATCTTGGATTTTGACGTGGGTTGCACCCACACACCAAATTCGAATGCAGTCCTTCGCTTACGCACGCACGCACGCCCGCACGCACGGACGGACGGACGGACACACGGACGGAGGGGCAAACCATAGTCCCCCTTTCGCTCTGCGGTGCGACGGGGGACAAAAATTCTACATGAGGACCCGCTCATATGGTGGAAATTTTGTCTCCATCGGACTAACAGTTGCAGAGAATTTTTTTCCATACTGATCAGATCAACGTTGTACTTGTCGAATTATAACGTCATAATGAAGACACCGATGACATCATCATCAACATATCTTATTCCCCATTGGGAGTACTTCACAATGAGCCTTGTTTCAACTTTTTCCATTGAGCGGTTTGGGAGACATAGAGGTGTAACTTTTTTCCAAGATGGCGTCCATACCGCGTGATCTATGACATCATAATTATGAATAAAAAAATTATACATGCAGAGGCACTCCAAAATTAAATTTTTGTGTCAATCGGACCAACGTTTGCCGAGAAAATGAAATTTAAAAATGCAGACAAGCCACACGTACGCATGCAACCGAATGCCTAACCCTGATTTTCGCTTCGTGAGCGCAGGGTAAAAAGCGTCAAATACATTATTACTGTCAGTTTTGAGGTGAGGCCAACCTGAGGTTGTACAAAGCACTTTCTAAACTTCTCTGCTGACATAATGGAGGTGTTAATGACTTCTGGACTGATCGGAATGCCACAAATCCCACCATTATACAATTGAACAGTTGGTGAAACATTTAAAGTACTAAACATTCCTAGAGATTAAAAGATGAGCACATCGATATGTTGTGATGAAACTATAGATTATAACTTATGCAGTTCCCTCTTCATCCGCTTGCGGCTTATACAAGAGTTTGTTGTCGAGAGAGGGATTACTCTGCAATTGTCTGGCTTCAAGTTGGTAAGAAAGATAGTGTGTCTTATATATGACTCTGGCTTTTATAATGATTGATGAACGCTTGCTTATCAAAGTATTATTTTTTTATAGATGCTGCTGAATTCATTTGGATTAAAGCTCATGATCTTTGGAGTTTGTGTGGACTTGATTTTTCACCACATATGTCATGCATGTTCTTTGTGTTTTATGAATCATTATTTTCTATTTTGTGGAAGTCACGCTGTTCAAAATGATATGTGCACAGATGTGGCACCTCTGGTGAAGATGCTGTGGGCGCTGCCTGTCGCTGGTTCACCAACAGTTGTTGCTGCCGCAGCAGATGATGCAGGGCTTGCAGTGACTGCGGTAATGGTGAGGAGTGCGTTCGGTTTAAAATACGGCGATGAGGTAGTCGGGGGCGTTCACCTGCAAGTAAAATTGTGGGAAGATTTAGTTTTTTTTAAACTAGTAACCAAATAACACATGAGAAAATAACAGACCTCATTTAGGTTTTGAAAGATGTGAAATAGGAAACATTCCAAAGGTATCATAAGGTGATTAATCAAACGTAAAACCAAATACTGCATTGGATTCATCAGAAGGAATTTGAAGAAGCAAGGAGCAGAGATGGAGTCATCAGGAGGAACCTGAATAGGATTCGGGTTTCAGTCGCTACTCTACAACCCTCAAACCCATCTACGTGCAGCCAATTGAGCCTTATAGAAAAGTTTCTGCAAGAATTCACTTCTCTTTAGACAAATAGATAAAGAAAGAGAGAGAGATAAAGAATAAATGAGATAAAAGAAAACACAAAAAGCTAGAATTCGAATGAATAAAGAGAAATGTGAAAAAGTAGAAAGAAGTGTGAAAGGAACAAAGAACAAATATGTCGGGAAGAACCCGGATAGATAGATTTAAGCAGTTACTCCACACAATCAAATGTAGCAATAGGTACAAGTTACCTGAGGTCCGGCAGCATGGAAGCTCAGTCCACATATCATCAGGATATGGTACAAACATAATCAAACGGAAAACCAAATACTGCATTGGAGTCATCAGGCCCCGGCAATGCCGCGCGCTGGAGGATGTTATTTATTTATTTGGCATGAGGCCGGTGTACTTTGAATGTATCTGTACTTGTTTTATTTAATTTTGAATACAAAAGTAAATATTCTCGTAATTAGTAATAAAAAAAAATGTAAATGCATTTTTATGTATTCACACATTGTTATACGTTTTTGCCATCTCTTAGACTATTCTGAGTTTCTCATTCATATAACTTTTTCATTGGCCCACATATATCTAAACCGTGGAATGAACCCACACTAAGCAACTCTATGGAAAGTGCACGACCAACTAAGTAAGTTTTCCTTCTGCAAACATGAGCAAAGATATAGCATTCACTCAAGTAAATGGAGATTGCAGTGATTACACTATGGTCTACATTGCCATGCAAATTCAATGGGGGGAAAAAACATCCAAATTATCGAAATATAAAACAATAGGAAACCAAAAACATGCAATTTACATTTTATATACGAAATATTAAATAAAGAAGAGTCCCAAGTTAACACCTACAACTACCATGACAACTTGCACCTCCACCTCCGCCCCTCCACCAACTACAAACCCACCCCACCCTCACCCTCCAATTCCCACTCACTAACTCTTAACACATTAGGGCAATGTTCCCAGATGTTCTTGCATGGCTAAAGACAAATTCTTCCAAAACAAACTCTGAATGTCCCATGGGAACCAAAATTGCCTCCAGTTGTCGATATCCAACATTTAACATGGAAGTGCAGCAGGCCACATCAGGCCTACACGTCGACATGGTCGAAGGTGCAGAGGTATCCGGACCAGTGTTTCTAATTGCCTTTGTGAATACAGCTTAGAGACATATTGCCAAACTAATTTCCAGTTATTTTGTCTTGTCATTGGGCTAGTCACGTGCTTTGTCAGTGATGCAGTAACATTGAGGTTACTTATATCCCACACCCATCGGTGGGTGTATCAGTCTTTAAAACAAAATACTTCATCACATGCTGCCACTCACACCAATAACCTCAAATTGTTTGCTTTATGTTCTCTTCAAGTTCATACTGGCCTTTGAAAACAACAATGATGTCTTCCTGTGATCACTTTATCTCTGCTCTTTCACAGATTGAAATAAAATAAGTTTCCAAAATTTCAAGGCCAAAAAAGGAATGAAAACAAGCAAAGATACATTCAATGTACACCACCCCCATACCAAATAAATAAATAACATCCTCCAGTGTGGCACATAGAGACGGTATTGAGAGGGAGAGGTGTACAATAAATTGATTGATTAACTGCATAATTAAAATCAATAAAAATTAATAATTAATAATCATAAAATTATTTCTTAATCAATTGGCTAATATCATACTTAAACCACCAGTGTTTCATCCAAAGCTGTAACTTTTTGTAAATTAATGAAGTCATTAATCGGGAAAAAAATTAATTGATTAATCGGGAAAAAAAATCAAATAATTAATTGATTAATTGATTAATCAAGAAAAAATTAACCGCTTAATTGGTTAATCGATAAATCAAAAATATCATTTATAGCCACATCACTTGGTCACTGTCATGTCCAAATATCAGCTTCCCAGCTCAAAAGGTGCCTGAGATATTGGCCAAATGAGAAAGGAAATAAATAGATTCTTAATTAATCAATTAATTGATTAATCAAAAACAAAAAATACTGTTTTTGCCAAAGCTCTTGCTCACTATTGTGCCGAAATTCCAGCTTCCTAGCTCAAAGGATGGCTGAGATATCGCCCGGACAAACAAACAAACAAGAAAGAAACCGGAGTGAAAACCGAGTACTCCCTTTCAGCGCCCGTCATTGCCGGGCCCCCTTCGGTGCCCTGCGATGACGTCATGCAGCGCCTGGGGATGGAATAGCGGTGTACAACAAAATGTAACAAAATGAAGACTTGGTTCACATAAGCCAAACAATTAAGTTTTATGACTTACACAAAATGCATTCCTTTGTACAGTCTTTCTTATACATGGTCCTACTATGTACAATGTATCGGTCCTACAATGTGCCACAGCGTACGCGTTGGTGTATAGGAAAAATGTTTGAAGTGCAGAACGAGTAACTTGGTAAGGATGTCCTGCAGATGGCTCGGCAGGAAGTTTGCATTGTTGGTCCCGGCATCCTCTTTGTAATAGGAGCAGTTCCATAAATTTATCATTTCTTGTAAGCAGTCTTCGTTACGTTCGTTTTCACCAATCATCTTTGATCGAGTGTTCATCCTTATTAAATCTACAGATAGTTGATCCTCACTATTTCAAAGAAAGCAGTCATGTATTAAACAATATACATCAGCTATCCAGCAGCACAAATCTTAGGCGCTTTAATCAATCGGAACCAAATTCATCCATAAGTCAGAAATAGCTGATTTATCTCCTAAATATTTCATGATTGCTCCACACTTTGAAAAAATTATTAAAAAATAAAACTTCGCTCCTCTTAACTTCAATGCTGAAACTTCTTTAAATACACCCAGCTGTTAATAATAAAGTTTAAAATTCTCAGCTGTTTTCTTTAGAGGAAGTACAATTGCCATAATTGCTCGTATTTAGGAGCAATAAAGGTGTTGGCACTTTCAAATGTCCTGCAGCAATTATTTTGCTCTGTTGTTACTTATAAGATAGAAAATGCAAGTTATGTGAATACAACAATGGCTGCCACTACTACTTCTTTAATAACCCCAATTATCCCACCTTATTTTGGGGTTGGCCGGGGGAAGGTTTGGCCCGAGACCTGAGGTTCGACTGGTACTGTTTAGGGTAGGAAATTGGAATTTGCTTAGGCTGTCGGCAATAAGTCTCCTACACTTTCCGAAAGACAGTGTGAGATCATTAACATCCACCAACTAATTAATGCTAGTAAACTGGACACCCGGCCTACCATCCATCAGAGGGCCAGCATGGTTTGTGGTGAAACGCCATGCCTGCAAAGCACCAATTCGACAGTCTATAGTCGAGCTGAGAATAAAACCCACACTAACAATTAAAAGGTAAATTAATTACCTCTTTCTGCACCATACTGTTGGGCTAAATTAGATGCTGTGACCAGTTGTAAATTAACTTGGAGTTGTGCAAATTAAACAAAGCCAAAAAAGGAATTGATGCCACTGAGTGTACGTACACAATAGCATATCTAAAACATTATACAGTAATTACAAATAAATAAATTGTAAAATAATATATGACGGTGGTTTTAGAAGTAAACACTTTATTTATTTTCATTACCTTCATTAATTCCCCAGTAATGTTAACCAAAAGTGTTAATCGGTAATCTATATGATGAATCATGATGCTGTAGTCAAGGGCGATTGCCACTAGATGTCACATGTTGTTCAAGAATCAATGTGAAGGATTGACTGCAGCTAAGCACATTAAAAGAGCAACCAACAGTAAAGTTATTTTAGTTAAATTGAAAAATGCAGCTGATGTGCAACTACAACAACGACAATAAATGTTTTATGACTACTTTCCCCTTATTTCATGGAGTTGATGGCTTTCTTCCATATGGATCGACCCATTACACCATTTTTTATGCAAAACCAAAACGTTTCATATCTTTCTTGACAGTTTTAATATATGACTTTTTAGGATGTCCTCTCGGCTTTCTTCCTTCTCCACGAACTTTATTACTTTCTTTACAATTCATCTTCTAACTTCCATTGTACAGTACATAACCGTAGGCCTACCAACCAAGCTTTTTTGCCCTAAGTTCTTCACCACTATGATTTTTAATGTCTTCCTGATTTCTGGGCTCGGAAATCTTTCTTTCATTGAAAATCCATTCATCCATCCAGATTCTCAGAAATTAAATATTTACTTGGCTCATCAAACTGATACATCAGATGATATACAGTCTGGCATCCTGCTTTACTCTCCAAACACTCGGCCTATGGCATCCAAGGCCAACTCCACTCTTGAGTTACTGACTTCCTGCACACTTGTATCTAAATGTCGCTCGCAACGGAATCCTTTCATCTCTTGTCCCTGTTATGGCTGCAATGCCCTAATATAATAAAAAAGATATAACCACATTCAGAGGCCATTTTCCCCCGCAAAGCGGGGGTTGGCCTTTTTCGGGGACCGTGGTTGTTGTTGTTTTTCGGTCCCCTTTTTGAAGCAATGTTTTACGGCCGGATGCCCTTCCTGCCACCAACCCTTTTTGTCGCCTTTTACGACGAGCAGGGAATTACCAGTGAACTGGTACTCAATTAGCCGACCTCGGAAGGATGACAGGCTGAGTCAACCCCCTGGCGTTAATTCAGCGATCGACCGGGATTCGAACCCAGGATCCTGGGATCCTAAGCTGGCACCCTAGCCACTAGCCCAACACCAGGCTACTAATAGTAGAGTAGCCCTAATAGTAGAGTCAATATACCACGTAACCCCAAAATAATTGCAAAAAAACGTTTTATGACATTGACTTGTAGTATTTGATGTGGAGAACAACATATCAAAAGTTGGACAATTTCTGCGCACGGGAAAGTCTCCAAAAATGACGTCAAAAAACAAAATGGCCGCCGGCAGAAAAACGTCAAAAATCTGACCGATAACCATAAAAAAATTCAAATTGTAAATCTGATGTTTGAACAAATGTTCTTTTCACCAATGTTTTTCAAATAACAGTACTTTCTGGAATGAATGTCGCATTTGCAATGATGTCACGACGTCATCTATGACGTCATCAGTGACCCAATCAAGGGAACACTCTAGTATTACTCACTACCGATGTCATAATGTGTAATATCCAACATTACGGCTTCTCAGGTGCCGTCTTGTTCATCATCCTCTTCTGTCACTGGTTCATTTGTCATATTGTCACAATTGCCATCTTGGCAATGCCCACATGCACTGGTACATTCGAGCCCATGCTTTCTGCAGGTACACCTTAGGGTTTTTCACCCTCCTGAACAGTTGCAGTGAATCATCTGAAGAAGTACATCTGGAGCAGTGCTTTTGTCTGTCATCACTGGAATGAGTTTTCCCCCTTCTACCCTCCATCCCCATTCGGACGGCTCCATTTCATCACTGCGGCCAATCCACTCCATAACCTGGTAATACGCCCGCAGGGAGTGAAATTTACATGCTGAGGATGTTGGGGGCAGTCTTTCAGGCATGACAAAAGCCTTAGCTCTCGCAACTTTCTTGCAGAGCATATTGTACCTGATAGATGCCAGGGAGTCATTCTGATTTGCATTGAACAGTGCCACCATTGCCCTGCAGCCACTGGTTTCCACAGCATCCTGACTTTGCTTTGGTGAGCAGAACACTTTCGAAGAGTCTTTCATTTCCTTTTCTTTCTTGATGATTCTTTGGAACCCCGATTTCTTTCCGATCCCAAATACTCTGGACGTTGAGTCGCATCCGGTGAACGCATGAATGAACAATAGATCACTACAGACTGCTTCTCCAAGTATCTTCTTAAGGACCTTGATATTATAGACATTTGATTTTACCTTGTCCGAGCGGAAATAGAGTTCAGTGCAGTTTGTTGTCTCAGCGTAGTAGAGCAACAGTCGGAGGAGATCGATGTCTTCTCCAACGAGTGTGGTAGACTTGAAAGCAGACTTTGTGACGGCTGCTTTTGCGATCTCAACATCGGCATCTCCTTCAGCTTGGATCACCTCGGAGCCCCTCTGTCGCAATCGTTCCATGATGAGCTGGATAATTGCCTGCTTGTTTGCTTCATTTGACAAGAAATCCTCCTTTTTCCAAACAATGTTGTCACCCCTGTAATGTTCACCTTGTTCGCATTCTTATTTCTACTTCTATGCTGATGAGCACAGTCTTTTATGCTTGGCCCAGCTCCATAACCATCAAACACTACAGTGGCTTTGGCATAGTGTTTGACTGTGAATGAGGCGTAGTCATCTGCAATTGAACTGTAGGTGCACCCCTCCATCCATTTTAAGCGGTGCAAAAGCGATCCCCCATCTAGAACATAGTGATCTGTCCCTGGGACCATCTGTGTGACAGCATTGTCCGATTTGGGTGAAGCATAGTTCCTTATCGCTTCCGCCAATTGTGGCTTATCCGGCTGACGTAAGATGTTCTTTGCTTCGAACAAAGACATCGGGTATGGACTGAGTTCATAGTTCATCACTTCGTCTATCTGGAGATCACCTGTCTGTGACACAACTAGGAACCTCTGGAATAACAACACTGGATCTATGGTACGATCCTCGGCTACTTTGACTGCACTGCCGGATGCAAGTGTCTTGACTTTCGAGCTCCTTTTGTGCGAATACGAGAAAACGGAGTGACTATCCATATTCTTGACTATGTCATTTCCTATTGTGAATAGGTCATGTACATTGACAATCTCATTTGCAGTAACCCCTGTGATGATATGATGCAATGATTTATCATCCGAAAACGGCGTGAAGCTGTCCAGTTTGGCTGCAACCTTAACAAGGTCAGCCTCATCTCTGCTCACTCTGGAGGTGGACAACTCCTTATGTTGTTCACCAGTTGTGTAACTATTTGCGGTCAGTTCTTGCATGGCAAGGTTGTAAGAAGATGACCCTGTGGAAGACATAGTCCAAATTGCTCTCTGGTGCTCTGACATCCCACTTCCTCGCGTCAGGCCCCCTTGGCTTTTTAGTGAGTGCATTGGTGTCTGTTCTATCACAAGATCAGAGCCAAGGCCAGCCCAGTATTGGCTGCTGCGCCTGATTACATGGAAGCCAGACTGGACTTCTGATGAACATCAGGATTTTCATCGTCCAATGCGTGCATCTTCTGGAGATAAAGACGAGCTGACTTCAGATAATTGGGATGGCCAGCAGCCGCAAATAACGGCAAGCAAGCTGAGATGGCACGGAGATGCATCTCCCATGACCCCATTCGATCAGCTGCAACAAGTGCCAGAGCAATTCCTACCATGCGCTGGTAGTTGATCCACAGTGCGCTGGTTTTGGAGGTCCCTGCCAATTCATTCCTTTTGAGTGTCAAAGCTTTGTCAATCTGGCAAATGCAATCTGATTGCAACAATGACTCCAAGTCATTTTCACCAGTCTCCATCAGCGTGTAAAGTTTCTCTAGTTCCTTCACCTGGTCCTGAAAACCAGGGTCATCCTCCATTATTTTAGCCACAATGTGACATGTAAGACACGACACCTCTTTTGACGCTAGCATGGTTGATACCTTTAGCTCCTTTCTCACGAACCACCACTGTCTCCTCACAATCCAATTCCCTTTGGCATAAGGGGCAGGTTTCTTTGCTTGAGCTCATTTTCTATCCTGGAAAATATTAAAGTTAGGAAACATGTCATCGGTTGAAATGCATATTTACTCACCACTAAATGCTTAATTGGCTATATTTCACATAAATGATTAGCAATTGCCTCCAAACTCTGTAATGTGACAGCTAACATCATAATTAAACATCATACAAAAAGGTAACTTCATAGGTTTAGTGGTTTTTGACATTTAGGCTTCCTTAGATTCAACATTAAAATGCTGGTACGCAACAATCAAAACCTTTTTTTTTTTAAACATTTTTTTATCTTTTTACAACAAGTCCAATTAGATTATAACGTAATTACCCCAATCATCATTAATAAGTGGTGGTGGTCTTAATCTGGTATGTTCCATCTTAATAGTGTCAAGTGAAAACGGGGGCAGATTTGGGCCATTTTTTAATGTCAGAAATTTTTACTTTCCCGTGCTCCATGTCTGTCTAACTTTTAATATGTTGTTCACTATGCCTTAAAGTACAAGAAATAACCATAAAACGCTTTTTTGTAATTTTTTGGGGGTAGGGGTATTTTGGCGCTATATTGACTATACTATAAGGGAATGTTCTCAGTCCAGTCCTTTTCCTCATTTTCATCAACGATCTCCCTGACTCTCTAGAAAATCCTATTTATCTCTTTGTTGATGACTACACCCTCTGCCGTGACATCCCTCATCTTTCGGACAGACAGGGAGCCCCTTGCCTCTCTTCAGACTTTGACAAAATCACAAGCGGTCAAACATATGGAAAATGTCTTTCAATTCTGAGAAATCCCACACACTTGCTATCTCCGAAAGGACCATCTGCGAACCCTCCAATGTATTTCTGAACAACCTTCTCAAAGTTCAGTCACCCAAATTCTTGGGTCTCACTCTCAGGTCTCACTCTCAGCACTCTCAGAGCTTACAACCACATTTCAAAGTGGGCCACCAAAGCCAGACTCATGATCATTAAATATTGTTATGCATCCTCCATCATGTAAAGTCATTCCTTGGCATACCTGAAATCCTATCAACCTACAGGACCTTCATCCACATATTGATGGAGTACTGCTCTCCCCTCTGGACTGGCAACACTGTCTTACACCTTGCTCAGCTTGACACCATGAAAACCAAGGCCGTCAAGATCATTGGAATCTCATGATAAAGCTGATCATGGGCTGATCACTTTGCCATCACAGACAGGTCGATTGTCTCTTTGTCCTCTTCCACTTCCTTGCTTTGTAGATGGTCTTCCGCCTCCTTTACAAGTCTTGTCCCCTCTGCCCTCTCCGTGCTTTGTACCCCCAGGTTTCTGCAGGGTGCACTCAGTCAATCATCAACTCCCTCCTAGTGAAACTCCCAATATCCAGAATCACTGCTCACCTCCACTCATTTGCTCCTCTTTTTCCCCACATGTGGAACCTACTTCAACATTTGCATCAATCTCATTCTTCCCACCAGGTCGTCAAGACAGCTGTTCACCACTATCTCAGATCACTACCTCCCTTTAAAAACCATGATCTTTTCCACGCCTGTTAACCCCCATTCCCATAAATTTGCAGTTTTTCCTTCCTTGGAGTTTTCTTCTGCATCCATTTTATCAATCCCCAGCATTCTCCTCTACCTCTCATCCCCCACATCCCTTGTTGGCCTTATCCCTCAGCCATGTTGTTCGCATTTCTCCTTTCTCTTTCTGTGTCCAGTGTCCTTCTCTTTCGAAGAATTATGAACTGTGCGTAGAACACTGAGATGGAATTGTGAGGAGGTATAGGTCAGGGGAAGGATATAAAACAATTTCTGGAGTGTTGAAAGTTCCCAAGAGAACAGTGAGCTCCATCATTGGGAAATGGAAAGCATATGGAACTCCCAGACTCTTGCTAGAGCTGGCTATGTGACCAAACTAAGTAACCGGGCAATGAGGACCTTTGTCAGGGAGGTGACCAATAACCCAATGACCACTCTGCCAAACTAGAGTTATTTGGCTGAGATGGGAGAAACTGCCGGAAGGACAACAGTCTCTGCAGCACTTCACAAATGTAGGCTTTATGAAAGGGTGACCACACGGATTCCACTCCTGATAAAAAGGCACATGGGAGCATGCCTGGAGTTTGCAAAATGGCGCATAAAATACTCTGAGAGCACGAGGCCAAATATTCTGTGGTCTGATGAGACGAAAATTGAACTCTTTACCCTGAATGCAAAGCACTATGTCTGGTGAAAACCGAGCACAGCTCATCACCCATCTAACACCATCTTGGTGATGGCAGCATCATGCTATGGGAACCGTGAAGCATGGTGGTGGCAGCATCATGCTGTGGGGATGCTTTTCAGCGGCAGGGAATGGGAGACTTGTAAGGATATAGAGAACAATGAATGGAGCCAAATACAGGTAAATCCTTGAGGACAACCTACTTCAGAGTGCAAAAGATTTACATTCCCAGAGGACAATGACCCCAAGCATACAGCCAAAGTAACACTGGAATGGCTTCAGAACAAGAACATAAAAGTCCTTGAGTGACCCAGCCAAGCCCAGACTTGAATCCCATTGAGAATCCGTGGAAAGACTTGAAGATTGATGTTCACTGACACTCCCTATCCAACTTGACAAAGTTTGAGAAAATCTGCAAGGAAGAATGGGAGAAACTCCCCAAATCCAGATGTGCAAAGCTAATACATACATATCCAAGAAGACTCAAATCTATTATCGCTGCCAAAGGCGCAGCTACGAAGTATTGACTCCAAACTGAATACTTATGTAGTACTTATATGTCTGTATTTCATTTTCAATAAATTTGTAAGAACTTCTAAAAACATGTTTTTACTTTGTCATAATGGGGTATTTTGAGTAGATCAGTAACAAATAATTTAAGTTTAATCCATTTTAAATTCAGGATATAACACAACAAAATGTGAAAAAGTCAAGGGGTGTGAATACTTTCTGAAGGCACTGTATATACTGTCGTGTGATTCCCCTCGGTTAATACTGGAAAATCATGGATAGCAATTTGAGCGTTATTTGAGGCAACGACCAATGGCGGATTTCTATGCAAGCGTGGGAGGAAGAAGGAAAAGAAGAAGAAGCGGGAATTTACCTGACGGTCCGCGCGCAGTCTTCAACCTTACAAATAATTAAACTCACACGAACATGGGGTTTAGAATACAAGGGAAAATAATAAAAGGGTTTATTCGCAATAACTATCGGGACAGGAAAATAATGCGCCGTGGTAAATAAATGTTCTACTTTGGGACGTCCCCACACCAGACCTAAACAACTGGACAAATGGGAAGGATAATAAAATTAATCATTGTGTTTGTGTGATGCGTTGTATCTATCTGGGTGTGATGTCTGGAACAATCAGGTCCATTCAGGCTCGTCGTTCAGGCCCCAAGCATGCAAGCCGGGCACGGCTCTGATCCCCGGGAACTACTCGGCCGTCGGCGCGACCAGGCCTCGATTCCCTCGTTCACGCTCCGCTAGGCCCTCCGTACGCTGCTGCCGCAGGCCTCGTGTCCCCACGCGATCGCTCACGAGGTCCGCGCGTGAACACAGGAAAGGAGGATCGTCAGCGGAAGTTTGGGGGCAGGCAGGAGGTCCAAGAACGAGAGATGCGAGAACGAGAGAGAGTCGAGGGACGTCCGATTGTAATCACTTCCAAACGAGCAGAGTGAGGCAAGGGCAGTAGAGTGAAAAATGTGCTCCTTCCATGTACTTTTATCTTTTTTATGCCTCCGCTGACAAAGTCGCCGGAGGCATTATGTTTTTGGGATGTCCGTCCGTCCGGACGGGCTAAACCTTGTTTTTCTCAGCAACCATATGTCCGATTGAGACGAAACTTTCAGGGTAGGAGTGACACCCATGCAAAATGTTTTTATGATAATTGTGATGTCATAGGTCACGTGGTATGGCAGCCATCTTGGATTAAATGCAAGTTATTTCAAAATTATTTCTCGGAAACCGCTGAATGGAAAAATTTGAAACTTGGCACATTGTCAAGTACTCCCAATGGGGAACAAAAGCATGATAATGATGACATCATAGGTGAAGTGGTATACCAGCCAAAAATGTTTTAATCAAATTCCTTATCCTAAAAATCTGAAATTGCATGCACATGATCTATGACCCATTTGTATTGAAATATAAAATTTATGACATCATAGGGCACATGGTTTGGCAGCCATATTGGATTGAAGGAAAATATTAAATAATTATATCTCTGAAACCGCTCACTCTGTCTATGCGAAATTTTACAAATATCATCGAACAGCACTGTTGCATATAGTTTGAAAATGATGATGTCATAGGTCACGTGGATTGGCAGCCATCTTGGATAGAAAAACAAAACTTATCCGATCAACACAAAACTTCACAAATGTGATCCCCTACCCATACATATGCAAAGTTATGGCATCTACCCGTTGTGGGACTATGCGGAGGCATATTGGCGACACAGTCACATTGTTTTAGTTTATATTCCTTCGAGAAATATTACTATATATAATTAGTGTGCTCCTCCAATGTCCTTCTTAATTCTAAAAGATTCCTGCTGTCATTTAATAATATATTTTACCATTGGAACCTTGGAACATTGGAATTTGATCGCTGAATTAACGCCAGGGGGGTTGACTCAGCCTGTCATCCTTCCGAGGTCGAGGTCGGCTAATTGAGTACCAGTTCACTGGTAATTCCCTGCTTGTCGTAAAAGGCGACAAAAAGGGTTGGCGGCAGGAAGGGCATCCGGCCGTAAAACATTGCTTCAAAAAGGGGACCAAAAAACAACAACAACCATGGTTCCCGAAAAAGGCCAACCCCCACTTTGCGGGGAAAAATGGCCTCTAAAGGTGGTTATTGGAACCACTACATTAAAGCTCTATGTCCCACTTCTTCTTCCTCAATCGCAGAAACACGAGCTTTTAAAGCAGGCAAGTTTGTTTGTGATTAAACGACCAAATTTTTGTTCCAAGTAAATCAATTATTACCTATCCAATTCTACCAATTGTATTACTCTACGAAAGCAGAAACTCTTTAGAATAAAGCGTTACGGATGGAGAACCTCAGCTCCTTTTATATATGGAAGATTAGCAAAGAACATGTCCTTACAGACTGGTTAATACCAGTTCTGCCACTTTTGTCTTTATGGCCTGATTTATTATGACTAGTAATGCTGGCTTTCACCAGGTGGCAACATACGATACACATTTACGTAAGGAGAATTGTGAGGTCTTCTATCCACCCTGATCCGGCCATATCTCTGAAACTGTTTTATCCCCTGAAACCTTCTTGGGTACACCCCAAGTAAAACCAATAGTTTTGAATTCATTCTGTCCAGCAGTTCAGCAGTGCACATGACTAAAACATACATACAAACAGTGTGATATTTAGTGTGATAATCCCCCACTTTTTCATGTCAATGGTTTTCATACAGGAAATTGGGGTATTTTATTATGACTTGTAATACCCCCTCACACCGTGGAATGGCGCTATACGATACCCCCCTCCCCACCCTGAACTCTGAATGCTATTAAAATAACATTTTGGTCTAAAACCTTCCCGTGTACACCACGAGGACAACCTCCAGTTTTTCAGCAGTCACGAGTGCATAGAAGTGAAGCAAACAAAACCAAACACTTCTCGAATTACATATCACATGATTCTCATCAAAAACATTTAATTTGATTGCTTTTGTGACCTCATAAGCATGTTTTGTATTGTTGCTTTTCACCGACAGCACTCAATTAAAGTGTGAGTGCATAGGCGGACCCAGTGGTGAGGGGAAAGGGGGTGCACAACCCTCAACTCCCTTCAGATTTTCGTTGATAAATGATATGCTATGATATTGGATAAAGTTCAGTGGCAGATACAGAGTGGTGCGCACCATTCGAATTTCTTTTCATATGAGATTCGCGTGTGTTTACAGGATTCGCGTGTGAAACTAGGTGTCGTGCTAATTTTTTAAATACCGCATTAAATGTGTGTTTCCCAATCACGCTGTTCATCTTTTAAGAGAGCTTTAAATGTGTTTCCCAATTGTCCCGTTACTGGATTTTGTTGCAGGTTGTGACCATACCTCGGTCATTCTTGTTTTAACTAAGGAATGGTTGGGCAAGTCGGCTCACCAGGCCACCACTTCGGTCATTAGTCATCGCAAATCTGCTGAACTGTTGGGCCAGAGAAGAATGCAACTTCCAAGACTGCAAACTTGCAAACTTACAAAAAGGAGTATGCAAATAACAACAATCACAGCCACAACAACAACAACTACATATTATAAAAGATCCTTTCTCACGTGTTTTACTTCATTTTACATCCTCATGGACACAGATACACATGCAATATGTTTGTGAAGTACAACATGATGCCTTTTGATTAAACCCATCAGCCAAGCGAAGGGAGGCACGCCTCATGATAATGAAACAGAAATATATCAACGTTCAAATAACAGAAGGAATGCTTATCTAAAGCCATGAAAAGTCCCAGCAATGTGATGACAACTTTCAATGCATTATAGTCATTCGAGATATAAGTGATAGATAGTCATTACCAGACTCGGTGTCATAATGGTTGGAGCATTCGCTCTGATTCTGGGAGGTTGGCGGTTCGATTCCGACCCTGGCCGGATCACACCAAACACTTTAAAATGGTGCGTGCTGCTTCCTTGCTTGACGCTCAGATTTTAAAAAAGGATAGAGTATGGACAAACGACCATAGATTGGCAACCACTGTACAGGCTTGATAGGCCGAATGGCCTCCTGCATTGAAGCTCTTTACAAGTGAACTCATATTGTTATCAATAACAGTTGGGTGAACAGGTAGAACACACCTTTGAGCTGTATAATGTGGATTCGATTTCCAATATGGATATACACTAAGATTGGTGCATTACAGGCAGGGTGTTGCATTGCAAAATGTGCTCTCACTCAGATTGACATTAAACTTGAAGTCCTTTGTGGTACTCTTAGTTGGTGAATGGTAAAGATCACATGGTATTCTTCACAAAGAGTTTTCATCAACACCCTGGCAAAATTCCAAATTCCTGCCAGTTTTAGTCCAATATCAAGCCTGGCCAGCCAGTTAGTGAAAGACTTGGGCCAAAAACCTTCTAGCCTAACCCACAGGAAGTCAAAAAAGTAGATTGAAATGGAAAAATAATTAATGAAATACACCCGATATCACTTTCTCCTTATTTCACTTCTGACTGCAGAGAGAAAGTGAGGGCACAAAATGGCATCACCAGAGGGCCCCAGAACGTTATGTCACTCCCCTCAAGATCACAGGCTGTGTTTGTCTGAAGTCAAGTCGTGTGTTGTATGGTGTCTCTGTATGCACGTGTGTGTATGATTTGTGTGACAACTCTTCATTGAGCCCCCCCCCCCCCCTCTTTCAAAACTTTTTCGAAAAAATTAACGGAAGTTTAAGTTGCTTTATGCTGCATTGATAAATTATGACTGTTTGAATGATCGTTTTAAGGCCATTTTCCCCACTAGAGTGGGGGTTAGCCTTGCGGGCCCTATGACAATCATGGTTCCCTGTTTGAGGAAATGTTTTTATGTTCGGATGCCCTTCCTGACGCCAACCCTTGGTCGCCTCTTACGATGCGCAGGGATGCGGTGTACCTATTCTAAATCGGGGTACACACCGTGATCATTTATCCCAGCAAGCTGGTACTCAATTTGCCGACCTCGGAAGGATGACAGGCTGAGTCAACCCCCCTGGCGTTAATTCAGTGATCGACCGGGATTCGAACCCAGGATCCTAGGATCTCAAGCCAGCACCCTAACCACTAAACCAACACCAGGCTTGTTAATTGTTTGTTGTTTGTTGAAAAGAAAAGAGGTAGAAATGTGTTGGACAGTAAAAAAATTACTTGATAATTGGAAAAGATTATCTTGGAACATTTCGAATTCCTGCTTTAACCTACAGAGGGCACTGCGTCGGTTGCATAGCCATGCTCCAACAATGATCAATCCTGTAGCCAAATGCTGCATGCCAAAGAAAAGAAAACTAGAAGGGCACATGGAAGAGCGCATACCTCCGCCAGGCTGTACAGTTTACGTTTTGTATCCCACTGATAGGCCGGAACTGCATCCGGACCTGAACCAAAATCTATTCAGCTTCTTCTTCTCACCTATCCAACTCATCCACCAAGTTTTGTCATAACTCATTAATAGCTCTTTGAAACATCATGCTAAATATAGTTTTTGGCCCCATCTCTGAATGGTGAAGAATTGCTACAAAATCAAAAAATATTATCTTATATGGATCGCATCTGCACCAAAATCTCATCAATTTGTCTCTGTCACACACCCAACCTGTCCAACAAATTTCACCCAAATCCATCCATAACTTTTTGAGATATCCTGCTCACAGACAAACAGAGACAGACAAACAGATGAAAAATCGGTCAGAGACCGAGGAGTTGCCGGAATGTACTTTTTTATTGGCAATTTTGGACAAATATGGTGGCCGAACCACGTGACCGATGACGTCATCATTATTTGTTTTCTAAACTAATTTATTCCTTGATGATGCTCAAGAAATTTCATCTTGATCGGATGAAGTTTTGTACTTGTCGAATTATGACGTCATAATGGAGGCACCTATGACATCATCATTAACATATTTATTCCCCATGGAGAGTTCTTTACAATGAGCCATGTCTCAATTCTTTCTATTTAGCACTTTCGGAGATATAGAGGTGCAAATTTTTTCCGTTTTTCCAAGATGGCGGCCGAACCACGTGACCGGTGACATCATCATTATTTTTTTTCTCCACCAGTTTATGCCGACATGGCGCTCAAGAAATTGCATCTTGATCGGATGAAGTTTTGTACTCGTCGAATTATGACGTCATAATGGAGGCACCAATGACATAATCATTAACATATTTTATTCCCCATGGAGAGTTCTTTACAATGAGCCATGTCTCAATTTTTTCAATTCAGCACTTTCGGAGATATAGAGGTGCAGTTTTTTGGTTTTTCCAAGATGGCGGCCGAACCACGTGACCGATGACGTCATCATTTTTTTTTTCTGCACCAGTTTATGCCGTCATGTCGGTCAAGAAATTGCATCTTGATTGGATGAAGTTTTGTACTTGTCGAATTATCAAATTATGACGTCATAATGGAGGCCTAGGGCCGAGAGAGTTAAAAATTGGGCACAGTCTATTCCAGTGCAAGACAAATATGTGTGTAAAGTTTGGCGATTCTACGTGCAACGGTGTAGACGTAGTGCTGCGCACAGACAGACAATCGGACAGACAGACAAACAGACAGATAAACCAACCGATCAACATATTTGCCGGAATCTTTACCGGGCAAGTAACAAACCGGGATGAAAACATAACCTTAGGTGGTGGAGGAATCCTAAGGAAGAATTGAAAAGAATCTTCAGATATAACTTAATAAAAGACAGCATACTTGTAAAACATGTGCTGACCTGGAAGTAGCTGAGCGGGAAGATGCCCTGCCTCAGTTTTTGGCCCGGCGGTGCGAAGTAGGTCAGGTTGACTGCTGCTGTGACCCACACCATGCTCGACATCAGCATGCCGGGAGATGAGATAAAGGGGCAAAGAAGTAGCAAAATGCCCAGCAGGACCTGATGAGCAGCTTTTGGTGGTTTGCTGTTGCTGTTGCTTCGCAGACAAAGCCATGATGGCCTGGGAGGCACAGCAAGATGGTTACTAAGGATCAGGAAGGTTATAGATGGTGGGAATGTTATTAATCAGAACCAAAGACAATTCGAAGTTGTGTGGAAAGAAAATGAAACTGAACTGACCAGAAGAGTGGTACAGTTGCTAAATTATCATTCTGAACCCATTAATTCCTGAACAACACCAGGCTCGTGCATCACAGTGCACAAAGCTTTCATATAGAGCTCAAAGGAGTACGGATCCCCACTGTGGAGTGGTGCACCTGCTTCCCACCTTTCCATTATTGAGGGGGATGGCAACAAGGCCTTCCACGCCATTAGAATCGCAAGACAGGAGGCAGATTTCCGAGGACTATCATTCCACGACTAATGGCAAGGTGGTGGTCCCTCTAATTTAAACTTCCACCCTAATTGGTGGGCCTACATCTGTTCCCTATAATATCCTTGTATCAACAATATCTTAAGTGTACACAGAGGTAACTCACTTTAGCTTTAAGCGGTCTAGTCTGGGTTCGATTTATCGACCCGACTACAAACTGTTGGATTGTTCAATGATCGTGTCGTCTCTCGTTTGAACGTGAAGCGAGATCTCCTGTCTGCTAGCATTAGTGAGTGGACCTAAAGTATCTCACAACAAATATGTGAGTTATTGCTGGAACCCTGAACAAATTACAAACTCCTGGTGTCTTCTCTTGAATGTCAAGCTTGGCCAGTGAGTTTGTGAAGGCTTTCACCAAACGTCCTTCTCTGTCGACTCCAAAGTAGGGAGTAGGATAAGGACAATAAGGAAGTAGGACGAGTAGAGAGATCACAAGTTCTAGTTCATGCCCATAAATCATCAATCAGCATTGACTGATGTTTTGAAAACAATAGCCCTGTCATGGGAATTTAAAATGTTTAAAAACGAACATAATTGTCAACTTTGAACACAATTCATTGTCAACTAAGTGTCCAAAATATGACATTATTACTTCTGAATATGACATTTCACCAAAATATGACTCCATTATATATACAAGCGTGACTTGGCACACTCCGCGTGCCTCACCACAGTCGTTTCAGAGGGATAGGCATCTTTGACCATTTTGGTGTCTTTTGGGTCTTTTGTGTCTTCATGGTGTTTTGGGTCTTCAGGGGCATTTGGGTCTTCAGGGTCTTTTGGATCCTCTGGGCCTTTAAGGGTATTTTGGGTCTTTGGGGTGTTTTGGGTCTTCGGTGTCTTTTGGGTCTTCGTTGTCTTCAGGTGTTTTGTGTCTTACGGGTCTTTAAAAGTGTTTGGGGTATTTTGGTTGTTTGGGGTATTTTGGGTCTAAATGGTCTTTGGGGTCTTCTGGGTCTGCGGGGTGTTTTGGGTCTTCGGAGTGTTTTGGGTCTTCTGGGTGTTTTGGGTCTTCAGGGTCTTAAAGGGTCATCAAAGGTCTGAGGGGTCTCAGCAGTCTTAACGTAATTAAGAGGGTGTTAATTTTATTTGAAGAAGAAGAAGACGTTTTGGTCGCATATAAACATAACGACATACGTTTGCTCTATTATAATAAAGATATATATGACATTCATTCATGTGTGTGTGTGTGTGTGTGTGTGTGTGTGTGTGTGTGTGTGTGTGTGTGTGTGTGTGGCTTTCTGTCTTCATTTGTTCCTTATGCACAGCCACATCTTTCAAGTTACAAACTCCAAGGTCGGGGTAAACAAATACAACTTTGTGCCGGGGGGAGGGGGGAGGGACATAGGCTATGTGGCCGTGAGAGCTGGGGGGGGGGGGGGGGCAAAATAAATTCTCGATGTAAATGTGTATTGTGTAGCGCCACCTGGTGTTGGTGGCAGAGTGTATTACAATTTCCTTTTTTACCTGGGCAACGCTGAGGTTAAAGCACTCTTCACACAGGTAAATCTGTCCTCCAATATTTCTCCCACCCCACCAAATGGAAGGGCTTGTCAAAGCCCCCCGAAAAGATATATGTACAGTATACCTCTCCCCTTCCTTTGTCCTTTCACCTCTCCTTCCCCACCCCTCCCCTTCCCACCTCCCCTACCCTTTCACCTCCACTTCCCCCCCCCCCCCCCCCGCCTCCCCGGGCAATGTCGGATACTTGAGGTAGAATTCCATCGAATAAAACTTTGAATCTTTCAATACATCAAAGCTTGTTTTAACTCACCAAACCGGTAGTTGGATTTGTGTTTTATATCTTGTGCCCAAACCATAAATGTAGCGGTACAAGAACCATATGCAGCAAGTGAGTGGGTGCTTCTTGTCCTGAACCATCTAAGTACAGGAAATTAATGGAGTGAACAGGGAATGCCGGCATTGACTCACAGACAGGTGGGCAGTTTGTACAGCTCCAGATAGAGGAAGGCCGAGGGAAATATTTGGGAGAGATGGTGAGATGTGCAAGCTTCGTGAAGCTGCATTCCCCTCTGTGACTCCATGCTGTTCTGTGGCATGCTGAGAGGGAAAATATCAAGGGAGACATGAAATACCAAGCTGTGTTATATTTGAGGACGTTCATTAATGCAGGTGACTGTGAGGTGATTTTGAGTCTTAAATAACAACTTCCTGTCCTTGAAGTCAACATGTTAGGTCAAACACAGCAAATTAATAAAGCATCACACACATACTGCACCATCATAGCATCCAATGCCTTTATTTCTCTTTGGTACTGGAATTGTTTAACCATATTGCTATGGTAATACAGCTGTAGACTCTTGTGAAGAGAAATGAATAGGTTCTGTGGACTATTAACATTGTCTACCAGCTTTAATCAATGCTTGTACTACTCTACTTTTTATACTTCTTCTTTAATGTCCATAATTGTTCCCACGTTATTGTGGAGTTGGACAGAGGAAGGTTGGCCCAGGTCTTTCACGATCCAGCTGGCCAGGCCTGAATTTCAACTAAGGTTAGGGCAGGAATTTAGAATTCTCACCTATTCTTCTCAAAGGACACTGTGAGACCTTTAACATCTACCAACTAATGCCGGTAGACACGAAGCAATGCTTCTAATAATGTGTGTGTGTGTGTGTGTGTGTGCATGTATATACATATATATATATATATTGTTACGGAACCCAACGTCGGCCTCTGTTCCCCTTACCGAGGGGGGATTAGTCTCCTCGTCTATGACTGGCCGACGTGGTCCCTGACACTGCACAGCTACCTCCGGAAAGGCAGGTGCGCAGCCCCGTTCGTACCGCAGACAGATGTTAATTGCCGAGCGGTTTTAGCAACCGCGGCACGAACTATTAACAGAAACTAACCCGATCCTTGAACGTTGGCCAAAATCGCGCCACAGGTTTTCAATGGGGAAATCACTAAAACGACCGAATGTGAAGAAGAAGCAGAACAAAGGTAGGAAATACAAATATGATTTATTTACTAATTACTATTTACACAATCAAAGAAACCAAGGAAGAAGGAAGAATAAGAAAATAATTACAGAAAGAGGGACGGACCAGAAGGACACAGTGCAACGCTAGCTTACCTATGGCAGTCTTACTTAAACACCCAGGACAGAACAAACAAAGACAGACTCACACGAATGGGAAATGGAGGCAGGCACGAGTGGCTGGAAAGGAGGGAAGGTTCAGCTCGGACCAGAGGGATGGCTGGACGGACGAGGCGGGATCACAAGGCGGGGAGGATGCGGGTCTGGTCCGTGTAAACGGCAAGGCTCCAGGTGAGCGGCCGCTGATCCTCCGCAATCTGGGTCACACGGTCGCGTTGCTTCGCCGCAGCGGGTCGAAAACTGCACGTCAAAGCTCGACCTTCAGCTCCTCCTTCACTGACTGCTCCGTGCGCCCTCCTCACTCATCTCTCCTCTATCTCATCTGAGGTGGGGGCGTCCCGCCGCGGGTTTTATGCCACGCCTCACCAAGCCATACCCACCGAGCCTGTGGTTGGTCGTTCGGGGCTCCACCCTTGATGATGAGGTGGGGGCCACGCCTTTCTTCCCCGAACCGACCACGTGCGTAATGGAGGACGAATGCAGTTGGCAATCGCTGACAAAAGGGAAATTGGAAGGGAATCTACCTTATTTGAATTCGGTGCAATGGAGTGTCAATTAATGGAAGACAACGCCTTAAACTAATACACATAATAAGGAGATAACTATTGAACAGGGAGATCTATGATTTGCTACGTGATTGTATATGACCTAACTAAGGGACGCCCTTTGACCTTTACACACAACACAGAGGGTGATATTTACACAAGCTTCATTACAACGACAATAAAAAAACCACAACACAATTCTCAAATCCACAACACTGCACCCTCCTCCTCTTAGGCACGTCCCGGGCCTATTAAACCTTTACCTTTAGTGTGGCACGTAGGTGTAGTTCCCTCTACATTTAACCTGACCCTGAGTGTGACAGTTTTAAAACACAAATAAATATGTCCCGCTGCTGCATTGCACCCTATCTAACAGATTTACGCCCACAGCTAACCGAATTGTGGAATTGTCTTCAAACTACAACATGAACGATGGGGGAGCATTATTTACAGTTAACGCTGGTATTTACAAAACTAACCCCAGGACCTGTGATTGTTCTTTGGGGGGGGGGGGGGGGGGGAGACAGCCTGCCCTGCATCGACGCACCATACAGCACCAAAAACGTACCAAAACACCATAAAGCACCAAAAGCACCAACCAGTGCACAGTCATTGCAGTTCATAATAAAAATAAACAACCCCCTGGTGCTGGTCTTCCTCTTCGGCTCCCTCTGCTGGCCATTGTTATTCTTCCAGTTGTCGTCTTTCTTCATGTTCTTCTTGCTGGCGGCCTATTTGGACATAACAAAACAAGCACAGAACGTGTCCATTGTTTTTATTTATGGCCCAAAGGGCCGACTAGGAGTGGTTCACCTGTATGGCATAGGTGCCATGCTACCAAGGTCCGCCAGCAAGATCTCGGGCCATCATGGCCGGTTCCAGCAGAGGGGCCATGCCCCAACCCGTGGGGTCCATGAGTGGTGCTCAGCCACAGACATGTGGTCCATAAGTGGTGCATCGATGCAGGCAGCTGTGGTTGCGAGAGTTCTGGCACACAATGGCGGACTCCCGCACGCTCCCCTCAGTACCCAGAGAGCACAGTCCTCGGGTGGGAGACAGGGGGATAGAAGACAGGTGAGTGAGGGGTAAGGTCACAAGGGTACACATCAAACAAGGCAATGCAAGACGAGGTGTGTGCGGAGAGCGAAGTGAGAAAGCTCGTCCCTACCGTACGTCACCCCCCCTGTTACCTACTCTACCCTTGCTCTTACCCCATATTTACAAAAATCTACACATTTACAAATCCGTCACTACTGTCATGTCTTCCCCATATTTCCCCTATACCAAATTTGTCACCACAATCCCTATTTCTAACCAAATTTGCCATCATTCAAATTCGTCATCAATCCTCATAAGGAGGGAGAGATGGAACATCAGCACAATGTCACACCCATGTCATAATGCGTCTCACATTTCAACATTTGCACAAAAAATAATAAAAACAACCTGGCATGGCGTGGAGTTCTGTCACCTCATGTGAGTGGATGTAGATGGTGCGAGGAGATTCTTAATCCTAACTATCTTCTAAATGACATTAACACACTTTACACTACCCGGGGTCTTTCCCTGCCAATCCATTGGCCAACTTACTCTATGCGGTTTTAAGAACCAAATTCCCATTGGCCAAACTGTGGTGCTTCATCAATTTGGGGTCTCACTCCCCCGATTCAACTCCCTGTGCCCTTGCACAATTTCAGGACTGGGTCGTGTGGCTCTCCCAGCAGGTCTACCCACCTGCACACCTCCACCACTGTAGTTGCCTCCGAGCTTACCTGCTCCTCACCCTAACCTATCTAACTGGGGAAGGCCCTCTGGCGCTCTCCCCACTCAGTGCCCTCTCTGGCACTGGGCTACCCGGGTCCGTCCTCCGGATCCTCGGGCCCCATCCACAACTCTAACGGCTCCCAGAGCCCACCTGTGGCCTCACCTGGCCGACATCCTCACAGTGGTGGAGTGTCCAACCAACTACACACACTAACAGGCCACACGCCCAGCCATTTCCACGTCACTAATGCACCCATCCAAACACCATTCTTCCACCACGCACCACAGATGCCAATATCCAACCACAAGTTACCTACTCCCTCTACCTAACTCTTAAACTACCCTCCCCGGGTATTCGTGATAGGGGTCCACTTTTCCCCCATTCACACCTTCGCACCATCCACTCCACTCCACAGTTTTCACCATACTCACTCCATACCATCCATTCCATACTCCATATATTCCATACCATTTATTTAATACAACCATTCTCCATACCTGTATTTGCACACCTGTGCCATCTCACCTGGTGCCACCTGCACCCTCCTTCCTCCAGGACCATTTGCTCAACACAACACACAATCAGCATTACTCACTCATACACTGCTCCATACACCTGTTCACTTTTAAACACACACACGGCATCATCTGACCTACCTGGTGCCCTGCTAAAACTCGCGCTTCCCCGTCGCCCCTTTAAACTATTGCGCTCCCTTGTCATTATAATCCAACTACCCTCTCTATGTCCCCACTACCTGTCCACTGTTGCTACTTAAACTTACAGTTACCTATGGTCATCTTCTCTAGATCCCTACACACTTTATCCTAACCCTCCCGGGCTAGTTTTCACTGCCATAAACCCCATACACCTATAGCTCCTCTGCCCCCCTTATGTGAGGGATGGCAGAGTTGCCATCCCCCCACATCGGGCATGTCTCACTACCAATTTTGCTCTTAAATTTCAACCAATCACAAATTCCCTATCCCAAAATTTCGAATCCAAAACACGATCATCATCACAGTCCACTATATCCGAGCCTCGGTGTGTCATGGCATCATTAAAACTCGGCTTCGCAAAGCCGAGCAATGAATTTGGGTGGTTTGGTCGCCTGCAGGTTGAATCCGTACGGCATTCGGTTCGGGGTGGGAGGGCTTGGTCGGGCCGAGATTCCACGCACCATCTCGGCACGGCACGTTGCGGTCCCCGGCCCGATGGCTCAATCTCGCCCGGTCGGAACCCCGCCACCACAAGGGGGTACCGTGGCGCTTCCTCCCACCTGCCCTTGAACTGGACCGGTCGCCTTGCCCGACAAGGCCCGGACTCGACCGTGCGGGGCGGAGCCAAGCCCGAATCGGCAACGACGCTTCCAAGAGAAGCGATGCGGCACCGATCCGCGCCGGGCCTCGCATCAAACAAAGTGCACCGCACCCCGAGTGCTCGCCTCGGCTATCCGTCGCCCTAACTGCTAACCCGGTTAACGTCGATGCTTCACTTGCATGCTCACACCACGCGACCCTTTTCACACTCACCAAACCCGGCGTCTCGGCGCCTCCAGTGCATCCCACACACTCCGTCCATTCCACCACCGCACTCCCTGTTACACACCACACCTCTCGCGCACCCTCTTGCGCACACTCGCCATTCGCACACTTCGGTCCACACCTCTCCTCCGTTACACCCTCCGTAACACCCACCATGGGCGTGCACTCTTGCATCCACCCACTAACGCGCTCCGATGTGCCCTCCCGCACACGCACCACAACCAACTTAGGTGTGCTTCCTCGCACACGTTCCACCACCACCTTACTCTCCGTGTCACACTCATTTTCACACGTACACTCCGTATCGCTCTCACTCACTTTGTCACACTCCGTACACCCCGACGTGCATTCTCGCTCACACTCGGTTTCACATTCGTGCTTTGTAACACGCTCACTCTTTGACGCACACTTTTTCCTCACACGCGCGCCATTCGCTTTAACACAACACACACAGGACCTTCCAAGAACGCCCGGGTGCTTTCGCGATCCCAAGCGCATGACAATTCTCTTCGCGCCAGACATCCTCTTACAAAATCTCCCCTCACAACATACAGCACGACTCACCTGGGGGATCCTTTTCTCCACGCGCACCTGCAAATCTTTATAAGGATTAGCAAGTACGGCATCAGGATGTGTATTCGGACTTTGAGCAATTTCAATTCCTTCCTCCGACTGTTGCTCTTCTACGTCTGTCGTTTCTACAATTTCAATTATACACACTACTGCTTTTTCTTTATTCACCACGACGGCCGCTGGCTTTATTAAAATTCCCTCTCCTACCTCAGCGGTCGCCGGCTGCCCCATACCCCGGGTCGCGATTTCTACCCCGGTCCAGTTACCCGTGCTTTTCTCCACTTCGCCCAACCAGTGCTCCTCGCCCCGCTTTACCTCGTCGTGCACCCTCGGGACCCTCTCGCCCACCATGCGATCCATGGTCTCCCCACATTTTTGCATGCGGTCACCCATTCTGTCCCCAATTTTGCCGATTCGCTCCATTTTGCTTCCTAGCCTCTCAAATTTGGTCTATCTTTGCAATTTGGGCACTGGTACCCCGCGCTTCGTCCCTCATTGCCCCCATTTGGCCCTCCAATCGCTCACTATTCCTTTCCCTCTCCTCCTCCGCCTTGGCCATGAAGGCCTGCATTTGCAGCACGAATAGGCCCCAGTCCATTGACGGCGCTGCTACGGTCACGAGCGTGGCGAAATTTGGTGCCGCTGTAACCACGTGCGCGAGGGCACCATCTTGCGCACCTGATACCCCCGCAACCACTTCACCATTGCTCTCCTCCTCCATTTCCTCCCTGTGGTCCTGGGTTACCCCTAACCCCTCTTCTAATTCCCCCACCGGCATCCCGTCGCCTTGACCATCCATGGCACGATTTTAAATTTGAATGTGTTTAAAATAAAATTTTGGGCCACTCGTAATTTCGAGTGCGGTAAGCGCACTATGGGTCCGAATCCGACACTCCTGACACCAATTGTTACGGAACCCAAAGTTGGCCTCTGTTCCCCTTACCGAGGGGGGATTAGTCCCCTCGTCTATGACTGGCCGACGTGGTCCCTGACGATGCACAGCTACCTCCGGAAAGGCAGGTGCGCAGCCCCGTTCGTACCGCGGACAGATGTTAATTGCCGAGTGGTTTTAGCTACCGCGGCACGAACTATTAACAGAAACTAACCCGATCCTTGAACGTTGGCCAAAATCGCGCCACAGGTTTTCAATGGGGAAATCACTAAAACGACCGAATGTGAAGAAGAAGCAGAACAAAGGTAGGAAATACAAATATGATTTATTTACTAATTACTATTTACACAATCAAAGAAACCAAGGAAGAAGGAAGAATAAGAAAATAATTACAGAAAGAGGGACGGACCAGAAGGACACAGTGCAACGCTAGCTTTTTTTATGTTAGTCTTACTTAAAAACCCAGGACAGAACAAACAAAGACAGACTCACACGAATGGAAAATGAAGACAGGCACGAGTGGCTGAAAAGGAGGGAAGGTTCAGCTCGGACCAGAGGGATGGCTGGACGGATGAGGCGGGATCACAAGGCGGGGAGGATGCGGGTCCGGTCCATGTAAACGGCAAGGCTCCAGGTGAGCGGCCACCAATCCTCCGCAATCTGGGTCGCACGGTCGCGTTGCTTCGCCGCAGCAGGTCGAAAACTGCACGTCAAAGCTCGACCTTCAGCTCCTCCTTCACTGACTGCTCCGTGCGCCCTCCTCACTCATCTCTCCTCTATCTCATCTGAGGTGGGGGCGTCCCGCCGCGGGTTTTATGCCACGCCTCACCAAGCCATACCCACCGAGCCTGTGGTTGGTCGTTCGGGGCTACACCCTTGATGATGAGGTGAGGGCCACGCCTTTCTTCCCTGAACCGACCGCGTGCGTAATGGAGGACGAATGCAGTTGGCAATCGCTGACAAAAGGGGAATTGGAAGGGAATCTACCTTATTTGAATTTGGTGCAATGGAGTGTCAATTAATGGAAGACAAAGCCTTAAACTAATACACATAATAAGGAGATAACTACTGAACGGGGAGATCTATGATTTGCTACGTGATTGTATATGACCTAACTAAGGGATGCCCTTTGACCTTTACACACAACACGGAGGGTGATATTTACACAAGCTTCATTACAACGATAATAAAAAAACCACAACACAATTCTCAAATCCACAACAATATATATATATTGTTACAGACGTGGCTTAGATGTTATTTACCGAGCGGTTTTGGTATGACCACGTCTGCACAAGTGACCCGATTATACTCGAACGTTGACTAATCGCGCTACGCTAGGTCAATAAAGGCAATAAAGGAAAAGGACACACGGCTGGGTTTCAAATGACACGACACCCAGGGTTCAGTTCTCAAGACCTCCGGAGGAGGTTATATTAAGGCGGAAGGTTAGATTACAACTACAAGAGGTACAGCATAGAAAGACAAGCACTTAGACACACTCTTATATTATTCCCAACAGACGACAGATAAACGGGACAAAAGGCTGACTCACACGGGGTTTGATGGCAAGGAAAGGCAGAATCGATGGCTCCAGGTGCACCTGGGCTCGAGGCAGAATCGACTCGGTCCGGTCCAGAGATGCGGGAAGGTCACAGCGCTCGGAGATAGTGACTTGTCTGCTCAAGCTGGGGGCGCATCTGACGTCACGTCCGCTACGTGGCCGCGTATATCCGGCGGGGAGTGACACGCCCTCGGCTCGTTAGCTCCGCCTCGTGGAATCGGCACGTTGCTTCTCATTGGGTGCGTGCGGGGGGTTTACCAGGCTCCGCCCTTGACGAGGAGCTGACAGCCAGCCCCTTTGTGGTAACCCCGTGGAGCGCATGGTCTGGAGCGCATTGTCAATGGCGGCTAACCGAGCCGGTGTCAGGACGCACACTCCCCCCCGCGCAGCGCCGTGCCCCTCTGTTGTTGTTGTTGTTGTTGTTTGGGGAAGAAGATGGGAGGAGGTATGGGAAAGGTCCTAAACTCACTACTGGTGCCATATAATCACATTCTGGTGCAACGAAGAGTCATAATTAATGGAAACGAGTCCTTAACTGACATAGACTAAGAATAACTAGCAAGATGTCCGAAAGTTGTCTACGTGTGGTGCGGTGGACCTGGGCACGACATTTAATGGGGGAAAAAGGGGAAGGTCGGCTCTACTGATTGTTGTTTACAGACAATGGGACTAGGGAATGGGGGATTGGGGATAGTTGGGGAGTATTGGGGAAATAGGGGAATATTTACAAGCGGATATGGAGGCCAAATTCCATATTCGCAACAATATATATATATATATATATATATATATATATATATATATATATATATATATATATATATATATATATATTACATTGATGAACAGGATTATAATTAAATTGACATATGCGGAAAAATTACATGCTCTGATCAGGAATCAAACCCAGGTCCTCTGGTGTATTACCGTACCAGTGCTCTGCCATCTGAGCTATTTGGGCAACCCTGACTATCAGCGAGTGCTTCCAGGGCACTCGCTGCCAACCATAGGATCACCAACGGCCTAAACACAAGAGGGTCTTCCTCCAATGGGGGGAGGGGGGGGGGGATAAATCCATGTCACAATAATTGCTTCATTTTGTCAAATAACCAAATAAATGGCATTTTATTTCTTGAAAATGGCAATCCATGCTGTGAAAATGGTAAAATTTGCAATTATTACCTCCGCCACCAAAGGTGTATGGAGGTTATGTTTTCACCCCTGTCTGTTTGTCTGTCCGTTTGTCTGTCTGTTTGTCTGTCCGTTTGTCTGTGAACAAAATATCTCAAAAAGTTGTGGATGGATTCGGACGAAATTTGGCAGAGATGTAGGGTATGTGACAAGGACGAAATGATTAGATTTTGGTGAAGATCCGGATTCCGATTCGGCTACTTGAATTGTTTAAGTGATTCTTCACCATTGGGAGATCGGGCCAAAAACAATGCACAGCAAGATATCTCAAAAAGTTGTGGACGGATTTGGACGAAACCTGTTGGACAGGTTGTGTGTGCTACAACGAAGAATAGATTAAATTTTGGTGAAGATCTGGACCCGGATCCAGCTGGTAGAATATTTAAAGTGATTCTTCACCATTGAGTGATATGGCAAACCAGTCGGAGGTATGCTCTCTACCGAGTATCGTTCTAGTTTATCAATGTGTCTGTGTACATTATTAATTAATGCAATATATCTCGTTCCGCAGACAAAGTTACTTTCACGATCAAAAATGCAATTGCTTAAAAGAAAACTAAACATCATAATAACTTTAAAACACATTTCCATGACAATGCTTGAATGTAATAACAATCATGTTAGAAAAAAAAAACCGAGTTGTACTATCATATGTTTACTTTAATAAAATCAATAAATGATGTACACAATTGCAACAGAATGTACGACCCTTTCCGAACCCATTTGCTCTGTACAAGCTCCTGCTCTTCCTTCCTCTTACCTTCCCAAACATTTTTCTTTCGTTTCTTCACTCTTCACACATTTATCTACCCCCTTCCCCCCTTTATTACTTTACTAAATCTAAACCTCCCCTCTCTCCCCAACTCCATGGAAAAGTAATAAATAGATTATCAATAACAAGAGTAGAAGTATATAAATGAATGGCTGTGCAAGGTAAAAATAAATAAATAAATTAGATTTGGTGTCAGAGCTCATTCATAGTTGATGCACAGCATTTACAGTAACATCAATTATCTCTGTGCATTTTGCCAATAAATCTTTACGGAAGGAAGAGATGAGGGGTAGGAGAAAATGATTGGCTGAGCTCTCAGCTGGTCAGACCATTCAGGCAATTCATCACGAGGAAAGCACACCTTGGGCTTGGCTGGAATTATCGCTGTTGTTCCGTTGAGCAGAGAAACACTAATGTTTCCATTGCTTGGGGAACTTGGACCAGAGCCAGGTGCACTGGAAGAAACAGGAGATTCTGCATAGAGGGTGAACATGAACAAACGTGAGACTTTCTGTAAGCAAATGTCATAACTTTCAGGATTATAGCTCCTGGTACTGGTACAAATCTAATTGAATGCCATTTCCAAATGGCAAATTAAGCATGAACACAACAGGTAAAGTTAATACTTTCAATAATGCTCCTTGCATCACTTGACGGTCACAACAAGGGTGAAGATGTGGAAGATCTTTTGTTTGTGAAGCATTTAAAGTGCGCGCGCACACACACACACACACACACACACACACACACACACACACACACACACACACACACACACACACACACACACACACACACACACACACACACACACACACACTCCTCCACAATGTGATGAGCAATCCACCATTCTTGATGACAGCAGAAAGTAAGCAACGCATTAAAAAAACATTTTATTGGAAAATATAACATCTGAAATGTCTCAAGAGACTACGGTTTATGACTACATGCTTTACAAAGAAGATCAATGTTCCTTTAGGAATGAGCAGTGGGCTGGTTTCATTCCAACATCTTCTTTTTTTTTTTCTTCTTTTTTTTTTTTTTACTGCAGAGGAGAGTTGCACTGGGAACTTGAGTTACCCATGATAATTATTGAGTACCTGTGATGTCGATGGGCCGCTTTTTAACAAGAGCCATCACACCCGGACCTTTGCGGCGAAGAAGTGGACTGCTCCTCCGCTCTGCTACCTTCTGCTTCAGCCGTGAGCGCAGCTTCAGGTTTGGCTCTGAGGCTACAGATTGAAATACAGGCTTAATTACAAGCGAAAAATGCACTAATCAGTGATATTATTTCTGATATTCTCTTTTAAGTGGATATAAACTGCATAGTAATGTTATATTTCTTTGCCTAAAATGGAATTCACTTATTGAGGTTGCATGCACACATTAAATAAAGATTAACGTGTATTCGCAATATCCATTAAATCCCAAAACTGAAAAAAAATTAATAAAAGTATAAGCAAATGGAAATAAAGCAAACCAGAAAGCATCTGAAAATGCAAAGCTAATCCACTTCTCTTTGTATTCAGACGTCATCTTCTTCTTCCGTATGCACAAAATAACGAAAACAGTTTAAAAAAAAAATGAAAATTGATGATTTTATGCAGCCTTGACCCTTGAGCTTTAGATCTAAAAAAAATAATCAGCTTCTAGCTTTTGATTGGTGAACCAATTCTGTGACCCAATATGCAGATTCTTAAAATTTCAGGTCAATTGGATGAAAATTGACGATTTATGCAACATTGACCTTTGACCTATTGATCTAAGGAAAACAATCGCCTCCTACCTTTTGATTAGTGAACCAATTCAGTGACCTGATGTGCAAATTCTATAAAATTCAGGTCAATCGGGTGAAAATTGGTGATTTTAAGCAAACTTGACCTTTGAGCTTTGATCTAAGAAAAACAATTGGCTTGTAGCTTTTGGTTGGTGAACCAATTCAGTGACCCAATATGCAAATTCTTAAAATTTCAGGTCAATTGGGTGAAAATTGGTGATTTTACGCAACCTTGCCCTTTGACCTTTTGATCTAAAAAAAAAACAATTGGCTTCTAGCTTTTCATTGGTGAACCAATCCAGTGACCCAATATGCAAATTCATAAAATTTCAGGTCAATCGGATGAAAATTGAGGATTTTATGATGCTGACCTTTGACCTTTGGACAGAATTACTATTTTGCCTTCTCCATATTATCATAATAAAGTTTTGGTGAAAATTTGATGACAATAGCTCAAATGGTAAAAAAAAAAAGTTACGCCCCAGACAGACACACACACTTGGACACACAGACACATATACAGACACACAAAAGTGATTGCAAAACCCCGTCTCCTGATGTGCAGTGTACGGGCTAAATATGATGGAAAAAAAAAAATTTTAAATAATTATTCCACCTGCATTTTATGGCTGGTGATGGTGATGGTAATGAATAAATATCCATGAATGGTGTTCAAAAGGTGATATGAATACGATACTCACAGTAGTTAAAAAAAAGCAAACAATTTTATTAATTTATGAACATACAGGTAAACATAATTAGAAGGAAAATATAGAAAAATGTATTTACTTAATGTCAGGTTAGGACATTTGGGATACAATATTCAAAGAAGGGAAAACAAACAAGGATAGCCAACTTAGAAGAGCACTAAATATGACTCCACAGGTTGTACAAATGTCAGAACAGAAGAAGCCTCAGGCCACATTTCACCACTGATCTACAAATTTCCTTCGGCCTCAGTTCTAGTCATGGCACATGACTTGCATTTCTGTTCCCTTCACAACCTCAAACTGGTCAGTAACCAGTAACAAGGAGTGAAAGCAGCCATGAACCTCAAGCACAATAACATCATCGATAGTCTACTCAATCCTGGTTTGCAACTGATTTGTTTTTCTTTCTACGAGAGAGGCTTATGGAAGACAACGTGTGACAAATATCAAGGGGATGGATGAATAGGAATGGAGGAGATGGAAGAGGGAATTAAGATGATTGCGTTAGGAAAGGTCAGTGGGGGTAATAAAGATCATAGGTCAGAATTGGTCAGATCATCGGTCAGGATGACAACAGATGGCGGTGCACTGCCCGCTTGAAGTCCTGAAAGGAAGGGTGAGACAGAACAGTCTCTGAAAGGTGCTTCTATAGACAGAAGAAGTGACGAATAAAAGAGTTGAGGTATGCAGTCAGTCTGGATTTAGGAAGTTCAACTGTGAGGGAGGGATGGGGTGACTGGAAGAACGCAGAAAAACGCAGAAGCAGCTGTGGGCCTAGACTTTGTCTAAAGAGACAAACCCTGCATAGTGGGGGGGCCAATGTAGCAGATTGAAATGCCCGGTGAAATTGCTTGTTAATTTTTGGACACTGGTTGGGCTGTCTTTAGGGATGATATAAGTTCTAGAAAAAATATGTCTCCAATTGTTTCAAGTTCTTTATGGCGGCCATTTTGGATTTTCAAAATGGCGGATGTCGAAAACGTAAAATTCCATTATCTTGGCTTCTAAATGACCTAGAGTTTCGATTCTGGTGTCCAGTTGTACATTTTTGGGGATAGAGAATTGAATGAAACCTTCTTTAATAACCTACAAGGGATAAAAATAGGTTTTTATGGCACAGCCGAACCAGTGTCCAAAATCTAACTTAATGCACATCTATCTTAATTGTTATTTGTTATTTGTATGTTCCAGATTCGTGACCCTGAGCTATGATGGAGCCAAAAAGCAAGAAAACCAAGAAAGAAACTGATTTCACACTTTGCATTCAGTGCCAGGATCCCCAAGGTGCACTAGTGACTGAGCCAGCACTGGGCTCATATGCAAAGTTTCTCCAGTTCATCCAGGAGAGGGCACGATATGGTGATGCCGACTTCAAACAGATCAGCGAACGATTAAGCTGTTTCACTGCCACTGACTTGAGGAACAATAAAGCAAAGTGGCACCGGGCATGTTATGGATCTACATGCAACACTGCTCACCTGGAGCGTGCTAGAGTTCGCCACCAGAAAGCCTGCGAACATGGCGACACCCAGCATCTTCATAAGAGGTGTGGACGTCCTTCTTCTGCACCTGCCGCTGCAAGTACCTCAGGTTCTACGCAAGACGAGACTCTTCGCTTCACACGTTCATCATCAACTCCATTCAACAGAGACCTTTGTTTCTTCTGTCAAGAGGTCACTAAGGAAAGTGTACATGTTGTATGCACGTTCAACGCAGGTAAACAGCTGAAGAAAGCTGTTGAAGAAGGCAGCAACCACAAGTGGAAAGTTCAGCTGAGTGCTGCCATCAGTGCACATGATGCTCATGCGATCGACGTCAAGTATCATCTCCCATGCTGGGTGCAGAATGTCCAACGTGCTCCCAAGAGTGGGACATCAAGTGATGACAAAGAACACATACTGCAAGAAACTAATGTTATCAAAATAGCCGCAGACATTGAGTTTGTCAGCCTTGTTCGCTCTCTACTCCAAGCTGGTGAAATTCTCAACATGTCTGACCTGAAGTCGGTTTACTCCAGGATTCTTGACAATAATGGTGTGCACAATGTCCCATCACCTACTACCCAAGGCATGAAGGAGAAAATCAACTCTCACATTGATGACGTTCACTTCATGAAACCAAAACGTCGAAACGAGTCAGACTGTGTATTCTCCACTGCCGTGCGTGATGCAGCTGTCGAAGATGCAATGACGAAGACAAATGAAAAAAACATCGAACAACTGTTTGAGAGTGCCTCTGTTCTCCGCAGTTCCATTGCTTGTCAGAACAAGCACCCATGGCAATTTGAAGGAGAAATGAACACTGATGATGCTGAAAAGCATGTACCCAAAGTACTCTATGCTTTCCTCCGCTGGCTACTGGAAGGACCAGCCACGAGCATTGAGCCAGAGACTATGCGCTCAGCCACTATTCATCGAGATGTTATAACCATCAGTCAGAACATCATGTACGGCTACAAGTCAAAACGCCAAGTCACGTACAAGCCCAAAGAGCCAGATGCACCATTCCGCCATCGCTTAGAATGGCCACAGCAGCTTGCCGTTGCCATTGTAGTCCATCAGTCCACCAGAAACAAGAAGCTTCTGGATTTCCTGCATGGGTTCGGTCTGTCTGTTGATTATAGTCGGATCTTGCGGTTGGAGACACAGCTGGCCAACTCAGTCATAGAGTCTACGACAGAACAGGGTGTATACTTTCCAAGAACCATGCGCATAGGGACGTTTGTCTTCTTTGCAGTGGACAACAGTGACTTCAATGAAGACACACCTGATGGGAAGCGGACACTCCATGCTACAGCCTGGGCACTCTACCAACGACGGGAACATGCACCCTCCACAGATGAACATAGAACACTGACACTACATGACCGAAAGGCCAGACACCGCTCACTCAAGGTTCTGACTGCTCCAGACTTTGTTCCTTGCCAAGCACCAAACAAACAATCTGCCACAGGTACCACGTATAGCTTCAAGACACGGTCAAACCCAGATGTCACCAAGCCGTACTCTGCGACGGACACAGTGTGGCTACTTTCACGCACAATCATGCGAACAGCTGAAGCTGAGGACGTACAAGACGACATCATCCCACCAGATGACCAGCTGCAAGCTGCAGAACCCCAGCATGCTGACCCTGTTGGGTCACTCGTCCACGATCCAAAACAACCACCTGGCAGTAGGATCAAGCATCACGATATCCCAACTTGGACAGCCTACAACTCACTGCTCTCCTCTTCGAAGCCTCTGACAGAGGTCAACGCCCTGCCATTGGTAGCAGCACCAGCCCATGAATGGCAAACACTGATAACAGTCTTGAAACAGACACAGCAAATCAACTGCATGGTCATGGGTCCCGATAGGAAGACAGTGATCACCTTAGACATGGCCCTGTATGAGCGAGCCAAACAGCTGGAGATGACCAGAGATGACTGCAAAGGCAAGTGGGTACTGCGACTAGGGGAGATGCACACTGTGATGGCTGCACTGAGGGCTGCTGGGAATGCCATAGAGGACAGTGGTCTTGACGAGGCTTGGTCTGAGGCTGATATCTATGGCCCAACAACGACCAGACAAATACTGGAAGCCAAGCACATGAAGAGGGCTTTGGAGGCCCACATCACCACTGTCCAAGCCCTCTTCGACCTCTATGTGGACGAATTCTTCCAAGAGCATCCCCATCTGAGGGGCCCATGTACCCAGTCAGCACAACAGGTTGCCCAGAGCTGTCATCTACACAACCGAGAGGAGATGACAAGCGCGCAGAACAACATGCTAGCTGTCCTCGAGTCAAACGAAGTCCTGGAGGCCATGGCAAAGTTTGATGAGAGGAAAGAAGCCAAGAGTCCACTGTTCAAGTTTGTGCGACGTACATGCGGATGATAATGCTGATATACACATTCATCCGTGCCACCCGTGATGGACAATTTGAGCTTCACCTGTCTTCACTGGATGAGATGTGCATATACTTCTTTGCACATGACAAACAGAAATATGCCAGGCTGACTCCCCGGTACCTTGCAGAGATGAAGGCCCTGAAGATGACAGATCCAGGGATCTACCAAGAGTTCATGGATGGGAACTTCAGTGTCCATAAGAATGAAATCCCCTTCTGTGCTGTAGGTGTGGACCATGCACTGGAGCACATCAACAGGATCATGAAGGTGACAGGGGGTATTGTGGGCATTACCCAGAATGCCAGTGCCCGCGAAAGGTTCTTTCTGACAGCACCAGAGCTGAGTAGGCTTGCTGAAGAAGCCCGTCAGATGGCTGGCTCACAATCAGCTACACGCAAGGAGCACCACGACCTATCAACCACAGTCTGGGCTCGGTTTGCCGGCAAGGGAAAGCTCACATGTTGGCAAGCCCTCAATAGGTGCTCTGTTGAGGTGGTATCTGCGTTTCATGACCTTGGGGCCTCTGAGGAGCTGAGAGCTGACACAGAAAGTGACATTGAGGCATTTGTATGCCAGCTGTATGAGCCTCGTACTACAGTTGTGGATGTGGGCAAGCTGAGGTGGAGACTGTTTACCAAGAAACAGCTAGAGGCACAGAAGCTGCCACCAACACGGGGAGCTTTACATGAAGCCATTGCTCGTGCACATTTCCAGGCCATGGTGTGGCATCAGGCTGATGTACCGGACCCCCAGCTTCCACAACCAACAGAACATGGATGGAGAGCAGAAGGAGATCAGCTGGTGCCCATCACAACCAAGGACCCTCCAGCCCCAGCTGCCATCACACATCTAATCAAATGTAACTGCAAGAAGACCCAATGCATGTCTCACTGCTCATGCAGGTCTCAGCATCTCAACTGTTCTGAGATGTGTATGTGTGGGGCAGATGAAGAGGTGTGTGGTAACACGGGTCAGGAGCGCCCCATGGGAATCGATAACACTGATGATGAGGAGGATGGAGATCCTTCAATGTAACAATGAACACTGCCAACTAAAAATATTGCACAAAGACATTATAAGTGTACATTTGAACACTAAAGTCCAGCCTTTATGTGATTTAGAAGTGAAAATGATGGAAAAATATATATATATGTGTTGGCATAAGTGCGTGAAAATCCAATATGGCTGCCATAAGAACCCTTTTGATCATATGTAGGTGTATAAATGTGTGTTTATTGGATTAAGTATCCGCAAATATGTACATTTGGACACCAAAATTAACACTCTAGGTCATTTAGAAGCCAAGATAATGACAATTTCGGTTTTCAACAAACGCCATTTTGATAATCCAAAATGGCCGCTATAAAGAACTTGAAAAAAATGGAGACATATTTTTTCTACAACTTCTATCATCCCTAAAGACAACCCAACCAGTGTCCACAAATTAACATTTGAATTCAACGGGAAAACATTGGCCCCCCCACTAGCAAGGCAACAAGGGGATTATGCAATCAGAGTTTCCTTCTCCTAGGTGGACTGCCTACCAAGGCTATGGAGCTCCACCTACCCTGGTTGGATTGGTGAGTGTCACAGCCAGTCCTCACAATGCAGGGCCATGCACACTACACCTCAAGGGTACCAACCTATTCCGAGATCCTCCATACATTTAGCCAGTTCCCTCAGGAGCACTGTTACCAAGGTGCACCACTAGGAGGTAGTCTGAAAGTCTTGGCAAGGGTGGAGGCTATGTACCGGAAAAAAGGGCTCACACACTCGGCCTTCTTTTCGCTCGCAGAGCTATGCGGTGTCCGTATCTAAAAGCAACGAGTGGTAAACCACATCGCACCCTACTACAGCACGAGACATGTACACCTTCCCTGTGGAACCCCCACCCCCCCCCCCCCCCCCCACAAACACCATGAAACAGAGGGTAAAAAACAGAAACCACTGGCTTGCCTAAAATGGGAGAGGAACAGATACTGTGCTTCGGCCTCATTATAAGAGATTCCATTACTGTAAATGCAGACCCCATGTATAAGGTGCATAGTTGACCTCCCCTCCACCCACTTCATAGTTGCTTTATCACCCCAATTCCCATAACCCCTCCCCCAAAAAAGTAGACCTTTACATAACTAATATACTTTCCGTAGGTTGCATCAACTTTAGTTCATGTCCAATATATTGGGAAATCTCACCAGCTAGCACCAATATTTGATGGACACATCCAAAATGCAGATAGGACTGTTCAATGTAACATCACCCCTTTTTATTCCCCCACTCCTCTTCAAAGCCCCCTGAAATGCAACAGAGATTTCAAATTCAATCAAACTCCATTGGGATCCAAATTCAAAAAGTCACTGGGAAGTATTCCAACAATTGCCCCCATCATGTCACACCTTTTATTATGTGGGTCAAGGAGTTTGATGTGGGTACATTCATTATCCCTGCGGAGAGTGATGCATCTCCGTATGCCTTGCGCTAATAATCCGTATATAAACAAATCTTATCAATCTTTAGCGTGCCGCTTTTGCAACTGTGAATGGAGGACATGCTCTCCTGCTCGGTTATTGTTATTATTATTTTTGTATACAAGATCGAGGCTCGTGTAAGAGCTAACATCAATCACAAAAAAACAAACGGACACACAAAACATACAATAAAGGGAGCGGGAGACAAGATGGGGAGAGGGAGGAAAGCACACAAGTACATCAGCAGAGAACAGGGACATCGGGAGATCTGTGGGAGGGAGAGGGCTTGGGGGGAGGAGGCATGGGAAGGTGGGGGGGGGGGGGGGGGTGGGAGTGGGAGAGGTATAAAACACATGGACACTGCTAGAACTTCCAGGTAAGAAATAAGTCGTTATTTCAAAAAATGTGGATCTGGGGTGAATTAGCGGGGGTAGAAAAGATCAAGGTTTTGGATGGGGGAAGATAAGAGATGGTGGTGAACAGCTGTTTTAAAGACCTGGAGGGAGGATTGGGATTGAAGAGAGTGAGGGAGTTTGTTCCAGAGGCGGGAGTTCATTTTCATTATCACGTACAGTCGTAGTACTGAGAGATGCATCTCAAATCACAGGACAGGGCACGTGAAACCTTTTCATAAAAAAATTAACACTATATACTTTGGCTGTCATTTATTCACTCGGTTTTGGACCTTGAGGCTGAAATTAAGATAACTTGAATTTCCCCTAAATATTTTAAGGAGTACAACTGAGTAATGTTGAGATTAATTATTATTACTAATCCAATTCTTTATTAAAATAAAGCGTGTGCAGGTTAGTAGCATATCTTGGATTCAGCTCTGCTCATTCTTTTGCTGCTCCCAAACACTTTCCAGCTATGTTGATCGACGCAGTCTTAACTTAACCCATTAATCCAAATTTTCTGGTATCTATTTTGTGTATGGAGATTCTTTAGTCCATATTCCGCTTTGTGTTTTGGTGATTGTACAGAGACATTTCCTGGTAGATTTGTGCCATCTGCATCTCCATCCAACTCTGTAATAGTTGTTGCTCAGCAAATAATGTATTTTTATTTCATTATATGTGGTGTTTCATGAAGGCCTGTACCATGTTGCTGTAAGTATTCAGTGGTGTTGTTTTACAAAATCCAGTACCGAAGGCAATCTTAGTTAATCCAGTACCTAAGTTAATCTTAGAAATTTTTAAAATACCAACTTCTTTCCTGGAAGTCCTTGCAGTGTCCTTGTGTTTTATACATCTCCCCTCCCACCCCCCCTTCCCACGCCTCCTCCCCCCAAGTCCTCTCCCTCCCATAGATCTCCCGATGTCCCTGCTCTCAAATGTTGTGTTTGTGTGCTTCCCCCTCTCTCCCCATCTTGTCTACCGCTCCCCTTATTATATGTTTTATGTGTCTGTTTGATTTTTTGTGTGATTAATGTCCGCTCTTTCACGAGCCTCGATCTTGTATACAAAAAAAAATACAAAAAAATCTCCAATACGTCTTCACTGCAGTTTTGAATTAACGTCACATCTGATCTTTTATTTTCATTTTTAGTTCCCAATTAAGTTTGCGGTTACTTCAGCTCCATTGGAAGAAATAAATCAGTAGTTTGCTTTTGCCTTCCCTCCAGTAGTCAGAGCAGGAATTTGAAATTTGTTCAGGGTGTCAGTGTTAAGTTACATACTCTTTGTGAAAGACCCCACTAGGTCTTCAAGATCCCACTGGTGTTAAGAAAGACCCCGATAGTCCACCAACTAGTGCTAGCAGAGAGCACCCTTAATGTTGAAGACAGCACCCATCCATGGGACGGTGAAATTAGTGATTCAATGCCCTGAATGTGAAGCACCAAACCGACAGTTTATAGTTGGGTCAGGAATCACACCCACACTAAGCAGCTCAAATGTATGACTGCAGCCTCTTGTGGGACCCTGTTAAGACCAATATTTATTAATTTGAATGTTCTGATCTGAACAAATCTGTTGATGTTTAATTTAGTGGGGCGGCTTAGCCCAAATATTCAAAAGAATTGTGCATTTTGTGATACAAGCACCAAATTTGGCACAAATGTACATTAATATGTTGCGAACATTTTCAGATATTGGGCCACTTGAAATTCCGTAATTTTGTTTTTCAATTTTTTTCAAATTTCGTAATTTCAAATTTTTCGGGTGACACCGTCACAATTTCGGTCTTCGAGGCCGGCCGATAGGCAAAGTGTGACCGGAAGGGACGAGGTTCTCCTGACCACGTGGCCCTCGATCTGGGAAGCGAGAGGCGTTCCATTAGTGGACGCGCCCCTCACGCCCGACTTTTGGGCGGCCCCGGCAGGCCGTTTGTTTTGACGTTCCGTGACAGGCCCCGCACCCCCACCTCCGGGCCGACCGGAAGCTTGTGCTGAGTACATCATACCTGAACAACTCAGTGAGGCAGAACACAGCAGTGCACACCAGGGTGACCCCTTCAGTGCATAAACCAATTAACCTGTCCACTGCAGGGCATATAGAAATGAAGTTATTTTCTGCATATAATAATAATATAAGTTCAGTTCTATATAACAATTTCTGTTATCACCACTACCACTACAACTACCACTACTACAAGCTTTGTCTGGAATTTTGTGGACTAACAGACAAACAGACATACAGACAAGCTGGGATCAAAACATTACCTCCTTCCACCATTGAGTGTAGAGGTAAACATCATGGAAATTATATCATGCCCTAGATTTAATTCATGCTTACCCGTGTATTTGCTTCACTGGTTCACAAGGTCTTTTGCATACATGTAATTCAGACTCTCGTCTTCATTGCTGACCACACAATGTTCGCAACATATTAATGTACATTTGTGCCAAATTTGGTGCTTGTATCACAAAATGCACAATTCTTTTGAATATTTGGGCTAAGCCGCCCCACTATATCGGCCGGCCTCGAAGACCGAAATTGTGACGGTGTCACCCGAAAAATTTGAAATTACGAAATTTGAAAAAATTTGAAAAAAAAAATTACGGAATTTCAAGTGGCCCAATATCTGAAAATGTTCGCAACATATTAATGTACATTTGTGCCAAATTTGGTGCTTGTATCACAAAATGCACAACAGGTTTGCTATGCTGCTACACTATTGGACTCTTATTGGGATTTCAGGTTTCTGATTCAAATGAAATGTATGATGTGAGTTGCTCTCTTTCTGAGCCATGTTCTTTCAGTCCGATTAATTGTGTCTACCTGTGGTTACAGTTTATCAATCACTTGTAAACTTAAGTGGAGCTGTGCAAACTTAAGTCTCCCTCCCACATTCAACAGTGGAGTGCAGTCTTGTTCAGCGATGAGTCCAGATTTTGCCTCCAGGCTGCTGATGGCCGTCAACGGGTATGGCGCTGAGGTGGGGAAAGGTATGCAACATGCTGTATTCGCCAGATCAATCGTTGGGGAGGACCCAGTGTGATGGTATTAGACCGGGAGCCCTGGGGGGTCAGCCTAGCTGGAAAGTTAACCAATTCTCATGTATATAGCAATGGTCCATGTGCATGTCCATGTAAGGAAATGGACGTCTGCCGGGAACATTCTGGTGGATGTGGTCAGAATTAGAAAGGGACCCCAAAATTGAGCTTGATCAGCTCTGTGAGTTAACCTGATGAAATCTTCTGGAAAATGTTCGGCGTAGTCCCGGGTATCATGAATGGCCACTGCCAGACATTTTCAGTGGTGGGGTGTGCCCGCCAGACACCCCCGAATGCCCCCTCCCCCCCATCGAGCTAGACGGAATTCTGAGAAAAAGCCCAATTCATCTCTTGATTCTGTGGCTTTGTAATTGACTCACAATTATCGATATAGTGAAAGAGCTGCGCTCCAACGCGAGTCGAAAGAAGTGACGCGACCAAAGACGGAATTCGTCCGAGTTGCTTTATTGAAACAAAACAGCTCAGGTATTCTGACAAAAGCCCGTTTATCGGGCAGCAATATATATATACATTTATGTCGGGAAGTTTTCCCGGCAAAAGCTATACCGGGCATGCCCGGGTGTCAAGGGCGAGCCTTGGAAAGGCGAGTCTGGACCTGCCCGGGCGTGTTTGGCTGCGGCCTGGCAAGTCGAGGCTGGGCGTGCCCGGGCGCTCTGGACGAGCACTGGAAAGGCGAGAGCGGGCATGCCCGGACGCTCTGGGCGAGCCCTGGAAAGGCGATAGCGGGCATGCCCGGACGCTCTGGGCGAGCCCTGGAAAGGTGATAGCGGGCATGCCCGGACGCTCTGGGCGAGCCCTGGAAAGGCGATAGCGGGCATGCCCGGACGCTCTGGGCGAGCCCTGGAAAGGCGATAGCGGGCATGCCCGGACGCTTTGGGCGAGCCCTGGAAAGGCGATAGCGGGCATGCCCGGACGCTCTGGGCGAGCCCTGGAAAGGCGATAGCGGGCATGCCCGGACGCTCTGGGCGAGCCCTGGAAAGGCGATAGCGGGCATGCCCGGACGCTCTGGGCGAGCCCTGGAAAGGCGAGAGCGGGCACGCCCGGGAAAGACGAGACCGGGCGTGCCCGGGAACAGTGAGTCCGGGCATGCCCGGTTGAGGCGCGTCTGGCCGTGTTCTGGCCGGTGCAAGGCGATTGTGTGCATCCAGCGGTAACCGCTACAATAGCATGTATTTGACCAAGCCTGAACCTAGACAACAAGGTGCCAGGCGTGTTACTTTAGATGTATTACTTACTCTTTGTGACACTTTTACCGGTATATCTGTGGGAAATAAAGTCAGTTTTAAAATAGGAATCAAGTAGTCAAGTTTTGTTTTCACTGCAACCCAACTCATTTTATTAATGATCATATTAGAAGCAGTATTTGAGAGGTAAGTTTTGTTACTTAAATTGCTCCCCATAGATATCATGCTGCCACCTATTATCTCATTAATCAAGCTTTAAAACTTTAAAGATTTCAGAGAAGTCTCTCCTTTGTAACCTATACTCAAAATGAGTGTGTTTATGATGATGCAAAGTGGTACATGTACATGTACATCCCTTTGAATCCATCAGGTACGTGTATGCTGCCAGAATAGCGCCGAGGCCTAATCACAAAATGCATAGAATTCACCTAACCCTCACCCTCCTGCTGATGCTGTCCATCCATCATATGGAGGGCCACTTGTCCATTAATTAGGCCTACCGTATCCACTGATATAGACATGTCAATGAACCTTATGCAGCCAAGGTTACTCACACTATATACTACAAGTGGAGCCTATATTCTTCGGTGTACGGTCATTAATTTTAACGCTGAACAATGTGAATTTATACTCTTTTCTTGATTGAGGGGAATGAAGGCATATATTTTTTGTGTCTGACTGGACCATTATGATAATTATTGTACATGTGACTGAACCATTTCCCTCAAGGTAGGCTAATTGCACATTGCACATACTACGAAAAATGTCAATTTTGATTCCTCTCAATTAATATTTAATATTACTGTAGTCGTTTCTTTTTATAATGGGTGTTAGCAAAAGTGTGGCTCTGGGGATTGTTTTAATACAACGCATTATTCTATTCTTTCAGCTTTGGATTATCGACGTCAGCCAGGAGGATGACTTCAGAAGAGCAAGGTTCGGAAGAATCACCCAGGAGGATGGATCCAGAAGAACCATGTGTGACTTCAGAAGAGCAATGTTTGGGGGAGTCAGCCCAAGGCAATGTTTGGGAGATTCAAATCGTTCATCCACTATTGTCAATCAAGAGGTAAGTGTAATGGAACTTAATTTGCACATTCTAAAGCACCGAGAAGATACCACTCACCAAGCCACCAGAGAAATCTCCTCTCAAAATGTCAAAAAGAAGAAAAATGGAAAAGAGGAGTCGGTTGTGAGTCACTTTGCGACAAATGGAAAAGATAGTGACAGTTGCCGGTTGTGAGTCACTTTGCCATCGGGTAAAGTCGATGAAAAACGAACGCATCAATAGTCTCATTTGGAGTGGCGTGGACTTGATTGCAAAGGAGGCAGAATACCACAAATCATGCCGTGTCCAGTTCCTGCGGGAGACTGATGATCAAGATCGGCCCAATGAAGGGAGCTCGTCTCAGTCCTACCACAAAAGAGCATTTGCATCTCTGCTTTCATATATCCAGAACGAGGTGCTAGGAAAGCAACGATGTGTTAGTTAGTGATTTACAAAGAGGAGTACATCAGTGTCGGAGGAAATGGGGCAGACGTCCAGGCCTACTGAGCTCAAAATCCTACCAGGAAGGTAAAAGACCATTTCAAAGAAAAAATCGCAATAAAACTGGCAGACCCTCGGAAAGGCAACTTAATCTATAGTTCTGCTCTTCCAGAAGAGGATGCCAAGGCTCGCCTTTATGAGGATTCTAAACGGTATGAACAGGATAACAAGTTAAGATGGGCCGCTCTCCATCTTAGATCTCTGATTATGCAGTTGCCGAAGACCAAGACCCCAAATCCTGCAACAGTCCAAAATTTGAAGGAATGCACCGCAGAGATACCAGCACAGCTGTACCTGTTCTTCAGATGTCTCCTTGCGGGCATGACACCAACTTTCAGTGGTGCACACAAGGTTACAATCGACCGAAAGGTAACTGCAATGGCATCGGATGCCATTTACAACGTCACTCATGGTACCGTAAAACCATGGAAACACACAGCCATGGGTCTCGGGCTTGCATCCCTCACAGGATCAAAACTAGCCATGCAGATTCTGAACAGAACAGGACACTGTATAAGCTACAGTGAGACCAAGGCTCTCGAGACTGAATTCGCCTATTCAGTTGAGGGTGACGAACGTGATACTCCAAATGGGATTCGCCTTGAGCCAAACTTAACAACAGCCTGTATGTGGGATAACAATGATGCAAACATGGAAACTCTAGACAGGAAAGAAACGTTACATGCGACAGTTGGTCACACCTACCAGAATGTGTTGCAAGATGACCAACATGCCAATACGAATCCAATAGAGTTTTGAGAAGGAAGAAACCAACGCAAGTTTGTAGGGAATGAACGGGAGATTCCACCATTCTGGAAATCCATCAACAAAGCCCAATTCCGAAGTCATAACCGCAGCAACTGCTGATACCTCTGCCGGAGCATCCAGTACAGCATCTCAATGCAAAATACGCCCAAAGCTCATCGTTGTGTTTTAGTACCACAGCTCATCGTTGTGTTTTAGTACCACAGCTCATCGTTGTTGCCAAAGATTAAATACATCAGGTTCTATCTTTTTTTTCTCTACAATCAATGAGTAGAAGTGTTTTCTTTTCATGTTTAAAACATTGATAGCATCTACAGTTGATATTTCCATAAATTGTTCCCCTGATTAATCCATACCTGTTTCAGCAGAACGCAATTTATCCAACTGAAGGAGCTGCGCTCCAACGCGAGTCGAAAGAATTGACGCGACCAAAGACGGAATTCGTCCGAGTTGCTTTAATGAAACAAAACAGCTCAGGTATTCTGACAAGCCCGTTTATCGGGCAGCAATCTATATACACATTTATGCCGGGGCGTTTGCCCGGGAAAACCGAGACCGGGCATGCCCGGGTGTCAAGGGCGAGTCCTGGAAAGGCGAGTCTGGACATGCCCGGGCGTCCTGGACGTGGCCTGGCAAGTCGAGGCTGGGCGTGCCCGAGCGCTCTGGGCGAGCCCTGGAAAGGCGAGAGCGGGCATGCCCAGACACTCTGGGCGAGCCCTGGAGGTTCGGGCGTGCCCGGGAACAGCGAGTCTGGACATGCCCGGGCGTCCTGGACGCGGCCTGGCAAGTCGAGGCTGGGCGTGCCCGGGCGCTCTGGGCGAGCCCTGGAAAGGCGAGAGCGGGCACGCCCAGGAGAGGCGCGTCTGGGCCCGTCCGGACGAGCCCAGCATGGCGATCGCGCCCTGGCCGCGTCCTGGCAGGTACAAGGCGATTGTGTACATTCAGCGGGAACCGCTACACACGCCCCTCCAGAATTGACCTGCACCGGCAGGGTCAATTTAAGGGGGGTCCGGATGACCCGGCCGAAGCGACCCCTGGAGGGTCGTGGGGGGGGGGGGGGTCCGATCTGGTGGTGGGTGGTCGAGCGGGGGGAACCGTGGATGGGGGGCGGCCTTACCGTGGAGGAAGGGCCAACCGTGGTGGTCGGTCGATGTCCACGTGCGCCGGTTTGAGGCGGTCCACAGAGATCCGGTCCGACCGGCCACCGACGTCGACGACGAAGGACTTGTCGCCCCGTCGCAGGACCCGGAAGGGTCCATCGTACGGCGGCCGCAGTGGCCCCCGGTGCGCGTCATGACGCACAAAGACGTACTCCGCTGTGCGAAGCGCCGGGGGGACGTAGGACTGGGGGCCACCGTGGCGGGACGTTGGCACGGGGGCAAATCGTCGGGCGGCCTCCTGGAGGTCCGAGCGCTGGTGTGCGGCGGACCAGGGACTGGTAGCGTCGGGCACGAACTCGCCCGGGACGCGGAGCGGCTGGCCGTAGACGAGCTCGGCGGCGGACGCCCGGAGGTCCTCCTTGGGGGCCGTGCGGAGGCCCAAAAGGACCCACGGCAGCCGGTTGGTCCAACCGTCGTCCTGAAGGCCGGCCATGAGTGCGGCCTTCATGGAGCGGTGAAACCGCTCGCACAACCCGTTGGCTTGGGGGTGGTAGGCCGTGGTGCGGTGCAGCGTGACCCCCAACGAGCGGGCGACCGCACCCCAAAGTTCGGACGTGAACTGTGGGCCGCGGTCGGACGAGATGTCCGCCGGTGCGCAGAAGCACGCGACCCAGGTGGCGATGAACGCCTGCGCCCTGTCGGCGGTGGTGGTGGAGGTGAGGGGCACGGCCTCCGGCCACCTGGTGGTCCTGTCCACCATGGTGAGCAGGTGGGTGAACCCCCGCGATGGGGGCAGGGGACCCACCGGGTCCACGTGGACGTGGTCGAAACGCCGTGCAGGCACGGTGAAAGGTGCAAGCGGGGCCTGGGTGTGGCGGTGGACCTTGGCCCGCTGGCAGGCCGTGCAGGCGTTGGCCCAGTCGCGGACGTTCCGTCGAAGGCCGTGCCAGACGAAACGCGCAGACACCAGCTTCTGAGAAGCTTTCCGGCCCGGGTGAGAAAGGCCGTGGATGGAGGCGAAGATGCGGCGCTGCCAGGAAACGGACACGATGGGGCGAGGCTGGCCCTGGGAGACGTCGCAGAGCAGGACGGTGCCCGCGAAGGGGATGTCGGCCAGGCGGAGGCCCGTGTCCGCCGCCCGGAGAGCCTGCACCGAGGTGTCGGTGGTCTGGTCGGCCGCCATAAACGCGAAGGCCACGCCGAGGTGGACCGCGTTCGCGCTGGCCCGAGAAAGACAGACGGCCATGGCGTTGTCTTTGCCGGCGACGTGCCGGATGTCCGTGGTGAATTCCGACACGGCGGAGAGGTGGCGCTGCTGGCGGGCCGACCACGGCTCCGTGACTTTGGCCATTGCGGAGACCAACGGCTTGTGGTCGACGAAAGCCGTGAACGGGCGGCCCTCCAGGAGGTGTCGGAAATGGCGAACGGCCAGGAATAGACCGAGCAGCTCACGGTCGAACGTGCTGTATTTTAACTCGTTCGGCCGGAGTTGCCGGCTGAAAAAAGCGAGTGGCTGCCAAACCCCGTCCACCCATTGTTCATGGACGGCGCCCACCGCGTAGTTGGAGGCGTCCGTAGTGAGGGCGATGGGCGTGTTGAGCACCGGGTGAGCCAGCAGCGTTGCGTCGGCGAGGGCCCGTTTTGCGCTCGCGAAGGCCGCGTCCATGGCCGCAGACCAAACGATGTCATGCTTGGCCGGCTTGCCCCGGAGGGCCTCGTAAAGGGGCCGCATGAGCTGAGCAGCACGGGGCACGAATCGGTGATAAAAATTCACCATGCCGAGGAACTCTTGTAGGGCCTTGATGGAACGGGGACGCGGGAACATGGTGATGGCCTCGACCTTGGTCGGCAGCGGCATGGCTCCGGTCTTGGTGATGCGGTGGCCCAAAAAGTCAACGGTCGTCGTGCCGAAGTGGCATTTGGCCGGGTTGACAATTAAGCCGTGCTCGCTGAGGCGACCGAACAGTGTTCGGAGGTGGAGGAGGTGCTCGGCGCGGGACGTGCTGGCGACGAGGATGTCGTCCAGATAGACGAAAAGAAATGGCAGGTCGCGCAGCACGCCGTCCATTAAGCGCTGGAACGCCTGGGCCGCGTTCTTGAGGCCAAACGGCATCCTCAAAAATTCGAACAGGCCGAACGGCGTGATGACGGCCGTCTTTGGGATGTCGGCCGCCCGGACAGGTACCTGGTGGTATCCCCGTATCAGGTCAATTTTGGAAAATATGACCCGTCCCGCCAAACGGGCAGAAAAGTCCTGGATGTGCGGGATCGGGTACCTGTCGGGGGTGGTAGCGTCGTTGAGATGGTGGTAGTCGCCACACGGGCGCCATCTGCCCCCCGGCTTTGGCACGATGTGCAGTGGTGAGGCCCACGTGCTATTGGAGCGCCGCACGATGCCGAGGTGCTCCAACGCGTCGAACTCGGCCTTTGCCACGGCGAGCTTGGCCGGGTCGAGGCGGCGGGCCCTGGCGTAGACCGGCGGGCCCGTAGTGGGTATGTGGTGCTCGATCCCATGCCGCACTGCGACGGCCGAAAACGTCGGCCGCATGAGGGCCAGGAATTCCGCGAGCAGGCGAGCGAACTCGTTCGCCGTCGGGAGGGCGCACGCCAGTTCGGTCGGCACTGAGCTGCTCATCGTGCACGCCAGGGAGCTGAAGGTCTCGGCGTGGACAAGGCGACGTCGTTTGACGTCGACCAGCAGCCCGTGCGCGCAGAGGAAGTCGGCGCCCAGCAAAGCCATGGGGACGCAGGCGGTCACAAAGGTCCACTGAAAGCGCTGGCTGCCGAAGCAGAGGGTGACGTCGCGCGGGCCGAAAGTGCGTATGGCCGAGCCATTAGCAGCGACCAAAGAGGGGCCGCAAACGGCATCCCGCCTGTCCTGCTCGGAGGCGGGTATGACGCTCAGTTGGGCGCCGGTGTCACAAAGGAAACGCCGCCCGGACGCTTTGTCCCGAATAAAAAGCAAGTTGCCCGAGTGGCCGGCGCTCATGGCTGGGAATGAATGCCGGCCCGGCCGTTTCCCGACTTGCCAAAAGTGCACGGGGGTCGGCATGTCCGAGCCTTGTGTCCGAACCTGGCGTGGTAATAACATCACGCCTGGTCAGGTGGAGGCCCCGGCCGTCGTGTCGGAAGCGGTCGGCGCGGCCGCCAGTTGCACCGGCAGTTCGGCCTCCAACCGCGCAGGGCGCTCGGGCGTCGCCTCGGATGGCTGCAGGCTCCAGTAGCCGCGCCGATGTGTTGGCCCGCCGAGGAGATCTTATCGGCTTCCCTGGCGAGGGCGCGGGGATCGGTGATCAACGTGCCAGCCAGGGCGAGGCGTACCGGGTGAGGAAGCTGGCAAAGGAACAGCTCGCGGAACAGAAAATCCGGAGAGTGCTCACCGAGCAACGAGAGCATATAGTCCATGCGCTCGGACAGGCGCGTGTCGCCGAGCTCGGGCAGGTCGAGCAGGCGCCGTGCGCATGCCGCCGGTGAGAGGGCAAAAGCGTCGAGGAGGAGCGTCTTCAGCGCGTCATACTTGTCAGCAGCCGGCGGGTGCTCGAGGAGGCTCAGGGCGCGGGCTGCGGTGGCGGAACCGAGTGCTGCCACGACGTGGTGGAAGCGGGTGTCGTCCGCGGTGATGCCTCGCAGGGCGAACTGGGAGTCCGCCTGGGCGAACCAAACAGCCGCGTGAGCCTCCCAGAAGGTAGGCAGTTTAAGAGTCACTGCCATGTCCATGTCGGTAGGTCACCAGCAAAGGAGCTGCGCTCCAACGCGAGTCGAAAGAATTGACGCGACCAAAGACGGAATTCGTCCGAGTTGCTTTAATGAAACAAAACAGCTCAGGTATTCTGACAAGCCCGTTTATCGGGCAGCAATATATATACACATTTATGCCGGGGCGTTTGCCCGGGAAAACCGAGACCGGGCATGCTCGGGTGTCAAGGGCGAGTCCTGGAAAGGCGAGTCTGGACATGCCCGGGCGTCCTGGACGCGGCCTGGCAAGGCGAGGCTGGGCGTGCCCGAGCACTCTGGGCGAGCCCTGGAAAGGCGAGAGCGGGCATGCCCGGACGCTCTGGGCGAGCCCTGGAAAGGCGAGTCTGGACATGCCCGGGCGTCCTGGACGCGGCCTGGCAAGGCGAGGCTGGGCGTGCCCGAGCGCTCTGGGCGAGCCCTGGAAAGGCGAGAGCGGGCATGCCCGGACGCTCTGGGCGAGCCCTGGAAAGGCGAGTCTGGACATGCCCGGGCGTCCTGGACGCGGCCTGGCAAGTTGAGGCTGGGCGTGCCCGGGCGCTCTGGGCGAGCCCGGGAAAGACGAGACTGGGCGTGCCCGGGAGGTTCGGGCGTGCCCGGGAACAGCGAGTCCGGGCATGCCCAGGAGAGGCGCGTCTGGGCCCGTCCGGACGAGCCCGGCATGGCGATCGCGCCCTGGCCACGTCCTGGCAGGTGCAAGGCGATTGTGTACATTCAGCGGGAACCGCTACACAACCATAATATCGGAAGCACTTTCTTTAATTTTACGAACTTGAAAGGAAATAATAGTTTTGGCAACGTATTACATTCAACAGATAACGTCAGCGTCTTTACAATACCCACGACAAATGACGTGTTATACCTTACAAATCCCTGCTTTTACCCAGACTTGAAATAAAACATCTGAATTTCAAAAGTTATGTTGCTGTTATTCTATCGTATTTCATTCTCAATTTTATTCTCATCAGGTTAACTCACAAGCTGATCTCGCTCAATTTTGTGGTGGTGGCATTCAGAGGTGTCTGGCGAGCACACCCCACCACTGAAAATGTCTGGCAGTGGTCATTCATGATATCTGGGACTATGCCGAACATTCTCCAGTCGGTTTCACCGGTTAACTCATGAGCTGATCTAGCTCAATTTTGGAGTACCGGTTATGTAAGTCTGGCAGGCACACCAACAACAACAACAACAACAACAACAACAACAAGCATTTTAAGGCCATTTTCCCTGCTAGAGCGGGGGTTAGCCTTGCGGTCCCCATGACAATCTTCTCCATTTTGCCCTATTTTCTGCATCTCTCCTTGTTAACCCCCTTGCCCGCATTTCTTCTTCCACCATCTTTAGCCAAGTCTTTCTCGGTCTTCCCCGTCCTCTACTTCCTTCTACATTCATTTCCATCACTCTTCTCAACCAGTCACTTTCGTCCTTCCTCAACACATGACCAAACCATCTCAACCTGTTCCTCTTCACAGCATCAATCACAGGCTCTATTCCCATCACCTTTCGCAATTCATCATTTGTCTTCCTCTCTCTCAAGATACTCCGCACATCCACCGAACCATTCGCATTTCCACCCTTTCCAGCCTTCGTTTCTGCTCTACGTTCATTACCCATGTCTCGCTCCCATAAATCATAACACTTCTCACACATGCAGCATACACCTTTCCCTTCAGCTTCAACGACACTTCCCTCCTCATCAGCACGCCACTCAGTTCCCGAAACTTCTTCCATGCACATCTCACTCCAGCAACCATTGCCGAGTCTGATCCACCTTCTCCATTCAGCATGTCTCCAAGGTAACAAAATGTTTTCACACCTTCCAGCTTCACGCCGTCTCCAAGATGCAACTCAACATTTCCTCCATCTGCAGCTCCCTCTGTGCACACCTTACATTTGAATGTTGCTGCCACACTGGTTAATGATCCTCTCAGACCACTGCATTTTTGATGAACCCACTAAGCGCACATTGTACATTGAATGGAGTTCACTCCGACACCCTTCCTGCACACCGCACATGGCCACTTCCCAGTTCTTTCCACCTCACCACATGCTTTACCACTTGCCATCACCTTCGTCTTTCCGATATTCACCTTCAGACCTTTCGTCTCCATACATTCCTTCCACTTGTTCATCTTTTCCTTCAGTCTGTAGCGGCTACCGCTGGGTTTTCACAATCGCCTTGCACCTATCAAGGACGCGGAGTGATCACCATGCCGGGCTCGTCCAGGACGCCTGGGCAGGCTCGCCCTCAACTTGCCAGGCCGCAGCCAGGACACTGGGCCACGCCCCCTCTCGCCTTTCCTGGGCAAACGCTCCGGGATAATATGTATATATATTGCTGCCCGATAAACGGGCTTGTCAGAGTACCTGAGTGTTTGGTTTGATTAAAGCAACTCGGATGAATTCCAGCTTTTTGTCGCATCCATTCTTCCGATCGACGTGGGAGCCCCAGCTCCTTCATTGGTGACCTACCGACATGGACACGGCAGTCGCCCTTAAACTGCCTACCTTCTGGGAGGCTCACGCGGCGGTTTGGTTCGCACAGGCGGATTCCCTGTTCGCCCTGCGAGGCATCACGGCCGACGACACCCGCTTCCACCATGTGGTAGCAGCGCTCGGTACGGCCACCGCGGCCCGCGCCCTGAGCCTCCTCGAGAGCCCGCCAGCCGCTGACAAATACGGCGTGATTAAGAAGCTTCTCCTCGACGCTTTTGCCCTCCCATCGGCGGAGCGCGCACGGCGCCTACTCGACCTGCCCGAGCTCGGCGACACGCGCCCTTCCGAGCGAATGGACTACATGCTTTCACTGCTCGGCGAGCACTCTCCGGCATTCCTGTTCCGGGAGCTGTTCCTCCGTCAGCTGCCTAACCCGGTACGCCTCGCCCTGGCAAGCACGACAATCACAGATCCCCGGGCCCTTGCCAGAGAAGCCGACAAGATCTCCGCCGCAGGACAGCGCATCGCAGCGGTGACATGGGACCCACCGCCGTCCGACGCAACACCCATGGCGCCCGAGCACCCGGCACGGTCGACGACCGAACTGCCGACGCAATTGGCGGCCGCTACACCGAGCCGACCACCTCCAGCACGACGACCGGGGCCTCCACCTGACCAAGCGTGGTGTTACTATCATGCCAGGTTCGGACAGAAGGCCCGGACATGCCGACCCCCGTGCACCTTCGGCAGGCCGGGAAACGGCCGGGCCGGCGTTCATTACCAGCCATGAGCGCCGGCCACACGGGCAACTTACTGTTCATCACGGATAAAGCGTCCGGACGGCGCTTCCTGTGCGACACCGGTGCCCAACTGAGCGTCATACCCGCCTCTGACCAGGACAGGCAATCCGCGGTTTGCGGCCCCTCCTTGGTTGCGGCCAACGGATCGACCATCCGCACCTTCGGCCCGCGCAACGTCACCCTCTGCTTCGGCGGCCAATGCTTTGCTTGGACGTTTGTAACCGCAAACGTGCCCATGGCTCTGCTAGGCGCCGACTTCCTCTGCGCACACGGACTGCTGGTGGACGTCCAACGGCGTCGTTTAATCAACGCCGAAACCTTCAGCTCCCTGGTATGCACATTGAGCAGCTCCGCGCCAACCGAGCTGGCATGCGCCGTCCCGGCGGCGAACGAGTTTGCTCGCCTGCTCACGGAGTTCCCGGCCCTCACGCGGCTGACGTTTTCGGCCGTCGCAGTACGGCATGGGATCGAGCACCACATACCAACCACGGGCCCACCTGTCTACGCCAGGGCCCGCCGCCTCGACCCAGCCAAGCTCGCCGTGGCGAAGGCCGAATTCGACGCGTTGGAGCACCTCGGCATCGTGCGGCGCTCCGATAGCGCGTGGGCCTCGCCACTGCACATCGTGCCAAACCCGGGGGGTGGATGGCGCCCGTGTGGCGACTACCGCCGTCTCAATGATGCTACCACCCCCGACAGGTACCCGATCCCGCATATCCAAGACTTCTCCGCCCGTCTGGCGGGACGGGTCATTTTTTCGAAAATTGATCTCATACGGGGATATCACCAGGTACCTGTCAGGGTGGCCGACGTCCCTAAAACGGCAGTCATCACGCCGTTCGGCTTATTCGAATTCTTGCGGATGCCGTTTGGTCTCAAGAACGCGGCTCAGGCGTTCCAGCGCTTGATGGACGGCGTGCTGCGTGACCTGCCGTTCCTTTTCGTTTACCTGGACGACATCCTCGTCGCCAGCACGTCCCGGGCCGAGCACCTCCTCCACCTCCGAACACTGTTCGGGCGCCTTAGCGAGCACGACCTCATCCTCAACCCGGCCAAATGCCACTTCGGCACGACGGCCGTTGATTTTTTGGGCCACCACATCACCAAGAACGGGGCCGTGCCGCTGCCAACCAAGGTCGAGGCCATCACCACGTTCCCGCGTCCCCGCACCATAAAGGCCCTGCAGGAATTCCTGGGAATGGTGAATTTTTATCACTGCTTCGTGCCCCGCGCTGCTCAACTCATGCGGCCCCTCTACGAAGCCCTCCGGGGCAAGCCGGCCAAGCACGACATCGCCTGGTCTGCAGCAATGGATGCGGCCTTCTAAAGCTCAAAGCGGGCCCTCGCCGACGCAACATTGCTCGCTCACCCGGTGCTCAACGCTCCCATCGCCCTCGCCACGGATGCCTCCGACTACGCGGTGGGCGCCGTACATGAGCAATGGGTGAACGGGGTTTGGCAGCCACTCGCTTTTTTCAGCCGGCAACTCCGGCCGAACGAGCTCAAATACAGCACGTTTGACCGGGAGCTCCTCGGTCTACACCTGGCCATCCGCCATTTCCGCCACCTCCTGGAGGGCCGACATTTCACGGCGTTCGTCGACCACAAGCCGTTGGTTTACGCCATGGCCAAGGTCACGGAGCCGTGGTCGGCCTGCCAACAGCGCCACCTCTCCGCCGTGTCGGAGTTTACCACGGACATCCGGCACGTCGCCGGCAAAAACAACGCCGTGGCCAACTGTCTTTCCAGGGCCAGCGCGAACGCGGTCCACCTGGGCGTGGACTTTGCGCTTATGGCGGCGGACCAAACCACCGACACCACGGTGCAAGCCCTCCGGGCGGCGGACACGGGCCTCCACCTGGCCGACATCCCCTTCGCGGACACTGTCCTGCTCTGCGACGTCTCCCAAGGCCAGCCTCGCCCCATCGTGCCCGTCACCTGGCAACGCCGCATCTTCGCCTCCCTCCACGGCCTTTCCCACCCGGGCCGGAAAGCTTCCCAGAAGCTGGTGTCGGCGTGATTCGTCTGGCACAGCCTTCATCGGGACGTCCGCGATTGGACCAGCACCTGCACGGCCTGCCAACGGGCCAAGGTCCACTGACACACCCAGGCCCCGCTGGCACCTTTCACCGTGCCCGAACAACGTTTCGACCACGTCAACGTGGATCTGGTGGGCCCCCTCCCCCCGTCACGGGGGTTCACACACCTGCTCACCATGGTGGACAGGACCACCAGGTGGCCGTAGGCCGTTCCCCTCGTCTCCACCACCACCGCCGACGTGGCGCAGGCTTTCATCGCCACCTGGGTCGCCCGCTTCGGCGCACCGGCGGACATCTTGTCAGACCGCGGACCACAGTTCACCTCCGAGCTGTGGGGCGCGGTCGCCCGCAACCTGGGGGTCAAGCTCCACCGTACTACAGCCTACCACCCCCAAGCAAACGGGTTGTGCGGGCGATTCCACCGCTCCATGAAGGCCGCGCTCATGGCCGGCCTTCAAGACGGCGGTTGGGCCGACCGGCTGCCGTGGGTCCTTTTGGGCCTCCGCACGGCCCCCAAGGAGGACCTCCAGGCATCCACCGCCGAGCTTGTCTATGGCCAGGCGCTACGCGTCCCGGGCGAATTCGTGCCCGACGCTACCAGTCCCTGGTCCGCAGCTCACCAGCGCTCGGACCTCCAGGAGGCCGCCCGACGGTTTGCCCCCGTGCCAACATCCCACCACGGTGACCCCCAGTCCTACGTCCCCCCAGCACTTCGCACAGCGGAGTATGTTTTTGTCCGTCACGACGCACATCGGGGGCCACTCCGGCCGCCGTACGACGGGCCCTTCCGGGTGCTGCGACGGGACGACAAGTCGTTCGTCATCGACATCGGCGGCAGGTCGGACCGGATTGCGGTGGACCGCCTCAAGCCGGCGCACGTGGACGTCGACCACCCACCACGGGTGGCCCTTCCGCCGCGGCGAGGCCGCCCCCCGTCCACGGTGCCCCCCACTCGACCGCCCACCACCACACCGGACCCCCTCCCACGACCCGCCAGGGGTCGCTTCGGCCGGGTCATCAGGACCCCCCTCAAATTGACCCTGCCGGTGCAAGTCGATTCTGGGGGGACGTGTGTAGCGGCTACCGCTGGGTTTTCACAATCGCCTTGCACCTATCAAGGATGCGGAGCGATCACCATGCCGGGCTCGTCCAGGACGCCCGGGCAGGCCCGCGCTCAACTTGCCAGGCCTCGGACGGGACGCCCGGGCATGCCCGGGCAGGCTCGCCCTCAACTTGCCAGGCCGCAGCCAGGACGCTGGGCCACGCCCCCTCTCGCCTTTCCTGGGCAAACGCTCCGGGATAATATGTATATATATTGCTGCCCGATAAACGGGCTTGTCAGAGTGCCTGAGTGTTTGGTTTGATTAAAGCAACTCGGATGAATTCCAGCTTTTTGTCGCGTCCATTCTTCCGATCGACGTGGGAGCCCCAGCTCCTTCAAGTCCATCCATACTTTCCACAATCAACACCAGATCATCTGGCAGGCACACCCCACCACTGAAAATGTCTGGCAGTGGCCATTCATGATACCCGGGACTATGCCGAACATTTTCCAGTAGGTTTCATCAGGTTAACTCACAGAGCTGATCTAGCTCAATTTTGGGTCCCTTTCTAATGGCCCTTCTGACCACACCCACCAGAATTTGCCCGGCAGACGTCCATTTCCTAACATGGAAATGCACATGGACCATTGCTATACACATGAAAATTGGTTAACTTTCCAGCTAGGCTGACCCCCATGGGCTCCCGGTCTATATGGGCCGGCATTTCCACACATCTCAGGACACCTCTGGTCGTCATCGAAGGCAATCTCACTAGTCAGCCTTATGTCAATGAAGTTTTGAGACCTCATCTGCTGCCATTTCTCCAGGCTCATCCTGACATCGCAGTTTTCCAGCAGGACAACGCTCGAACCCATGCTGCTCGCCTGACCACCAACTTGCTCCAAGAACAGGGTGTTGAAGTGATGCCTTGGATGCCTTATTCCCCTGACCTCAATCCCATTGAGCATTTATGGGATGAGCTTGGTCGACGTCTTGCACCGAGGAGATCAACGGCTGCCAATCGGCAAATGCTCATTCAAGGCTTGCAGGAGGAGTGGGACAGACTTCCCCAGGACCCCATCAGATGCCTGGTACAGAGCATACGTTGAGGTGTACAGCCTGCATCACAGCTCAAGGAGGACACACACGATAGAGGACTGCTGTAATTCTGTCCTTGACTGTTAGGGGTGTTGTGTCCATTCCTGTGTCTTGTTGTTACTCCCGTCAGGGAGTAATGCATTCGATCGTGTCCGTGTGTGTGTGTGTTCGTGTGTTTGTGAACAAGATATCTGGAAAAGTTCTGAACGGATTTGGATGAAAGTTGGTGGGATGATTGCCCTTGGGATAAGGAAGAATTGATTAGTTTTTGGTGAAGCTCAGTATATTATTCCGGATCCAGGAATTTTTTGAAGGACTGTTTACCATTGGAAGATAGGGCTCATTTTTTTAAACATTATCTTCGATATATTCTATATTTAACATTGTGATATGAAAATAGTTTTCATATTTGTTGTAAATGTAGTTTAAACTCGTGGTTATGCGTTAGAGTGGTGTATTTTGTTAGCAGCGTCGTCTTGAAAGTTCTTTTTTTTTTTTTCTAATAAAGACATATTCTGTCATTTTAAAACGACCAAAGTGTGTATTATGTTTCCCCGTTTCATAAAATGTATCGTTTGATACGTATAATGTTTTAAAACTTTTTTTTTTTTTTTTTTTCTTAACCTCAGAAGAGATATCAACATTTACCTCAGCGAATGTCAATCGCGGTGTCAGTATTTGATGAACTTATAAAGACAGGTGAGTTATAAGTGTGACAAGCATGTGCACGGGATTCGTCCCAGAAGAATGAGTGGTCGCATTAGCTTGTACGACTCAAAATGAGCGAGTTTTGTTTTGACGTTTGGGCCAGTTTTACATGTTGTATCCCTAAGGAATGAAACGTACGTTTTCCTGGCTTACAATTCTATTTAAGTCACACATGCCTCAAAATACATTCACTTATATAGAATTGAACGCTGAATCCGAAAATGTAAGTTAAATTGCCTTGTTTTTTTTAAACATTATCTTCTATATATTCTAAATATAAATCTGTGCAGTGTCTGTCTTGTGTTGTCTTGTCTTGTGTTGTCACTGAACTACTCCCTCAAACTTTTGTGAAATCGTACTATTCCAACTTGACCCACGGCGGGAGTATGCACTCTATTGAGTGGCGTTCTAGTTTTGACTGTATTCAGGTGCGTTCCTTTGTGTTGCAGAGATGTGACTTTTGTTGCACCACCCCATGTGATGTTCATGCTTTTTGCTTTTTTAGCCGCGTCGCAAGACGCTGGTCATAGAGTGCCCTCTGCTGTTGTTGTTGTTGTTGTTGTTCTTCTTCTTGTTCTTCTTGTTCTTGCAGAGAAGACAAAACCTCAAAGCTCCACCCATTCTGGGAACCATAGCTCCACCCATTGTGGGAGAGGCTTCATATAAACAAATATCCACCATTTTATTAACTCGCATAGCTTTGAGGCCTGTTTTGTAGGCCCGTGGTGTCTTCCTCTCTCACACAGTTTTATTTCAAATCAAATTCGATATATTATTTCATTTTTCACAGTCGCTAACATAGTTTTAGACTCGGTTGAAAAAAAACGGGAAGAAAATCCGATGAAAGTTGCCCCTTATAGAACGAAATGAATTCTCAAAGGCCTGTAACTTCAAGTCCATTGAGATATTTTTTTTTTAAATCGCGGCATGGTCAGTCATACACCGCCCGAAATAACAGACGGGAAAATGCCGAGATATATATATTTTGTTGAAATCGCGGCATGGTCAGTCATACACCGCCAGAAATAACAGACGGGAAAATGCCGAGATATATTAAAAATTCGTCCATTTGATGACAATCGTCACGATGAAATATTTAATTTATACGTCATCTATCTATAATTCCAGTAATCTCTGTATGTCTGTGACCGCTGTTTCTCGACAACCACGGGTCCGATATACTTGAAACTTGCCAGGTATATTGCTGGGGACCCGAGGATGTGCCTTTTCAAGGTTTCATATTAATCGGACAAGTAGTTACCGAGCTATGTCCAAAAAACGATTCAACCAATCAGAGAGCAGCGAGTTATCACGTGTGCCGAACGTGGCGAACAGACTCTGCCTCGGACGGCACATTTGAGAGCGTATTCATTTATTTCACGTTGGCAAACTATGTTGCCGCTATGTTGGCGTTAAACTATGTTTTAAAACTAATTAAAACTAATTTGCGATTCTTTCGCTTTCCTGCGCGTTTGTGCACGCTATGGCGATTTCTTTACCAAACTCCGCAAGCCGTTCGCTTTGGACCAAACCATTTCATGTAAATAGAGGGGGGGGGGGATGTACACCGTACTCGCAAGCCGTTCGCTTTGGACCAAACCATTTCATGTAAATAGAGGGGGGGGATTGTCACCGTACTCGCAAGCCGTTCGCTTTGGACCAAACCATTTCATGTAAATAGAGGGGGGGGGATTGTCACCGTACTCGCAAGCCGTTCGCTTTGGCTTTGCGAATGGACCAAACCATTTCATGTAAATAGAGGGGGGGGATATAATTTTAGATATATATATAGTACGGGCATGCCCTAGTCACAATAATGCGGAGAGAGGAGCATAGCTTCGTTCACGTGTCGCCACATACGGAAAATTGCCGAGATATATATTTTTTTTAATCGCGGCATGGTCAGTCATACACCGCCTGAAATAACAGACGGGAAAATGCCGAGATAGATTAAAAATTCGTCCATTTGATGACAATCGTCACGATGAAATATTTAATTTATACGTCGTCACAATAATGTGGAGAGAGGAGCATAGCTTCGTTCACGTGTCGCCACACACGGGAAATTGCCGAGATATTTTTTTTTAAATCGCGGCATGGTCAGTCATACACCGCCTGAAATAACAGACGGGAAAATGCCGAGATATATTAAAAATTCGTCGCCACACACGGGAAATTGCCGAGATATATTTTAACTTTGCACAAAAATAACATCAAGTAATCGAATCAATAGGAATGTCCTGTGCCTATAACATCGACGTTATAGGCACAGCTGCATCTAGGCATTGTGTAACATCGACGCGGCTTTTGTTTTAATTAAAACTTTTTGTACTTGTTGTGATTGAGGCTACCTCTTGTTTATTCACATGTGTTTTGTAAAGATAGCTGAGCTTTACCTGCATTCAAAAAAATTTCATTTTTGCACGGACGATTTCAATGAGTGTCCTTCTAAAGATTTGATACGTTTATTTTGAAGTTGAGGTTATATATACTGTGTATATATATATATATATATATATATATATATATATATATATATATATATATATATACGGTATATATATATATATATATATATATATTGTCGCGATCCCGTCTGTGGAATGTATCCCAGCACGGAATACGGACGTAAATGTCCGGGCTTCAAGTAATCCACGTAGTGAACCAAAAGAGACGCAATAAACACAATTGTGTTTTAATCGGCCTTCTAGGGGTAAAGCACGATTATTTATTGGCTCGATCACAAAAACCATGAAAGGTAACCAAAGGTAATATGCTGCACAAGCCGGCAGGAACTGTCGGCCACAGACGCTCCAACTGGACGCAGGTAAGATCACTCGCGGCTCCAATCGACGGGCTCCGGGACTCAGAGGATACCAGGATGGAATACCGCACAAGGCCGCCAGGAACGGTCGGCCAGTAGCTCCAACACGAAGCAGGCAATATAGGACTCACAGTTCCAATCTACGATCTCCGGGAATCACTCGTTCTCTTCCGGAATCACTCACTCGTACAATCCATAACTATAAACGATCAGCACAACTCGCTGTCGTGAGGCGTAACGAAAGTTCCCTCGCCTCGAGGCCTCGAACCTCCGAGCTGCGTCCGTATCATGAGATGGCGGCCGCGCTCTCTGACCCTCCACCAATCACGTCCCGACTCGCCTCCCAATCGCGTGAGGCTCCAAGGAGGTTACGTCAGTGGTGGGCGGGGCACTCAATTGGGTGAGAACAAAGGTGGTTTCACCGGGGGTTTCTCACAGTCCTCCCCCCCTAAGTAAAAACCCCGTCGAATAGACGGCGTTTTTAAAACCAGTATTTGTAGTAGGTGCAAATCACATGGCAAGATGATGGCGGGAATTGCTAACAGGCAATTAACGCAATTAACAATTACTAACACTTGTTAACAACAATAACGAAACAACGCAACAATACAACGCAACGCAATGGCGCAACACAATAACGCAACAATAACGCACTTATTAACGCAACAGGCAATTAACAGGCGTTAACAGGGTAAACAATGAACCAGTTTTGTTTTGTTTTTTTCACACACAATATTAAACACCATACACCCCATTAACATCTACCCCACAAGAGTTACACTTCACCCAAAGCACAATAGAGAAACAAGGGAGCCAAACTCAAGGTGGGGAAACATTTACAGGAAGGAAACGGACCGAGACCTAGAGCGGCGGGTTCTCCTCCGGTGTCGAGAACGACAGTCATATGCGTAATGACCCCTTTCACCGCACTGGTAACATCGATCTTTCGGGTCGAACGGCCTGCGGACCAAAGGGCGTCTGAAACGAGGCCGCCGCGACATGCCATTCGACATCTCGACGCACACCCGCGATCCGCAAATTAACCTTCCATCAAGGGCTCTGACCGAATCTTCAGCATCTCGTGGATCTTCAAACTCAACAACTGCGAATCCAGGTGGGTTCCGAGCAACCCATACGTTGCGGAGTGGTCCGTAATGCTCGAAGACCCTCCCTAGCTCGGCTCTCGCTGCTCCATTGCCCAGGTTTCCCACATATACCTTAGCATTAGCGTTCCTGCTGAATCGCGACATGGCGGGAGCGGTCCCTGAGGAGCACGGCACCTGAGGTTGGCTTGACGGGAGGCTCGGGTGGACTTCAGCTGACGCAACGTCACCGTCGGAAACTGGAGTCGAGGCGCTAGGCTCCTCGGGCCAGAGTGAAGATATGTCTGACTCCGCCCCTCTCTCCGCCTGTTTACTCTGGGCTCTAGGGACCCCCCCACAGGTCAGAGTCAATGACTCCTCCCTGGCTATGGCATCATTGCCAATCAGCAAGGAGACCCCGGGTATAGGGTAGTAGGGTACTACCACACAGGTCACTGGACCCTTAAAAATGTCACTCCGGACCTCGAGGAGGGCAAGGGGGGTACCGGCCAAGAACCCGGTCAATGCCCCGAAGGAGGGTATACTCGCCGGTATAACGCATCTGAGAGGCCGGAACTACCCCCACCCGGAGAACACACCGTGTCGCCCCAGTATCCCGAAGGTATTTGGTCTCAAACTTCAGCATCGAATCGGGGCCACCCACTAAGGCTGTCCCTGAATACTCCTGATGCAGTGGATGAATGGAATTAGCCCCGGTGGCAGTGACCTCGGTCACCGATGCCACCGTCGTGTGCGAGGGCCCGGCGGATGAGTTCCACTGATCTCCCTCCGACTTAACAGGAGGGTTGCCTCGGTAGGCCGGACTGGCGGGATTAGAGAAACAGCGGTTTTCACCGTGCCCCACGCGTTTGCAGAAATCGCACCAGGGCCCTGCCCTGGTCTGCGGCTCGCGAGCGCCCCCAGTGGAGGTCATCGGAGAACCCTTCCCCTCGATCCAGCCGCCGGGCAGACGGGGGGCGGTCTTGATCGCAGACTCCTCCGTCTTACGAAGCGACTGCGTGACTTGCAGCATTTTGCACGCCAAAACATGTTTATCAATAAGGTTGACGCAGTCTGCCAAGGAAACAGTGTCTTTGTCGACAAGAAACAATGCTAAGTCAGGCGGAAGCTGTTGATCGATACGGTAACGCACCAGGAGTTCCGCAACCGCTTGAGGTAACTCCACCTTGCTCCCCTTGAACCATCTCTGCAGCTGTTCCAACAAGGCCCGCGAATGTTCCTCATAGGTTTGACTGGACTCACGAGTCCAGCTGAAAAAATTTCTCCTATAAATACATGCGGACACCGCATAGGCATTCAAAATCTCGGCCTTCAATGCCCTGTATTTGTTTGCGTCCTCGGTTGCCATCCTCGCATATACCTCCCTCGCCTTCTCAGATAGATGGCTCACAAGATGGCCGACCCACAAGCTCTCATCAATGCCACCGGCAGCCAACAACTTCTCCGCCATCTCCAGATACGCTTCTGGCTTCGTGTCTCCCGTCCAGTCCGGCAAACGAACATGAACAGTTTCCGGGACTCTTGCAGCAGACCCCTCTGCCCGCAGTCGTTCAGTCAACATTCGCAACTCATGCTCTCTGACGCGTTCAGCTTCTGCTGCCGCATGCTCTCTCTCTGCTGCCGCCGCACGCTCTCTCTCTGCTGCCGCATGCTCTCTCGCTGCTGCCGCACGCTCTCCCTCTGCTGCTGCCGCACGCTCTCTCTCTGCTGCCGCATGCTCTCTCTCTGCTGCCGCACGCTCTCCCTCTGCTGCTGCACGCTCTCTCTCTGCTGCTGCCGCACGCTCTCTCTCTGCTGCTGTCTCTGCTCTGTCATTCTCCCTGTTATACATGTCAAGTTGTTGAACCGGAGTCAGCCCGGTCCAGAAGGGCGAACGCATGCATTTGGTCATGATGGGATCGCTTCCTAACATCTCGGGTTGAGTGACCGGGTCAAGGCTGCTTGCGTCGCTCACCTCGCCACCCACGTGACTGTCAACATGATCAGGTTGAACTCTCACTTCCCTGGTCGACATAGCTTGGCTACGAGTTATCATACGACCAGGCACAAAACACAACCTCACACACAACGCTCAAACACAACGCTCTGTTGGGGAAATACGACCCAACTACGCAATATCACCCGCACATCAAATTGCCAATGAGAAAAATACCACGTACAAATACTCACGTTTTTTTTTTTTTTCGGTTGTTTGGAGGGATCCGAGGCTATTCGCTTATTCTTTGTCGGTTGTTTGGAGGGATCCGAGGCTATTCACTTCTCTGCCCAAGACAGCGTCCTACGGCGAGAAAGTTCCTCCCAGACGGCGTCCGCTGGTGAGAAGGCGATGAACAGATGCCAGAAGATGTCGTCCACTGCAGAATTCCCGTCTCAATCGAATGGCTCTTACTTGAATGATCCTAGGACGAGCAACCCATTTGTCGCGATCCCGTCTGTGGAATGTATCCCAGCACGGAATACGGACGTAAATGTCCGGGCTTCAAGTAATCCACGTAGTGAACCAAAAGAGACGCAATAAACACAATTGTGTTTTAATCGGCCTTCTAGGGGTAAAGCACGATTATTTATTGGCTCGATCACAAAAACCATGAAAGGTAACCAAAGGTAATATGCTGCACAAGCCGGCAGGAACTGTCGGCCACAGACGCTCCAACTGGACGCAGGTAAGATCACTCGCGGCTCCAATCGACGGGCTCCGGGACTCAGAGGATACCAGGATGGAATACCGCACAAGGCCGCCAGGAACGGTCGGCCAGTAGCTCCAACACGAAGCAGGCAATATAGGACTCACAGTTCCAATCTACGATCTCCGGGAATCACTCGTTCTCTTCCGGAATCACTCACTCGTACAATCCATAACTATAAACGATCAGCACAACTCGCTGTCGTGAGGCGTAACGAAAGTTCCCTCGCCTCGAGGCCTCGAACCTCCGAGCTGCGTCCGTATCATGAGATGGCGGCCGCGCTCTCTGACCCTCCACCAATCACGTCCCGACTCGCCTCCCAATCGCGTGAGGCTCCAAGGAGGTTACGTCAGTGGTGGGCGGGGCACTCAATTGGGTGAGAACAAAGGTGGTTTCACCGGGGGTTTCTCACAATATATATATATATATATATATATATATATATATATATTGTAACGGTGTTGAGAAGTGTGTAACGAATTTGAGAAGTGTAACGGTTTTTGAGAAGTGTAACAATTTTGGAGGAAGTGTAACGAATGTGAAAACGTTACAATGTGAACGTTACAAAAGTATGGTTTTGTTATGTGTAACATCCTCGTAATGTAAATAATGGTCGCAGCCGTCCTCCTAGTTAATTCCATGAAACTTACACGCAGGTCACGATATATCTTTTTAAATAGTGTATTTCCTTATTCCATGTAGGCTAAATATGTGTTTCCCACTAGATTGACTTTGCATTGTATCAAACAAAATAAGAGTAGGCCCTTGCAATTTCCCCAAACATCTCCACTCTCAAAAGTTCCTTTCAAAAGGGTGCGAGTTGTGTTCAATCCCGCAAGCCGCCATTGCCCATGTGCTAATCTCGGAGAAGAAAGGCGTGTCTCCACCTCGTCATAGAGGGGAGGAGTGAGCCAGAGGGTCGCATGTCCAATCAGCACCGCGGTGAGCGAACCGGTAGGCGTGCCCTCGCAGCCGGCGGCTTGATTCCGCCCCGAGTTATAAAAGCGACTGTAAGGGACTGCTTTACGAGATGACCTGGGAGATGAGTGAAGAGGCGGCACCAAGAGGAGCGGTGAGATGCGAAACGCTC
>NC_136267.1:159545327-159577827 GCF_964187855.1 Myxine glutinosa | reverse complement strand
GAGTTTAGGCATGGAGTCAAAAACAAGGCATAAATAAAAACTTAAATCTTGAGACAATTTTCTTGGCCCTTGCGATTGATTTGTCATATATGTTAACACACACATCCACATTAAATCCATAAATAATACGCGAAGGGATGAGGATGGGGAAGGAGTGGACAGAGAAAGTAGGAATGTGACTCGTGCTTCATGGCAGCTTCACATCTTCAGGCGAGACAACTAAATTATGACCCAGAAACTGTTTGGTTTCCAATGAATCTTAGCAGATCTTTTCCACACGATGCACATTGTCATGACCACCACATCTAATAAACACTAGATCTTATGAACTTGCATGAGCCTGTGCGAGCCTTGTTTAGAAAATCCCTTACCTGTCTTACGCAGTGGAAAGTTATTTTTGGGATCACATGAGATCAGTCCCGGGTGCAAGGCAGCTTGAGATATGTTCTGTGCTGCTGAATTCTGCTCCATTGTGGCGTAGTGCTGCATCCTATAGAAATGCATTATCATCTTGAGTTGGCTGCATCAATATAAAACACAAGTACAACATAGAGTAATGTGGAGGAAGTTGCCTCCGACAGCAAGATTGGGCAGCATCCCTCCTCACCCAACCCACCTCCATGCGTGTATGTATGAATCAAAGGGAGGCGCAAAGCACCCCTCCCTTTATATACACAAAGAATTAAGTTAAGCACCCCTACACAACGAATTAAGGTAAGCACCCCCTAATATATATTCTTTGTGTATATGTATACATTGGCATATATTCTAAGGTATGTGAGATCAAATAATGATTGGTATGACATTAGCAATTATCCATTGATGAAATTGAGTGATCAAAGTGAAAAAAAGTGATTGGTTGAGTCAGTGATCCGATCACGTGGGTCCTACACACGTTATTGACGCAAAGATCGCTAGAGGTCTTCTCAGAACAATGACTGTACGTTAGAAAACATAAACGTCATCCACACTGTCCGTGATGGACCTATAGCTCCATACTTAAATTGAGGTGAAAATATGCCTAAAATTCCCAAAAAATTTCACCTTAAATTATTCAGAATAAAATATTGAAAACGGCATGATTGTTATGTTTTTATGTGACCATAATATCACTTCTCCAGAAAATATAGCAATATCATGGGTATATTACACTGTTTTGACGACAACAAACTTGTAATGTGTGAGGTTGTAAAAAAACGGGGGGGGTGCTTAACTTAATTCTTTGTGTATATAAGGGATCGTTTCTCTGTATGCAGCTTTAACATGGGGACTGAAAATATGTTTCTCAGCTTCTACTGGACGAAATCGGCTGCAAATTTCAAAAGTGAATGCTTTGTACGTTGACGTAATACGTTTCACATTTCAGCAAAGTCCGTTTATGCATTCTTGAGTTATATTTAGAAAACCCTCAAAATCAGGTGGGTGTTTGTCCATCCGTCCGTCCCCCCAAAATAGGTTGGCAATCATATCTCAAGGACGATACATTGAAACCAGATGAAACTTGGAATATACGTAGTGTGTTCAAAAAGTATCCGACCTTTATTTTTCGTGTGTAAAAAAAAAGAAGCTAGGGAGGCGTTGATTGGTGCACGTATGTAGGCGATCCTATTGCACACGCGTGAATTTTTTCCCACCTGCAGAAGCTGTCATTCGACGGCAGACCGCCGATGAGTGAGGACATGTAAGTGAGCGCCGTCGGATTTTCGTTTTTGACAAAATGACGGAAAAACTTGAACAACGCTACTGCATCAAATTTTGTGTTTTTTGGCCTCAGGGATGTTGGATGCTTCCATTGTGATGACTGCAACTTGGTTTCTGGGTCATACCCATAAACCCAGGACTCATCGCCAGTGATCACTGTGTTGAGGTAGCTGGGATCGCTGTTCACAGTCTCCAGCATGTCCTGTGCGATCTCCAAATGGAGTTGCTTCTGCTCAATCGTTAGCAGCTTTGGTACGAACTTCGCTGAGATTCTCCTGAAGCCCAAATCTTCCTTCATAATGGAATGAACGGTGTTGAATCTTGCGGATCGTTTCCACTTGGGAATCGCCAAGCTTTACACAAAATTTGATGCAGTAGCGTTGTTCAAGTTTTTCCGTCATTTTGTCAAAAACGAAAATCCAACGGCGCTCACTTACATGTCCTCACTCATCGGCGGTCTGCCGTCGAATGACAGCTTCTGCAGGTGGGAAAAAATTCACGCGTGCACATTAGGATCGCCTACATACGTGCACCAATCAACGCCTCCCTAGCTTCTTTTTTTTTACGCACGAAAAATAAAGGTCGGATACTTTTTGAACACCCCGTGTGATGTTCATGCCGGTGTGATATGACTATACATATATATATACACACACACACTACCAGTAAAGAGTTTTACAACACCTCAATTTTTCCAGTTTTTATTGAAGTTTACACAGTTTAATGTCCAGTGAATAACCTGAAATGGTACAAAGGTAAGCAGTAAACTGCTCGAGGTTAAAAAAAAAAGTTTAAGTCAACAAAAACGGGAAAAGAATGTACATTATATTGTGGACTGTGAAATGGATGGACATTATATATTGTGAAAAGAATGTACAAAGAATGTACAAAGGCCTTCTTCAGGGAACAGGTAATGGGTTAACAACTTACAGCTGTTCTGCAGCAATGTAAGTAAATTAAGCCTTGAAAGTTGATGCAAACAATTCTGCCAGGTGTCCCAACCTCTGCTGATTACTTGATTACAAACCCCCGGTCTGTATAAAAGCAGTATTGGAACAGACTGTTATTACACCCTCTGAAGCATTATTTGAACAATATTGCACTGCAGGAAGTAGTATATTGGAAACTGGAGGAAACTCTGACAGGAAGAGGTCTGGCAGACGCAAAGCCACAACAGAATCAGAAGACAAGTTTCTGAGAGTCAACAGCTTGCTTGATTGGTGGCACACAGGACAACAGCTTCAGGCACAGCTTAACACTGGTCAAAGTAGGCAAGTCTCACTTTCAACTGTGAAGAGAACACTTCGAACAGCAGCTTTAACACGTGGAGTGGCAGTAAGAAAGCCATTGCTAGCAGGTCAAAATAAGAAAAAGAGGCTTGCCTGGGCCACAAAGCACTGCCAGTGGACTACTAAAGACTGGAAGAAGGTCTCATGGACCGACGAATCAAAATTTGAAATCTTTGGTTCATCATGCAGGGTTTTTGTTTGCCGTCGAGTAGGCGAAAGGATGGTTCCTCAGTGTGTGACACCAACTGTCAAACATGGAGTAGGAAGCGTGATGGTCTGGGCTCTTTTGCTGGATCCAGAGTCGGTGACTTGCACAGAGTGACTCGCACCCTGAACCAAAAGGGTTACTGCAGCATTTTGCAGCACCATGCAATACCCTCTGCTATATGCCTAGTTGGTCAGGGGTTCATCCTACAGCAAGATAATGACCCTAAACACACCTCCAGGCTATGTCAAAACTACCTTCGAGGAAAAGAACAAGACGGTAGGCTTCGAATCACGGAAGATAATGACCCTAAACACACCTCCAGGCTATGTCAAAACTACCTTCGAGGAAAAGAACAAGACGGTAGGCTTCGAATCATGGAATGGCCAGCACAGTCTCCAGACTTAAACCCCATCGAGCTGGTTTGGGATGAACTGGACAGAAGGGTGGAGGCAAAGCAACCTACAAGTGCAACACTTTTGTGGGAAATTCTGCAACAGTGTTGGGAAGAACTTCCCGAACAATATTTGATTTCCATTGTAGAAAGAATGCCACGAGTGTGTTCGGCGGTTATATCTGCAAAAGGTGGCTACTTTGCCGAGTCAAAATTTTAAATTAAATTTTGTTAAACAAAATGATTCTATGATTTCTTTTTTATCTCCAATTGTTTATTTGTTCTATGCTTAATTCCAGAGTAGAGTACATTGAGACATTAAACTGCGTAAATTTCAATAAAAACTGGAAAAATTGAGGTGTTCTAAAACTTTTGACCGGTAGTGTATATACTGTGTTCAAAAAGTATCCGACCTTTATTTTTCGTGCGTAAAAAAAAAGAAGCTAGGGAGGCGTTGATTGGTGCACGTATGTAGGCGATACTAATGCACACGCGTGAATTTTTTCCCACCTGCAGAAGCTATCATTCGACGGCAGACCGCCGATGAGTGAGGACATGTAAGTGAGCGCCGTTGGATTTTCGTTTTTGACAAAATGACGGAAAAACTTGAACAATGCTACTGCATCAAATTTTGTGTAAAGCTTGGCGATTCCCAAGTGGAAACGATCCGCAAGATTCAACACCATTCATTCCATTATGAAGGAGGATTTGGGCTTCAGGAGAATCTCAGCGAAGTTCGTACCAAAGCTGCTAACGATTGAGCAGAAGCAACTCCGTTTGGAGATCGCACAGGACATGCTGGAGACTGTGAACAGCGATCCCAGCTTCCTCAACACAGTGATCACTGGCGATGAGTCCTGGGTTTATGGGTACGACCCAGAAACCAAGTTGCAGTCATCACAATGGAAGCATCCAACATCCCCGAGGCCAAAAAATAACAAAATTTGATGCAGTAGCGTTGTTCAAGTTTTTCCGTCATTTTGTCAAAAACGAAAATCCGACGGCGCTTACTTACATGTCCTCACTCATCGGCGGTTTGCCGTCGAATGACAGCTTCTGCAGGTGGGAAAAAATTCACACGTGTGCATTAGGATCGCCTACATACGTGCACCAATCAACGCCCCCCTAGCTTCTTTTTTTTTTACGCACGAAAAATAAAGGTCGGATACTTCTTGAACACACTACGTATATATTCTGATTCTGATTTACTATATTATATTACAGAGCATTGGTGCTGCCAAAGTAGTTTATTGGCAAGAGTTATACTGGGTGGTTTGCCATTGTCTTCCCAGCAGCAGTTAAGGGCAGGAATTTGGAATTAATACATGGTGCTTTTTTCCCTGTGCCATGACTGCATATGCAGTACTACCGTCCTCCAGCATAAGTAGATTTAAGAAGAAATATGTGGATGAAACAATTGCTGTGATAGTGTTTACCAGAGATTGTGGTAGCGAGACAATGAGATGGTAACTCCAGGTGCAATGCGTTGCTTCTTGCTCAAAACAAATTCCTGAAGCCGTTGCTTCACCTCAGAACTTGCTGCAGCACCTGTTTCGGACAACTCAGAGTTAGAATCATTTACGTATCAATAATCTATAAGCTCATGTGACATTTATGGCACAAATGAAGTTTAACACATAAACTTGTGAGCTATTGCAAAGTATTGAAGGATAACAACACACGTGGGCTCCTATATTCCCCACGTAATTTCCTTTCCAGATATAATAAGGAATATTAAAATATATGCAAAATTAGTATTGCAATCGTTATTAATTTTAGCTGAGACACATCAAACCTTCATGTTAACATCGTGTTATAACCCCAGTTTTCCCTGTTTGGTGCTCCTACCTAAGAACATGGCTACTGATGCTGATATCACAGGTTCATAATCATTATACAATGTTGATTTGTCTATTTTATATTAATGTCCTTGTCAATCATGTTAAAACTATAATATTATCTTCTAATTTATTTTACTGGAATTTATGTGTCCAAAATCCTTGACAAGTCTTAAGGAGGATACTAAGAACGTTGGATGACCAACTTGATGCCAAGGCAATTTCAGCAGCAGGATGCTGGGGGACTCAACTTTGTGTTCTCTGAGGTAATTATTTTCTGAAATCAAAGGCACAGTCTTTTCCGAGCAATAATGCATACCGGCAACCACATACTTACAGTCGTGGCCAAAGATATTGGCACCCTTGCACTTTTTTCAAATAACTCACAATTTTCTCGAAAAATAAGTTGAAATTGACAAAAACTATTTGGTCTCCACAAATCTTTATTTCACTGTTAATGTTATAGAACTTTTTTTTTTCTTGTATACAAGATCGAGGCTCGTGTAAGAGCTAACATTAATCACAAAAAGACACAATGACACATAAAACATAAGATAAAGGGAGCGGGAGACAAGATGGGGAGAGAGAGGGAAGCATTTGAGAAGCACACAAGTACAACATTTGAGAGCAGGGACATTGGGAGATCTGTGGGAGGGAGAGGACTTGCGGGGAGGAGGCACCGGAAGGGGGGGGAGGGGGGTGGGAGAGGTATAAAACACATGGACACTGCTAGGACTTCCGGGAAAGAAGTCGGAATTTCAAAAAAGTGGATCTCGGGTGAATTAACGGGGGTAGAAAAGATCAAGGTTTCGGATGGGGGAAGACAAGAGATGGTGGTGAACACTCAAAATACCAAATCTTTCTGCCACGTTCCCTCTTGAGACTGAAGGGCACCGTAACCAGAGTTTGGGGAGGTAACACGTAACAATACCAAAATATTTTTTAAATTTCAATAATTTTCAGGAAGAAACGGTGCATTATTTGAAAACAGTGCAAGGGTGCCAATATTTTTGTCCACGACTGTACATCCAATTAAATCCCACCCTAGGGGACACACGCACACACACACACACATATATATATATATATATATATATATATATATATATATATATATATATATATATATACACTCTTGAAGATCAATAAATAAAGTAGAGTATATTTGATTAATCATTTCAGTTTAGTATAAAAAAAATATTAACTACTCACGTTCCCTGCCCTGAAGTTCCTTCATTTCTTTCTGTATGGTCAAAGTCTCTGTAGGAAGCTGTTGTTGCTCCTGCTGTTGCTTTTGATGATGCTGTTGTAGTTGTTGCTGTTGATGTTGCTGTTGTTGTTGTTTTTGTTGATCTTGTTGAACTTGTTGTGCTTGTTGTAGCCTCTTAAGCTCCGAGTTGATTTCTTTCTCAATCCGATCCCTTTCTTGCCGGTGAAACTCCATTTGCTGCTGTTGTTGCTGTTGCTCCTGCCGCTGGTGGACAACCAGTTCCTGATGTTTTTTCAGTGCCAGTATCTGTTGCTGTTGCTGTCAGTGTCAAAAGTCAAATGAGCTGTTCATCACATTGCAGTCTTATTTAAAAAATTATGAATCCCTGTGCAAAATATTACACTAAAAATTAAAATGGTATGGATTGCAGGACTTTATTTGGAAATGCGAAGCAAATATGTAATACATAGCGCTGTATGGTCTGAGAAAAAAATTACTGGGAAGTAAAAAAAAAGATTACTGAACATTCAGATAGTTTCAGCTATACAACGTTCATCTTTGAGATCTGATGGATGGTGAGTAATTTGCATTTACGTGATTGTGCCATAAGTAAAAACCATGAAAAATACAAATCCGAGTTCAGCTAAAATCAACACTCAGTCATTTTTATCATTGAAATTACACTTGTCTAAAAGAGAAATGGTTATTCATACCTTTCCCATGTCCGTTCATGAACTCTGCCACTGAAGGTGGACATCCGGAGTTTATGTTTCACCCCTGTTTGTCTGTTTGTCTGTCTGTCTTGAGCAGAATATCTCAAAAAGTTTTGAATGGATCCATACTAAATTTGGTGGAGAGGTTGGGTATGTGACAAGGACTAAATTGTCAGATTTTGGTGAAGATCCGGATACGATATTTTTTTTTAGTGATTCTTCACCATTGTGGGATGGGTCAAAAAAAACGATATAGGCCCATAGCAGGTTATCTAGAAAATTTATGGACGGATTCGGATGAAACTTGCTGAATGACTTGGATAGGTGACAAGAACAAGCTGATTATATTATGGTTAACGTCCGGATGCAGATCTGGCCTATCAGTGGGATACAATACGTAAACTGTTCAGCCTGGCATGGATTTGCGCTCCACCAAGTGCCGTTCCAGTTAGCCCACCTGGACTTTAGTTTGGGGAGCTTATGCAATTGAGCAGTGTCCGTAGGTAAGTCAGTCAGTGCGCGAGTCTGGAAATGCTCGTTATTTTCGCTTGAGCTACGCATACAGTTTTGATGAAACCTGGCCACTAGCTTCATGTCTGATGCCTAACGAAGGTATAATGACCACGTCAAAATCTGTGCCCAGATTTTGACGATTTTGACGTTTAATAACCCTTGGTAAAGAGTTATGACGTTTTTAAGCATGAACCTTTAAAACCGAGCTCCTCCGTCATTTTTGATCCAATCAAGGGGAAACTTCACAGATCTGTTCAGCATGTCAATCTACTAAAATGTCCTTTTGGAATTTGTGATAGGGCACGTGGTTTGGCAGATATCGTTAATTAAACGAATTTTTTTTTTTTAAAGGATATCTTGTTTATTCTAGTTCTCCTCAAGCCGCACCGCACGCCCTCAGCCTAGTCTCGCGAACGTCAAAAGCGCGACACAGTGCATGCTTTCTGGAGGGGCGGAGCCAAGCCGAGCAACATATACATACACATCGATAAAAATTGATCGTGAACCGGAAAATATTATAAATTACTGATATTTAGCGACTCGAAAGATTCTTTATTAACAACTTATTTTCTCATGCTTCTGCTGACCTGTCTGCAAGGTGTATAAATCGAAGTCCCGAGTGCATATCACAGGTGAGCCCATCCTGAGGTAATTAGCGATTGGGAACGATTCAGAACCTGTGGGTGAATAACCCTTGGTAATTTCCCCAACAGTTTTCCGGACGACAGACTGCCGGTCGGGGACATGTATTGCAGCGCAATACTCAGAATGCTCGTTTATTCTAGAGTTCTCCCAAAGCCGCACCGCACGCCCTCAGCCTAGTCTCGCGAACGTCAAAAGCGTGACAGCGCGTGCTTTCCGGAGGGGCGGAGCCAAGCCGAGCAACATATATATATATATACACATCGATAAATTGATCGTGAACCGGAAAATATAATAAATTACTGATATTTAGCGACTCGAAAGGTTCTTTATCAACAACTTATTTTCTCGTGCTTCTGCTGACCTGTCTGCAAGGTGTATAAATCGAAGTCCCGAGTGCGAATCACAGGTGAGCCCATCCTGAGGTAATTAGCGATTGGGAACGATTCAGAACCTATGGGTAAATAACCCTTGGTAATTTCCCCAACAGTTTTCCGGACGACAGACTGCCGGTAGGGGACATGTATTGCAGCGCAATACTCAGAATGCTTGTTTTGTTTATAACCTTCATTATCTTAAACATCTCCATCATATCTCTTCGTAATTGCCTCCTTTCTAATGTATAAAATCCTCTCTTTCAGCTAATCCTCATAGCTGAGTCTAGCTCGGCCCAGAATCAATTTTGTAGCTCTACATTGAACCCTCTCCATGGCAATGATGTCCTTTCTCAGATGTGGTGACCATACTGAACACAATATTCTAGATGAGGCCTCACTAAATTCCTGTGCATCGTAAACAAACCTCTTTTGATTTATAATTTATCCCTCCTATTAATACAACATAAAACCCGATAAGCTTTACCTTTACCTACTTATGGCTGCCGGGCACTGTGGTGTCTGCTTAACCACCATATCTATTGCCATCTCCCAGATCCTTCTCCTGTACGACATGCTCCAACACTGATCCTTGCATCATGTAATCCCTATTTTCATTGTTCTTACCTTTCTTTATGGTAAACTCCATATTCCTTTAGTAAATCTACGCTGTCTTCCTTAAAAAAAAAAATTTTGTATACCAAGTCGAGGCTCGTGTAAGAGCTAACACATATAACATACAATAAAGGGAGCGGGAAACGAGATAGGGAGAGAGAGGGAAGTACAGCAACAGTAGAGAACATGGGACATCAGGGAAACATCGGGAGAACTGTTTGAACGTATTAATAACAGGGTTACATTTGATACTCTCCAATCTTCTAGTACCTGTCCTGACTCCATTGAGCTGACAAATATATCCGCTAACACCACGGTTATCTGCTCCAGCTGAAAGATATCGGCTGAAGTGCACTCGTATTGAGCACAGCACATGAGAGGCACACCCATCACATAGGCAAGACTAGATCGGCACTCGAGGGAGCGCATACCTCCGCAAGGATGAAGAGTTTTACGTTTTGCATCCCAATGATAGGCCGGATCTGGATTCGGACCTGAACCAAAATCGAATCGGCTTGTTCTCGTCACCGAACCAACGCATCCCCCAATCCACAACTTAGTTATAACTCATCCACAACTTTTTGAAATACAATGCGATTTATCGTTTTTGGGCCCATCTCTCAATGGTGAAGAATCGCTTATAAATTAAATAATTAATCGTATCCGAATCCATATTCAGATCTTCATCAGAATCGAATCGATTTGGTCTTGTCACATACACAACCTGTCCACCAATCTTCGTCCAAATACGTCCACAACTTTTTGAGATGTCCTGCTACATATAGGTTTTGGCCATATCTCCCAATGGTGAAGAATCTCTTAAAAAATTATACTAGCCGGATCCGGATCTTCACCAAAATCTAATCATTTCGTCCTTGTCACATACGCTGCGTCTCCGCCAAATTTCGTCCGAATCCGTCCACAACATTTTGAGATATTTTGTACACAAACAAACAAACAAACAGACAGGGGTGGGAACATAACCTCCGCCCACCTTCAGTGGCACAGGTAACTAGAACGCCACTCAGTAGAGCGCATACTCCCGCCGTGGGTCAAGTTGGAATAGTACGATTTCACAAAAGTTTGAGGGAGTAGTTCAGTGACGACACAAGACAAGACAACACAAGACAGACACTGCACAGATTTATATTTAGAATATATAGAAGATAATGTTAAAAAAAACAAGGCAATTTCACTTACATTTTCGGATTCAGCGTTCAATTCCATATAAGTGAGTGTATTTTGAGGCAAGTGTGACTTCAAATAAAATTGTAATCCAGAAAAAACGTTCGTTTCATTCCTTAGGGATACAACATGTAAAACTGGCCCAAACGTCAAAACAAAACTCGCTCATTTTAAGTCGTACAAGCTAATGCGACCACTCATTCTTCTGGGAAGAATCCCGTACACATACTGGTCACACTTATAACTCACCTAAGTCTTTATAAGTTCATCAAATACTGACACCGCGATTGACATTCGCTGAGGTAAATGTTGATTGATATCTCTTCTGAGGTAAAAAAATAAATAAAAAAAAAAGCAGTTTTAAAGCATTATACGTATCAAACGATACATTTTGTGAAACGGGGAAACCGAATACACACTTTGGTGGTTTAAAAATGACAGAATATGTCTTTATTAGGAAAAAAAAAGAACCTTGAAGACGACGCTGCTAACAAAATACACCGCTCTAACGCATAACAACGAGTTCAAACTACATTTACAACAAATATGAAAACTATTTTCATATCACAATGTTAAATATAGAATATATAGAAGATAATGTTATTTAAAAAATGAGCCCTATCTTCCAATGGTAAACAATCCTTCAAAAAATTCCTGGATCCGGAATAATATCCTGAGCTTCACCAAAAACTAATCAATTCTTCCTTATCCCAAGGGCAATCATCCTACCAACTTTCATCCAAATCCGTTCAGAACTTTTCCAGTTATCTTGTTCAAAAACACACGAACACACACACACACACACACACACACACACACACACACACACACACACACACACACACACACACGATCGAATGCATTACTCCCTGGCGGGAGTAATAAAAAGAAACTGAAATATGACATGCACACCATAACAATGAAGAACACAGTGCATTCAACATCGTTGTTTTTGACAACATTGCTCAAGTGTGCATACCTCATACAAGTGCAAGTTGTAAGGAACAGAATATCACAGCAGGAGGTGTTGTCGACTGATTAATTTACAGGTTTAATTAACACCTGCCCGGTTTATTTTTGCCTCCTCCGTAAGTCCACGCATTTTCACCCAGACGACATACCTGAGCACAGCACCTACATTGATAGATAGCGTATAGCAATTATAAAATCATCATGTGGTACAGGGAAACCTTAAGAATACAGTCTTTGTTAGCCATTCTGTTACTTCATTCTAGGATGAATGAAAGCCAAAGTACGGTCACCCAGACAGACAGTTTACCAATAGATACATTGAATACTCTTCACATGATGTCTGATTTTTGAGACATCTGGGATGAATTGCTTCATTCTGGGATGAATTTGGTGGAGAGGTTGGGTGTTCGAGAAGGACGAATTGATTCGATTTTGGTGAAGAACCGGATCAGGATACTTAATTCTTTTTTTAGTGAATCTGCACCATTGAAAAAGGTGCAGACCGATTATGACGAAACTTGGTGGATGGGTGGTTTAGGTGACAAGAACAAGGCGATTCGATTTTGGTTCTGGTCCAGATGCAGATCCGGCCTATCAGTGGGATACAAAACGTAAACTGTTCAGCCTGGCGGAGGTGTGCGCTCTACCGGTCGCTGTTCTAGTCTTTCTTCTGTGGTTAAAAATAGTTTACTATAAGGCGATCTAAAAAGTAAAAAGAACATTTTTCAACTTAAGTATTGTGGTAAGATAAACTTTTCAGGATGTAGTTTGAAAATAACTTCAACACTGCATTTCAGGTAAACTTTTGTGCCACACCTGTAGGTATTGATGCAGCTGTGCATGATGCTGACGTGCAAGCTGCTCCTGTTTTTGTCGAAAATCATCAAGCAGCAGCTGCTGCTGCAGTTGATGTTGCTGCTTGAGCTGAAGAAGTTCATTCTGCAACTGCTGGTCATTTGCCGCAGCGCCGTCCGTTCCTGGCACTGCCGGGCCCCCGTCCTCTCCAGCCACCGGCATTGGTTTGCTGGACTCTATCAGGTGCGGGTGAATAAAAAAAAAGAGATGCACAAATATATAATACAAAATAATTAAAGCCCACACAGACTGTGACTGAAAGCTCAGGAAACAGAAGCTTGCTTGTGACGATTCAATAAACAGCCGCATTGCACATTCTCCATTTGCGTAAATCCGGCGCACGTTTCCTAATCCAGTGCAACAAGATACTTTCAACGTTGAATCAGATATTCTAAGTGTCTTATGAGAAGAGCAAGCCCAGTTCCCAACAAAATTGAGGCAATCAGACATTTTTAGACTTCTATGAAAATGTGCTCCAGGAAATGCAGTGTGTGCTCAAGTTGAAATTCCTCCAGGAACTTCAAGGCCAATCAGCTTGAAAGGAAAGATCACACTGTCGCACAGATTCATGTTTTGCATGCTGCTTCATTCATTACTTGGCCTGCCATCCAGGACGTACACAGAAACTACACTGTATGCTTTTCACTCAGCACTTCCGTAACACGGTATGTGTCCGTATCTAGACACTTCATAAGCATCAACAAAATCCTTCTCAATAATTCATGCAATATTATGTGATATGCACTGCACTTGATAAAGGTCATGTCCACAATAATTTTCCTGCCTTTCCTGGACACCTTTTGACACCTGGACACCTTCGAAGTGATTATCCTTTCGTTTGGGCTTTTCCATCCACATCACTGTAACGACATTACATGATTCATCATTGTGTGCTTCTTATCCCACATGGGCCGATCCATGATCCCACCGGTCCATGAGCCCCTCTTCTCACCCATGCCAAGAAAATATGTCATCAGAGAATTATGTATTTTTTTTACATCGACATTAATTTCCTCTTCCACTGGAGGTGAATGGAGGTTATGTTTTCACCACTGTCTGGTTGTTTGGCTGTGACCAGGATACAGTCACGTGAAAAAGTAAGTACACCCCATGTAATGTTTTGACTTTTTCAACATATTTCAACATACACCTATTTGATCTTCATTTCAACAATATTGATAGATAAAGGTGATATAATATAACAAATATCATGAAACATTTACATTTTGTAGTCCATTGTATAATTTAAATAAACATAAATGCAAATTTCGCATGTGGAAAAAGTAAGTACTCCCTTGGCTCTAATAGGTGGTATTGCCCCCTTTGGCAGAAACAACCTCAAGTAGGCGTTTCTTATAACTGTCTACCAGTCTCTGACATCGACTGGGAGAAATATTTGCCCACTCCTCCATGCAGAATGCTTTCAGTTGTGCGATGTTTGAGGGGTTTCTTGCATGCACAGCTCGTTTCAAATCCCCCTAAAACATCTCGATGGGATTTAGATCCGGGCTTTGACTTGGCCATTCCAGAACCCTCCATTTCTTTCTTTTTCAGCCATTCCTTGGTGGATTTACTGGTATGTTTAGGGTCATTGTCATGTTGCAAGGTCCACCTTCGGTTGAGCTTCAACTTTCTGACAGATGGCCTCACATTATCCTCAAGCACCCTCTGATACAATGAAGAATTCATAGTGGATTATATGATGTTGAGCTGCGCAGTCCCTGATGCAGCAAAGCTGCCCCAAACCATAATATTTCCACCACCATGCTTTGCAGTTGGTATCAGGTTCTTGTGGTCAAATGCTGTCTTTGGTTTTCACCAAACATGTCTTCTGGTACTGTGGCCAAATAGCTCTACCTTTGACTCATCTGTCCAGAGCACATTGTTCCAGAAGTGCTGGTCTTTGCCTAGGTGTTCATTGGCAAACTTTAGTCTTGCCCTGATGTTCTTTCTGGACAGCAAAGGTTTCCTCCTGGCACACCTCCCATGTAGATCAAATTTGTGCAGCCTCTTTCTAATGGTCGACTCGTGCACTTTGACATCAACAGTGGCAAGAGCTACCTGTAGGTCCCGTGATGACATTCTGGGGTTCTTAGAGACTTATTTCAGCATCTTGCGGTCTGCTCTCCGGCTGAACTTGCTGGGGCGGCTTGGCCTGAATAAGTTGGCAGTTATTTGGAATCTTCTCCGCTTTTAGATGATCTTCCGGACAGTCGAATGATTGATTTCAAATTGTTTGGAGATCTTTTTAAATCCCTTCCCAGACTCGTAGGCATCCATAACCTTCTTTCTGAAGGCCTCAGAGAGCTCTTTTGATCTAGGCATGGTGACGCCGCAGTCGCCGCACACTTCAACAACAAAGAGCAAACCAAACTAAATGTCTGAGGTTTAAATAAGACAGGTTCCTCCAAGATCCTCTCTAATGATGTTCTAATCATTTGCACCTTAGCTGTTGCACCTGATTCTAATTTTAGGTATTTGAAGTAGTGATAAATGTAGGGGTGTACTTGCTTTTTCCACATGGAAAATTTGCATATATGTTCATTTAAATTATACACTGGACTACAAAATGTAAATGTTTCATGATATTTGTTATATTATATCACCTTTATCTATCAATATTGTTGAAATATTGTTGAATGTAAATTCTCATTGTAAATTCAATATTGTAAATTCAAAATGTTCAAAATGTAAATGTAAAAAAATGTAAAAAATGTAAAAAATTCAAAATGTAAATTCAATATTGTTGAATGTAAATTCTCTGTTGAATGTAAATCCTCACACCTAGCTCGTCTTCACGCTGTTGAATCCAAAGCTTTCAGAATCATTGGAATCTCCCGCGATGAAGCTATCTCTGAGGGCCTTTCACTCACTCACCGCAGACAGGTAGGTGGTCTTTCTGTCTTCTACCGACTCCTGTCCGGCCTTGCTCCCCCAGCTCTCTCTGTGCTCTGTCCCCCAAATATTCCTACAGGTCGCACAAGATCTGCCAGCAACCCTCTGATGGTTAAACTGCCGATATCTCGGCTCTCTGCTCACCTTCACTCTTTCATTCCTGTTTTCTCCCGCCTCTGGAACAAACTCCCACACTCCCTTCAATCCCACTCTCCCTCCAGGTCCTTAAAACAGCTGTTCACCACCATCTCTTATCTTCCCCCATCCAAAACCTTGATCTTTTCTACCCCCACTAATTCACCCCAGATCCACCTTGTTTGAAATTCCAACTTCTTTCCTGGAAGTCCTGGCAGTGTCCATATGTTTTATACCTCTCCCACCCCCCCTTCCCATGCCTCCCCCCCAAAGCCCTCTCCCTCCCACAGATCTCTCGATGTCTCCATGTCTCTCGGTCCCTGCTCTCAAATGTTGTGTTTGTGTCCTTCCCCCTCTCTCCCCATCTTGTCTACCGCTCCCGATGTTATTTGTTTTATGTGTCGGTTTGTCTGTTTGTCTTTCTGTGTGATTAATGTTCGCTCTTTCACGAGCCTCGATCTTGTACACAAAAAAAAAAAAAAAAAAAAAATGAAGATCAAATAGCTGTATGTTGAAATATGTTGAAAAAGTCAAAACTTTACATGGGGTGTACTTACTTTTTCACGTGATTGTATATCAAAAAGTTATGGGCAGATTCGGATGAAACCTGGTGGACAGGTTGGGTATATGACGCCGATAAATCGTTTAGATTTTGGTGAAGATCCGAATCCACATTTGGCCCATCAGTGGGATCCAAAACAGAAACATTTCAGCCTGGTAGATGTATTCTCTCTACCGAGTACTGTTCTAGTTGGGGACTCAAATGGTTATTGTCATGGTAAAACTTGATGCTACGGTAGATCTGTTGATGATGTCACAGCCGACATTTTTGCAAAAGGTATGCGTAAATAAAATTACAGGAGAAATGACAGAAGGCCATTTTTGCAACAAAAGGATGGAAATATGAATGATAGTTTTAAAGGCCATTTTCCCCGCTGGAGCGGGGGTTAGCCTTGCAGGCCCCATGACAATCATGGTTCCCTGATTGAGGCAATGTTTTTATGGCCGGATGCCCTTCTTGACGCCAACCCTTGGTCGCCTTTCCATGGTCCTCAAACCATGGAAAGTACCTCAAATTTGGCAACACAACACAGAACAAGGCAAATTTTCCTAATGAGCAATATTTATGTACAGTGTACATTTTCATGAATATTTCTTGTGCATTTCTTTGCGGAAGGTTCTGGAGGCCAAGAAGTTAGGGTGAGGAGACTCTCATCAACCGCAAGGAATATGTTTAATGCTTTCTTTCAGGTCATTTGATTTGTTCTTGATTTGTTCCTTTGTACTTTTTCCATTAAATTGTTTTTAATGTTCCATCTGTTCCTTTGACTTGATTTGTAATTTTGCGGTTTGATTACATCCATGATTTTGGCCAAATTTGCTTGCTTCCATTGCTTGATCATCGCCTTCATGGGTACAAAGCTCGTTCGGCAGAGGAGAAAGGCCATCACGTGGGAAAATAACTGGTGTATTCATATCTGGGATTTGAATGGTTCCTTCTGAATGACGAGGTATCGATCTTGTATTCAATAATTTCATTCTCTTGTATAAAGTGAATTTCATTTGGGTCAATTGTATGCAGTTCCCTGCAGCAGATAATCCATGAGTGTGGGAAGCTGTCACAGTTTGGTACCCTTGTATTTTTCCCTAACACGTTTTGTAAGAATGCTTTGTTCATCAAGAGGTTATCCATCGAGCCATAACAGTTTCTTCTGTGTTCTCTTTGTTCTGCTACCAGGTATTTTTGTACAGCTAATTGGATATATAATGGGTGGAACACCCAAAAATGCATTGCCCATGATGGTGGCTTCTTGACACTGTGCTGGATGACATTAGAAGAGCAGGCCAGAGGCCCCATGATGCCAGGGGTAGGAGATTTGTCCATGCACAAACTCATTTTTCTACCAGGGTTCTTTCCGACATCTTTGTTCCTTTCAACTTTATTTCTACTTTTTCACACATCTCTTTATTCATTCTAATTCTTGCTTTTTCTTTATTTCGCTCTTTTTGTAAGCAGTCATACAGTTTTGTATGACTATCAGTCTGTCTAAGGAGAAGTTAATTGTTGCAGAATTTTCTCTGTAACACTCACTTGGCTGTGCCTCGATGGCTTTGAGGGTTGTGGATTAGTGGCTGAAACCCGAATCCTATCCAAGTTCCTCCTGATGACTCCATCTTTGCTCTTTACTGATTCGGGTTCCTTCTGATGATACTCCAATGCAGTATTTGGTTTTCCATTTGATTATGTTTGTCCCATATCCTGATGCTATGTGGACTGTGCTTCCCTGTTGACACACCTCTGGTAGCTTGTACCTGTTCCTGGGTTTGAGCTTGGGGAGTAAATGCTGAAATATATCTATCCCGGATCTTCCCGACATCTTTGGTCTAGGTTCCTTTCACATTTCTTTCTACTTTTTCAAATTTCTCTTTATTCCATTCTTGCTTTTTCTTCTGCAATGTGAATGTAGGCTTTTGTGAAAGTACGGTATTCCCAAGTGGAATCAATATCAGATGCAGTGGAGATTACAGCCCAATCATTTTGGGGATAAGGCAAATTGCAGTCCTTCTCAGTTGGTCTGTCGGGTCAGCCATATTTTATGGCATTGCGTATTATGCTCCCCCTTAATAAACAGGAGATACTGGCTATGACAAGAACATTATCAGAGGAGCCAAGAGGATCAGAGAGGGAACAGACGAGGTCAGATGGAAAGTTAGTCATTATCACATCCAGGAAGGAGGACATATACCACTTGCAGAAATCTGAGTTGGGAAGTTTACAAATTGGGTTTGAATCACAGAGGCCGGCAAGGCCTGAGCTGAAATGCCATGCCTGGTTGTTGCAGAGGTGGCAGCCAGTCGCTCACATTGTGACAATTGAAGTCGCCGAGGAAGAGAAGAAGGGGTAGATGGTTATGAGATGATGCTTGTTAGGTGAGATAGAGGTATTTAAGGAGTAATCATAAATGGCTGGATGGTACACCACACATACACAAACATTAGGTGGATGCTGAAAGGTAGACACAGGAAAAACAATTCCAGTGTTCTTGGAGGGGTTATTATTATCAATGGATAATGATGAATGGAGTTCTCAACAGCCAGAAATACCAGCCCTAGAATGGATGAGGGGTCTGTGTAAAAGGGAAGAGAGAAAGGCTTGGTACAAATACTAAGGAATTGGAGACGTCCTATGTTAGTTAAGACTTGAAACAACCATAATGTATGAAGCCTGAAATTTACCAGAAATTATCATTCAATAATAAAGCAACACACAGTATATGTACTTTATTTATCACCTATATTCATCACCTTTTTTAACTGTAAAAGCTGCAACAAATCATGACGGAATCTTTGGGATGACTCGTATGTTTAAGTGTCTCTCCACTTTACAAGTTTCTTGGCCTTGTCTCTATCTCCTAATCTCCCAGTATCCATTCATGCATCTCTGTCTCGTATCACGTATGAGTCTGTTAAAGAACCCTGAGTGTAACTATGTTCCAGAATTTAAGGGATATAACAACATCATCACATTGTCTAACCAGGAATGCATGATCTCATGAACCCTAAGCATGCATTGCCCCCATGTGGCTTCCTGGAAGAAGTTGACCATGCTAAATTGATTTTTTTGGAGCATTTGGGAATTATATTCTTTAGAAAACCATGAACTCACAAAATAAGTGATGTAGAGAATAATATCAAATGAACACAATTTGACTGTTCTGATTTTTTGATTTTTTTTAGAACAACTGCATCACAGAAACTTGATTAACAATTATTTCCTCATAATTCTGTTAATTGGAGATCTTCGCAACAACTTTTATTATAATTTAAAGAATAAGAATATTTATTTAATAAATAAAAAGAGCACACTCAAAAGTTATTCCAGAAAATAAAAAGGCTTCAACATGTGAAGCCAATTTATTTTCTGGAATAACTGGAGTAACAACACCTAAGGCCATGTCACAATAATTTGTGACAGAAGAAGAAGAACCACGCCATTCATATATTCAGATGCATAGGGCTGACGAGGCAGTTTTTTATTGGCTGGGGGAACCACTCTGGACGGGTCGCCACTCTGAGGCAGGATACTCAAATGGCTCATTGTTCCCAATAGGTTGGTTCGCAATAAGAAGGATGACAGGCTGAGTAGACCCACCTGGTGTTACGTAACGGCACGACAGAGGGCTCAAAATCAGGACACTAAGATCTTAAGCAAGACACCTTAACCATTAAGACAACGCTAAGCTTTGACTTGTGACAAGTACTCAAACATTCAGAATTGAGAAATAGTATCGTGATTAATAAAGAGAAGGCTATCAATGCAGATTAAATACTAGGACGGCACTCGGTAGAGAGCATACCTCCGCCAGGCTGAACAGTTTATTCTTTGCATCCCACTGATAGGCCAGATCTGGATTCGGACAAGAACCAAAATCGAATCGGCTTGTTCTTGTTACCTAAACAACAATTTGGTGAGAATCTGTCCACAACTGTTTGAAATGTCGTGCAATATATCGTTGTTTGGCCCCATCTCTCAATGGTGAAGAATCATAAATAAATAAAAATGTTATCGTATCTGGATGCAGATTCAGATCTTAACCAAAATCGAATCAATTCTTGCTCGTCATACTCCCAACCTGTCAACCAAGTTATATCCAAATCCATCCTTAATGTTTTGAGAAATCGTGCTCTATGTCGTTTTTAGCCCTATCATTCAATGGTGAATAATGAGCCTGGTGTTGCCCTAGCGGTTAGGGTGCTGGCTTGGGATCCTCGGATCCTGAGTTTGAATCCCAGTCGATCGCTGAATTAACGCCAGGGCGGTTGACTCAGCCTGTCATCCTTCCGGGGTCAGCAAATTTAGTACCAGCTTGCTGGGATGAATGTGCCGGTGTGTGCCCCGGCTTAGAATAGGTACACCGTATCCCTGTGTGTCGTAAGAGGCGACTAAAGGGTTGGCGTCAGGAAGGGCATCCGACCATAAAAACATTGCCTCAAAAAGAGAACCATGATGATTGTCTTGGGGCCTGCAAGGCTAACCCCCGCTCTAGCAGGGAAAATGGCCTATGCCCTTATAAAGGGGAAAAAAAAAATTAAATGGTGAACAATCACATAAAAAATTATTGGATCCGGATCCGGATTCATATCTTCACCAAAATCTAATCAAATTCTTCTTTGCAACATTTCCACCAAGTTTCATCAGAATTCGTCGACAACCTTTTGAGATAACGTGCTCACAGACAAACATACAAATTAAAAATACATTGTGCAGAGCACGATACTTGCAAAATCCCAAAAACAAATTTGACCTCAAAAATAATTGGTGGTTGAATTCAGTGACCTGATATGCAAATCCTGTTCAAATTTCAACTCAATATGATGGGTAGTTCGTGTGCAGCCGCCCAGCTGCTAGTTGCATCATTTTCAGTGGGCACGTCTACCGCTGATGCAATGCCTGTCTATAACCAGCAATCTGGTACTCATTTTGCCGACATCGGAAGGATGATCGGCTGAGTCAACCCCACCTGGCATTAATTCAACGGGATTCAAACGCAGGACCTTAGGATCCCGAGCCCGCCACCCTAACCATTAGGCCAACACCAGGTATAGTCAATATGATGAATATTGAGGATTTTAGAAATTTCACCTAAGTTGTTGGTTGACCTTTGGCCTATGTTGACTTTTTGGCCTATGTTGACTTTTTGGCCTATGTTGACTTCAAAAATAATTTATGGTTGAATTCAGTGACCTGATATGCAAATCCTGTTCAAATTTCAAGTCAATGGGGAGGGTGAATGTGATGCCCTGCCAGTAATAAAAACAACACCTGACAAAGGGTGGATGAGCTCCCGAGGAGAGCCAAGGGTTATCCAGTAAGGAGATGGTGTCTCCTAAAAAACACCCATCTGGTTTGGACCAGTTCAAGTCATACCAAATACATTTGGTCTAAGATGCACAGTCCGGGTCCAATGGACCCGCTGCCCATATAATTTCCATAGAATGCTCTCGAGCCATGCATCCTTGGGTATGTGCTGCCTCCTTGCTTGACGTTCAGCATTTAAATGGACGAAGCATGGACAATCCCTGTCGGAGTTGAGTAGATAGGGGGTGGGGGGAGGAGTGGAGCTGAGGAATTGAAGTTGGGAGTGGGGGGCAGTGTTATACAAGAAGACAGCAGCGACCCGCGGAATTTCCACAGGTTCCTGCTCGTGAATAATATTGAGCATGTTAAACATACACTCGACAAATGTGGAAAAGAAAATGACAAACTTCAAAATGGAAAAAAGGTGTGTGAGCTTTAAAAATGACTATTTTTTTTCCATTTAGGCTACAAATAAGTACAATGTAATTCAAGAATCGAGTTCAAGGAACACCACCAAGCTGTGTATTTTGTTGATTCGTTTATATTTTCATTTTACGTTTGTAGGGTGAGGAATGAACCACCATATAGATAGCTGATTCACTTTATGACGAGACCCGCTCGGCGCTCACAGACACAGAAATAGGGGCAATACACCTGGGAGCTCACCTGGTAGAATAAAGCTCCACACACTGCACCGACTAAAGGTATTCTAAACAGTACCACGGTATTTTAAACCAATTTCAATGGTTGCTAGGAGACAGGGAAGCATGTCAAATCATACTAACGTAATCATAAGACGTAAAACAAACAAAAAAAATACCTATTTTGGGGGGCAACCTCCTCCCCCCATGGACCACCTCAGACCCAGATTTTTATAATGCTGTGAAAAATCACGGGTGATGAAGGCTGTGGTCAAATTTTATTGAAATTGTGTGTGTCGTTTCAGGCAAGAGAGCAAATACCTATCCTTGGGGGCTCAAACCCCCTGTAGACCTCCTTAGACCTCGATTTTTTTGTTAATGCCATGAAGAAACTTTGGCAAAAAAGGACAAATAGCACGATATATCAAAAAGTCGCGGACAGATTCGGACGAAACTTGGTGGACAGCTTGGGTGTGCGACAAGGAAGAATTGATTCAATTTTGGTGAAGATTTGAATTCAGATCTGGATACGATAAATTTTTTAAAGTGAAGCTTCACCATTGAGAGATAAGGCCAAAAACATATAGCAGGATATCTCAAAAAGTTTTGGACGGATTATGACAAAACTAGGTGGATGAGTTGGTTAGGTGACAATAACAAACCGATTAGATTTTGGTTCAGGTCCGAATCCATATCCGGCCTATCAGTGGGGATACGCAACAGGGATACGCAACTCTACCGAGTGCCGTTCTAGTTAGCAGGTGCATTAGAAAACTTCAGAAGAATGTTTAATGCTTATTATTTAAACTATGCCTATTAATTTATAGCACCAAGTTTACTTTTACATTCATGCTGAAAACAAATGGGATTTTAAGATAAGAATTGATAACAGATAACATGTTCCTGGGTTAAACAAGGAATAAGTGGAGCAATAAGCTATGCATGCTCAAAGAGATATGCAAAGCCAAACAAAATATTTGTGAGCAGGATGTAAAAAGAGAATAATTATGTAATGTATAATTATGTTGAGGTGACTTTCGTGGATTCTAAAGAATTTCACAAGCGATCCAATGATGTTCCACAAGCTCTGAAAAATCTACAACAACAACAACAACAACATGCATTTTAAAGGCCATTTTCCCTGCTAGAGCGGGGGTTAGCCTTGCGGTCCCCATGACAATCTTCTCCATTTTGCCCTATTTTCTGCATCTCTCCTTGTTAACCCCCTTGCCCGCATTTCTTCTTCCACCATCTTTAACCCCCTTGCCCGCCAAGTCTTTCTCGGTCTTCCCCGTCTTCTACTTCCTTCTACATTCATTTCCATCACTCTTCTCAACCAGTCACTTTCATCCTTCCTCAACACATGACCAAACCATCTCAACCTGTTCCTCTTCACAGGACCAATCACGGGCTCTATTCCCATCATCTTTCGCAATTCATCATTTGTCTTCCTCTCTCTCTCAACGATACTCTGCACATCCGTCGAACCATTCGCATTTCCACCCTTTCCAACCTTCGTTGCTGCGCTACGTTCATTACCCATGTCTCGCTCCCATAAATCATAACACTTCTCACACGTGCAGCATACACCTTTCCCTTCAGCTTCAACGACACTCCCCTCATCATCAGCACGCCACTCAATTCCCGAAACTTCTTCCATGCACATCTCACTCGAGCAACCGTTGCCGAGCCTGATCCACCTTCTCCATTCAGCATGTCTCCGAGGTAGCAAAATGTTTTCACACCTTCCAGCTTCACGCCGTCTCCAAGATCCAACTCAACATTTCCTCCATCTGCAGCTCCCTCTGTGCACACCTTACATTTGAATGTAGCTGCCACACTGGTTAATGACCCTCTCAGACCACTACATTTTTGATGAACCCACTCAGCGCACATTGTACACTGAATGGAGTTCACTCCGACACCCTTCCTGCACACAGCACACGGCCACTTCCCAGTTCTTTCCACCTCACCACATGCTTTACCACTTGCCATCACCTTCGTCTTTCCGATATTCACCTTCAGACCTTTTGTCTCCATACATTCCTTCCACGTGTTCATCTTTTCATTCAGTCCATCCATACTTTCCGCAATCAACACCAGATCATCTGCATACAACAACTCCCACGGTAAACCCTCCTTTACGTTCTGAGCCAGCACCTCCATCACAGCTACAAATAGTAGTGGACTTAGTACCGACCCCTGATGCACTCCCACCTTCACCTCAAACTCACCACTGTTCCCGTCCTTCGTCCTTACAGCTGTGCGTGCTCTTTTGTACATTGCCATCACTACTCTGATCAACCATTCCTCCACTCCTAACTTCCTCAATGCCCATGTCAATACTTTGCGTGGAACCCGATCGAATGCTTTCTCCAGATCAACAAACCCAAGAAACAACTTCTTCCTCTTCTCCATGTACTTCTCCTGCAACTGCCTCACAATGAAAAGCGCGTCTGTCGTTCCTCTTCCTGGCATGAATCCAAACTGCATTTCGTCGATCTTCACTTTCTTCCTTATCCTCCTCTCCAACACCCTTTCCAATACCTTCATTCCATGCTCCAATAACTTTATCGCTCGGTACGAGCCACACTCCAGAGGGTCACCTTTCCCCTTGTATAGAGGGACGAGGGTACTCAGTTCCCAATCCCCTGGAATGCGGCCTTCTTTCACCACCAGATTACAGATCTCTGTCATTCTCTTCACACCCCAACTTCCTGCTGCCTTCATCATATCTCCCACAACTCCCGTCAGCCCTCCCGCTTTTCTACCCTTCATTGCTTTTATCGCTTCCTCAACTTCCTTCTCAGTTATCTTCTCTGCCGGTCCTAAAACTGGGTTACTCTCTATGTTGCCATCCCATTCATTCTCTGTATTCAACAGCATTTCCATATATCTTTTCCATCTTCCTTTAATTCCATCTGGGTGGACAACGATTTGTCCCACTTCAGCCTTCAAGCAACTCACCCCCATCACATCACACCTCTCTTTCGCTATCTGCTTTGCAATCCTGAATACTGCTTTCTGACTCTCTTCCGAATCCAAGCGTTCTCCGAACATTTTCCTACATGCCTTCTGCGTCTTTGCTACCTCTTTCTTTGCAGCCTTCCTGGCTGCCTTATAACTTTCATGCTCTGCTGTTTCTGCTCCCGTACCCTTCGCCTTCTGCCACTCCTTGAACTTCTTCCTCTTCTCATCAATCCTCTTTCCAACTTCATCATCCCACCACCATGTTTCCGAGTGCCTTGGTGGTCCTTTTGTCCATCCACATACCTCACCAACGGCTCCCAACAGACTAGCTTTCATTGACATCCAACCACTTTCAAGCTCAACCACATCATCCTCGACCCTACTCAGCCTCTCTTTTAATGCCTCCATTACTGTCACCTCTTTCAACCTCCACACCTCCATTCTCGGTTGGTACTTCACCCGCCCAGCTCTCCTTGCACCTTTCACCCTTACGTCGCAGACAACCAAGTGGTGCTGTGAAACAGCCTCCTCCCCCGGGATCACCTTTGTGTCCCGGAGGTGCCCCCTATCTCGCCTACGCACCATCAGGTAGTCAACGGTTGTCGTTGACCCACCTGACGTGTATGTAACAAGCTTATTATCCTCTTTCTGGAACTGAGTATTACAAATCAACAAATCAGCTCCATCAGCAAACTCCAAAATCCTTTCACCTTCTCCATTTCTCACACCATATCCGTAACCCCCATGAACTCCGTCAAAACCATCCATACTCCTTCCCACATGTCCATTTAGGTCTCCTCCTACCACAACAACTTCCTCATCTTTCACGTTTTCCATTAGCTTCTTTATCGCACACCAGAACTTGTCCTTCTCTTCATCGCTTCGACCAACCTGCGGAGCATATCCCGAGATGACGTTCACCAAGAGCTTTCCAATCATCATTTTCACCATCATCAACCTATCACTCACTCTAGTCACACTCACCACACTGTCTCCAAACTCCTCAGAAAACAGGACACCAACACCATTCACGCCCTCCGGGCACCCTTGCCACACAAACTTGTATTTCTGTCCCTGCCTACCCTTCACCATTCTCACACCACTTCCCTTCCATCTCGTCTCTTGCACACAACATATGTCCACTCTTCTTCTGACCAATACTTCCACCACTTATCCTGATCTCCCTGTCATTGTCCCTACATTCCATGTCCCAAACCTCAGAAACCGATCTCCACTTCGGGCTGTACCCTGCCCACATGTAGTTGTAATTGTCATGGTTCTCTTTTTGAGGCAATGTTTTTTATGGCCGGATGCCCTTCCTGACGCCAACCCTCTTATTCGCCTCTTACGACACGCAGGGATACGGCGTACCTATTCTTATCCAGGGTACACACTGGGAAACGTTTAAAACATGGAAATTCTGGGGGGTGGGGGGGACGGCGTCAGCATCACGGCTGCGGTTTAAACATATTTAAATAAATATTTAAACAAAACCATGAAAAACAATCTGGGAAAAGTCTCTAAGTGAGAACGTGGATTTGAGAAAGCAGGAGCAGAGGTGAAAGAACAAACGAGATATAGGGGGCGGGGCACAAGTCGAGACGAGGAGGCCGCACGAGACACCAGGCCGCACGAGGCGCACGAGGCACGAACAAAGAAACGACTAATTACACACAAATTTGCAACAACTACAAAACCAAAACCAAATAGAAACACACAATAACACATACACAACAAAATACGCAGCGGAAATTTGACAAAGAAACGAACGGGAAAACACTCAAACTTTGATGCCGTGGAGAGATCGAAGCAAGCCCCGTCGCTCGAGGGACCGGAAGCGGACTTCTGAAAAATCTACAAGCGAAAGGAAAACTATTTTCACGTTAATTAATTATCAAAATGGAAGTATTAGCCCATTAAAAGTATATGCTGCCAGATAAGCTAATGGCAATGCTTGAATGAATGATCGTTTTAAGGCCATTTTCCCCGCTAGAGCGGGGGTTAGCCTTGCGGGCCCCATGACAATCATGGTTCCCTGTTTGAGGCAATGTTTTTATGGCCGGATGCCCTTCCTGACGCCAAACCTTAGTTGCCTCTTACGATGCGCAGGGATACAGTGTACCTCTTCTAAACCGGGGTACACACTGGAATCATTCATCCCAGCAAGCTGGTACTCAATTTGCCGACCTCGGAAGGATGACAGGCTGAGTCAACCCCCCTGGCGTTAATTCAGGGATCGACCGGGATTTGAACCCAGGATCCTATGATCCCAAGCCGGCACCCCAACCGCTAAGCCAACACCAGGCTGAACCTCTTCTCATGTTATTAAGTATTTTGAAAAGACAACTCTTTCCACATTCTGAACTAATAATTATTAGATGCTTGAATTGATTCAGAATATATTTTTTATGGATGTTGAATTGAATAGTGCTTTCCTAAATTTGGTGGATGAATTATAAACCTAGAATTCAAGGGAACACAATTGCCAGCAACTTGGACATATTTCTTAAGAAATCATTTGAAAGATTAACAAATTAATTTTGCTTTCTTTAAGAAATTCCAAGTTGTAACCTGAAGGTTTGATTTGTAAAGTATCATATTTGATAAATTTCAAACAGTTTGTTATATTTACACGGTTCTTTGTATTTAAACTTTTTTGGGGGGAATTGCTTTATTTAAACTGGATGAATATTTCAACCGGATGCCCTTCCTGCCACCAACCCTGTTGGTCACCTCTTGCGACACACAAGGAATTCAAACAGTTTGTTATATTTACACGGTTCTTTGTATTTAAACTTTTTTGGGGGGAATTGCTTTATTTAAACTGGATGAATATTTCAACCGGATGCCCTTCCTGCCACCAACCCTGTTGGTCACCTCTTGCGACACACAAGGAATTACCAGTGAACTGGTATTCAATTTGCCGACTTCGGAAGGATGACAGGCTGAGTCAACCCCCCTGGCGTTAATTCAGCGATCGACTGGGATTCGAATCCAGGATCCTAGGATCCCAAGCCGGCACCCTAACCGCTAAGCCAACACCAGGCTTCAATAACATACAGAATTACGTAATAAAATGTAATGACCCAATTACAACAGTAAGAATGGCTCCTTATTGTTTATTTATACTCAAAATTGAAAGAATTATAATTAATATTGAGTTTTCTTATGAACATGGCAAAAAGTTAGATTTTATTAGTAATTTGGAAATAAATATTTTCCTCAAGTTATAGACAAAGGTCTTGTCAGCTGTAATTGTTACCTAATTAATTTATTTTGAATGCCTTGCATACGATCACAAAATATACACTGAGAGATTTGGTCTATGTTACAAAATCAATTTTTTTTTCTCAATCACAGTGTGGACAGGCTTTAGAATTTGTTAATTTTTTTCTGTCGATAAATGCGGGTTCAGCATTGGGAACATCAGAGAAAACAATTATATATAAATTGGACATTTATTTATGCTTTAAAAATTCAGTCCTTTAAACAGTTTAAAGTTGGTGTTCATGTAACCTGTGGCAATGTTGACTATTCACTGCTTCTGGCATAATGGTGTAAATCATTACCATGGCTGCTAGCTGTTTGGATTTCCTGGCTGCTTCAAAAGGAGGGAATAAAGGAGGGGGAAGAGTGATGAAGAAAGGAGGATAATGGGATGGTTTCACTTAAACGCACATGCTCAGAATTTACTTTTTAATCTAAGACAGGAGTGTAACATAACGTCACGCTGGTGGTGTTTTCTCAGAAGGTGAGTGAGAGTGGGTGAGGGAAAGGTGAAGGGAAGGCGAGGGGTTAATCCAGAACATACATTATAATCCAGAACATACAGAACATACACAATAATTATTGGACCACTCAGAAAGTGAGATGTGCGAAGAGCAAGATAAAAGACTTGAATGAGAGAGAAACTTGGATATGGGGAAGATATATAGAATGAGTATGCTGAATGCATGGATGTAGGACTCAGGATGGACAAATGGCCATAAAAGCAGGGGGAGGCACGACTAGATGTGTCAGGAGAATTTGAGGCCGACAATATCAGATGTGAGGTCATAGAGTACCACAAGGTATAAATATGCATTGAAAATGCATGTAAAAAATGTTCCGCAAAGTTGGTTAAAACTGGCGGATTCAAAGTTGCACAGAGTTACCTACTCCTTATCAGAGTTTTCAGCAGCAACCCTCAATATTTTGATGATCTTCAGTGGCATTGAGGCATTTTCAAAAATAAATCAGTACTATTATTCTGTATCCAAAGCAGCATTTTACTTACGGTAACACGATAGCATGCAGACAGATGTCATAATGATATGCTCAAAAAGGACTCCCTGTGCATGCATGCTATCTGTACTTTTCCTGGTCAAAGATTTCAATAATAATAATCTATCTATAATTCCAGTAATCTCTGTCTGTACGTTTGTACGTTTGTACGTTTGTCTGTTTGTCTGTTTGTCTGTTTGTCTGTGACCGCTGTTTCTCGACAACTACCGGTCCGATATACTTGAAACTTGCCAGGTATATTGCTGGGGACCCGAGGATGTGCCTTTTCAAGGTTTTAAATTAATCGGACAAGTACTTACCGAGCTATGGCGATTTAGCCGTTCGCCGTTCGCTTTGGCGTTGCGAATGGACCAAACCATTCATGTAAATAGAGGGGGGGGGGGGGGGGGGGGTTCTGTGGTCGTTCGCTTTGGCTTTGCGAATGGACCAAACCATTCATGTAAATAGAGGGGGGGGGGTTCTGTGGTCGTTCGCTTTGGCTTTGCGAATGGACCAAACCATTCATGTAAATAGAGGGGGGGGGGGGTTCTGTGGTCGTTGCGAATGGACCAAACCATTCACATCGAATCATCGAATCACATCGAATGGACCAAACCGTTCGCTTTGGACCAAACCATTGCATGTAAATAGAGGGGGGGGGGGTTCTGTGGTCGTTGCAAATGGACCAAACCATTCATGTAAATAGAGGGGGGGGGGGGGTTCTGTGGTCGTTACTGCCACGTGGTTTCAAAGTTTTTTTTTGTTGTTGTTGTTTGCACGCATGTTTTTTTGCACCCACGTACGGGCACGCCCTAGGATGTTTACACACACACACCCCTACACAAATTTTTTTTTTTTTTTTTTTTTGGCAAGGAACGGGCACCCACGTACGGACACGTCCTAGCTTATATATAGTACGGGCATGCCCTAGTATTAATAATAAAGATACTGCACTTATAATGTAATTGTTTGACAAAAATGGTTGTCCAAAAGGCCAGCAATGGAGGAATGTAGTTGTATCAACTCAATGGAATTATTGAGTTAAAATCACTTGGAAAAAGAGCAAATCAAACCAGGAAGTTGCTGTCATTAGCATGTGTACACAATATAAGCAATGGCACATATTAAAAGAAAAATCGAGAAAATGTTTTGTATCAGTAGGTCAGTAAGACAAGGTGAATCTCAGGAACTTTATTGGATAATCTGAATGAGGCATTTTTTTTATTGTACAGTTTGGTTTACCATTTCTTGAGATAACACCAAATTGAGGATATCGTTAAGAGATTGATGCAACTAAGTTGCAAAGGCATGCGCCGACAAGTAAAGTGTTAACAAAAAAGCTTGGAAAGAAAAAGGGATCTCAACAGGGCATTACCATGGAACACTGCCCAAAATGGGGGTGGTGTAAGATTTTTCACATGGATTTACAACCGCTTGTTGTCAACACTGGGTTCTGACAGTGCTGCTTCACACCTGCTGTTGTCATCAGCAGGATAACCAGTTGAGTCAAAAACTTGAGCAGAAGTATTTTTCTATCTCCAGCAAAAAATCATGCGACACATTGTGCATGCAGGAAATGAAAATCCTTGCATTTGTGATGTTAAAGATATAAGGAAAGAAAGCACATCACATCATTTGCATCGACCAATATGCCTCCACCCACATTGTCTTTGCTTACTCTAACATTGACCAAAAACCTCAAGACCATTGACCTCAATATCTAATCTGTACAAAGGTATCATGGCTAAGCCCAAATCCCTCCCTTAATAACAAATTTTTTTTACCTGGCATGACCTTTGACCTCTTGATGCTAAAATCTAATCATTTCATCTTTGCATAATATATATGAAGTTTGGTCAAAATCCCATCACTGGTTTACCTAGAACGGCACTCGTTAGAGCGCAAACCTCCGACAGGCTCTTCAGTTTGTTTTGTATCCCACTGCTAGGCCGGATCTAGATTTGGCCCTGAACCAAAATCTTACCGGCTTGTTCTCGTCACCTAAACAACTCATCTCCCAAGTTTGGTCCAAATCCGACCAAACTTTTTTTAAACATCATGTCGCTTTTTGCCCGATCTCTCAATGGCAAAGAATCACTTACAAATTAAATAATTGTCATATCCAAATCCATATTCAGATCTTTAGCGAAATCGAAACTATTTGTCGTTGTCACACACCCAACCTCTCCACCAAGTTTTGTCCAAATTCGTCCATAACTTTTTTTCGATATCCTGCTATATATCGTTTTTGGCCCTATCTCCCAATGGTGAAGAATCACTTTTTAAATTCTACAAGCCGCATCCGAATCTGGATCTTCACCAAAAGCGAATCATTTCTTCCGTGTCACACACACTACCTCACTGCCAAATTTCGTCTGAATCTGTCCACAAGTTTTTGAGATATCTTGTTCAGAGACAGACAGACAGACAGACAGAAAGACAGACAAACAGGGGTGAAAACAACCTCCATCCACCTATGGTGGCGGAGGTAAAAATTATCACGGTAAGAGGATTTCACCTAACCTAACCGCTGACATTTGACCTGTTGACTCAAAAACAAATCAGTTCATCTTTACATCATTATACATACTTGTACAAAGTTAGATTTAAATCCCTTCAGCTATTCTCAAGTATCACATTTTTACCTGACATAAACTCTGACATTTGAACTTTGACCTATTGATGGTGAAATCGAATCAGTTCATCTTTGCATCATAATATGTACTTATACTAAGTTTGGTCTAAGTCCCATCACTGGTTCACAAGTTAGCATGGTAACAGAATTTTACCTCACACAACCTCTGACCTTTGACCTCTTGAACCCATAATCTAATCAGTATATCTTTACATCATGGTACATATTTGTACTAAGTTTGACTTAGATTCCTTCAGAAGTTCTTAAGTTATCGCATTAATGAAAACCTATCACGGACGGGTGGATGCACGGACAGTTAGCCGGACAGTTAGCCGGAAGGCCAACCTGAAAACATAATGCCGCTGGCGACCTCGTCAGCGTAGGCATAAATAAAGAGAAATACAAGTAGAAAGAGAGATGTCAAGTTGAAAAGAAGGTAAACACAGGGAGAGTAAAAACAAATAGGACAAAAAAAGCCAACAAAGCAAAGATAAAATTGGATTAACGTGGTGTTGATGTACGTAAAGTGGACCAAATAGCCTCCGCTGCATTAAAATGTATTTTATAAAATCTAACTTGCATTTAACATATTTAA
>NC_136267.1:159517827-159540327 GCF_964187855.1 Myxine glutinosa | reverse complement strand
TCGGGATTCAAACCCAGGCTGGACAGTTGAGAGCCAAGTGTGCGTACCTCCAGTCCAGGCCATCCTGCCAACTTGTATGCTGCATACAGGTGAAATATAAAGCGCGAGATATTTTTATATATACTGTATATTTAAAAAAAAATTGGTGTGGTTTCTGGCGGGCTGGAACGGATTAATAGCATTTCAATGCATTTTAATGGGGATATTTGATTTGAGAAACGAGCAAATTGAGTTACGAGCTCGGTCACAGAACGAATTAAACTCGTAAGTCAAGGTTCCACTGTGTATATATATATATATATATATATATATATATATATATATATATATATATATATACATATATACACATACATATATATATAAATATATATCATATATATCATGTGTATCATATATATCATATATATCATATATATTGTCTGGTGGACGGTCTCAGTTAAGACAGAGCATCCACGGATGGAATTGAACTTAACGAGGCGTTTCCCAAATCAATGGCGGATCATACGCGAGACGGAATGAAGAATGCCGACTTACCTTTACGTGCGCAGGTGTCTTCAACCTGAGGAAAGTAACTCACGAACGAAAACGGAATTATGTACAAAAATAAATATTTATTAAACGGTACCCAATAACAAAGGACGCGATGGTAAAAACTAAATCCTAAGTTGGGACGTCCCAACACCTCACTTCAAATACAAAACAATGGGAGAATGAATCAAAGGAACCGTTGTTTGCGCGCCTGTGCTTATCTGTCTGGATGTGCAGCATTCGCCGTCCCATGCGGCTCAGGTTGGCCCGAAGAAAGGCCTTGATGCGCACCCATTCGTGCGCTGGTAGGCCACCGAGCCACTCGCTCGCCCCGGTCTTGCTCACTCCAGTCGCAAGCCTTGCTCGTACGTGGACACCAGGGAGGAGAGGCGATGGCGCTCCAACGTTGCTCCAACGTCCGTCGTCAAGCAGGCAAATTCACGGAAGGCAAAGGAAGAAAGGTCCAAACGGAGTGAAAGGCAAGGGCAGAAGGAAGGTCTGGGAAGGGCAGAAGCCAAAGCGAGAAGAAAAAAATGCTGGCGAGTGAGTCGTTTTGTCACTCGCGGTGTCACGTCAGTGCTCTCTCTCTACCAACCAGTGCCTCGTTTACTTGTCACAATTTCGTGCCTTTTTACGTCATCGGCGCTTGTCCTCCAACCAGTGTGTAGCTTGTTGGTAGTTCATCCGTGCCTTCCGCACTGATTGGCTGTGGTGTCATCGGTTGGTGGCCAATCAGTGTGTTGCTCCTTCACCTTCCTTACCCCCAATCACGGGGAAGCTTTTTGTCCCTTCCCCGACCAATCACACGTCCTTCCCTGCTCCGCCAATCAGTGGCCTGCTCTTTGATTGCCCTCCCCTGGCCAATCACGAGTTCTCCCTGGACATAGCTCTCACCCGGCCTGGTCAATGTTTGATCGCCATGGTGTACCACTGTGTGGCCGCTTACTGTCGGTCTTTTCGGTCAGTCATTGTGGTGGCGGGGAAATTAATTAATGTGGTGCACTAATGGATCTAGCTCATGTATGTGGTGTGTTGCCAGAAGGGACATTGGATTGATCACCAGGTCTGACAGGGGAATTAGCTTCGTCCTTATTCTACCTATCACCGGATCATCCTCGTATGATCACAGGTACACACTTAATCCGACAAACCGCCTAAACACATAACTTATTACATCGAGATTGTTCTAACTCGACAGACGAAGCATGATACCTATGCAGATCTACCTAAATATATATATGCCTACCCACCGACATAACAATATCATATGTGTCATATATATCATATGTATCATATCTTATATATATCATATATAAGATATAATTTGGCAGAAGTGACAGCCAATTTAATTATCATCGGGAAACATGTCATGGTACTTTATTCTGGCTTTTCTTCGATACTGAATAAAACATGGCCTGAGAACAAAGCTGTCACAACAAGAGTAGAATCAAGTGCCCTTTCTTCACACCCACTTTAAAATTAAATATAAAAAAATTGAACGCAACATTATCTTGAAATCAATGGCCTCATTGGAATATATCTGAGCAGACATTTTAATTATTAGAATTTCAGGGCGATGTGTATGCTACCCCAAATTACCTTACAATGTCGCACTGCAATTAACATCTATGAAATATGGAGAAAGCGGAAAAAACGTTTCAGACAAAAATTATCTCAAAATGCATCTCACAATGGTTTGGTGGAAAGCAAACTACTATGCCCGGATAATGGATTTGCTTAGAGAATTGTGCAGATTTGCACTATAATTATAAACATGAGCAAAAACAATATGGGCAATTAGGCATTCAGCTATATGTTTAACAAAAAAAAAGAAATTGTATTTGAGAAAGCCAAGCATGTCCAAAATGAATCATCAACCACGTTTCATAAGTTCACCACATTTTAAATATGTGTAGTTGACTGATAAATTGCAGGCTTTCCTTTTGACGTGGGTTATATGAATGAGACGCCCACAATTGTTCGATACATGCCCATATCATGGAAATAACAAGGCATTATTTACGCAGAGTCCATTCCATGCTGATCAGCATATTGGGCAACTCATTGTAGTCAGAAATTGGATTTTGCATCCCAGATATTGCATGTTTTCCCACACCATCCCCATTAGATCCAGGTCTTTCTTGTTCGGCCGTATGTTTCCATGAGTGATGCGGTCTTCCGCTGTATCTTTTTTCTTTCTTTCTATTTTTCCGCGTCCATAACTGTGTTTGTTTCTGAATTTTTGAATCATCCATTCTGAACAGGTATCCAGGACAGCGAAGATGGCATTCACATATTGTAGCACAGATTGTATCGGTGTATAGCTTTTTGTAAACCAGTATTTCTTATTCTATCCAGATAGCTTATGTACAATATTTTACGCAGGTGAAGTTGATGAAAGACAACCTGTTTTCTTGTCATGGTCTTTTTCTGTTGCCAGATTTCACTCCCATATAAAAGCAAAGACAGTGCGTGCAATAGATTTGTAAATGTAATTTTAATCCTGTGATAAATATTCTTTTTTTTCCATATTTTATTGAGATTCCAAAGGCACATCTTGATTTCTCAATTCGCTCATTGATTTAATTATTTTTCAATTCCTTCGTCACTGGTGATTAGGCTACATCGAAGTGAATGAATCTACATTTTCAACAGGATTTTGCTCCAGATTAATAATTTGTGGCATTACATGACTTTCCATTTTGTTCCCTTTTGTTATACAGACTTGGCATTTAATATGGAATATTTTTTTTGTGGGGGTGATCTTCCTTTTCAAGATGACTTAGAACCAAAAGTTCATTGGAATTATGTTGAAATTATTCTAGATTTTGTTAATGTGACCTTTAAAAGAAACAAAAACCACATTTGACATTTCGAAGCAAATAAATGGATCCTTGAAAGTGATGTAAACTGATATCGAACTCAATTCACAGACAGTACTGTGTTAAACTTCTATACATTTTCCAGAAGTATTTCTTTATTTTGCACATTAGCCAATTTTTTTTTAACAAAAACAAAAGTTTAATTACGACTGGGATTATGGACAGTAAAATTACAGTTCAGTACTTCATGTAACCCCCACGAGCATTCAGGAGAGCACGTACACGTTGAGGCATGCTGTTCACGAGATTTGCCAAGGTTTGGACAGGAATTGCTTGCCATGCAGTGACAATAGCCTGCTGCAATTCACGCACAGAGGCAGGCTGCTGGTCCAAGTTGTCGATTTGATGCGTTAATTCTGCCCACAAATTCTCGATCAGATTCATATCCAGGAACATGGCAGGCCACTCCATGTGCTCTACACCATGGTCAGCAAGAAAGTGTTGGATTATGCGAGCACGATGAGGCCGTGCATTGTCATATTGGAAGACAAAGTTTCCTCGAAAGGCTGCACGAGCAAGTGGAAGCAATGTTTATTCCAGAATGGCCCTGTACTTGAACTGGTTCAGGTTTCCATTCAGAACAACCAGGTCAGTTTTGCCCCCTGCATGAAAAGCAGCCCAAACGGTCACCCCACCATCTCCAGCTTGAACTCTTGGCACTATACAATCTTTGTTGTAGGCTTCCTGCACTTGTCTGCGCACTCGGACACGGCCATCTTGACGATAGACCAGAAATCTAGACTCGTCACTGAAGATAACGTGATTCCAGTGTCCTGGCTGCCATTGACGGTGCTCTCTGGCCCACTGCAATCAGCGCTGGCGGTGTTGTCTGGCCAGCTGTGGCTTTCTCGGGGGATGCCTGGCACGATAGCCTGCTTGAACCAGTCGTTGGTTGACTAGCCTTCTGGATACAGGCACATTTGTCAGTTGCTGCCACTCAGCCCTAAGCCGATTAGCTGACTTGGTACGGCCATTGCGGACTAACCGGTGCAGCTGGCGATCATCCCTCCTTATGGTTCTGCCGGGACGTTCTGGCCTCAGTATTGGAGTAGGGACACCCCTCTAAGCATTTCGTTTCAGGATCTTTGACACCTGACCTTGAGTGATGCCATACTGCCAAGCAATAGCACGGTTTCATGCTGGAATTTTGTAAAGCCACCACTCCATGACAAACAGCATTGTCGAGTTGACGGACCATCTCCAGAGGAAGCGGCAATAACTTTTGTAGACGTGCAGCAGTTGTTTTCCACGAATACAGAATGCAACAACCCTTATATACCCGATTGTGAAGCCAATCTTCAAATGTACCTGTCCGTACATATTGTCACGCCACCTGTGATGTAATCCTGTTATTGACTTATTGCTGCGACAGACAATCAGTGACATGGTTCTTTTAACAAATAAATCACCGAAGCGTAAAAGAAACTCACCAGATTGATATAATGAGTTCAGAAAGTAAACCCAGGTCAAGAAAAAAAAAATCCATATTAAATGCCAAGTCTGTGTAAACATTAATGATCAGGCCACATTTTTTCTTCTGTAGAAACTTTTTTGTCATTTGCGGCATCACATAATAATTCTCCTTGAGAAAAGTGAGATCATCTGCAAGTTTCATGTCTACCATGGTTGTTTCCTTTTTCCATGGAAGACCAAATTGTGCATTTTTATGCACTGCCCAATCCATGAGAACATCTGTGATTAGTAAAAACAATATTGGAGAAAGTGTACATCCCTGGCTCACTTCAGCCTCGATATCAAAAAGTTTCATTTGTTCAGTTTGAATACATGTTGGTGATTTTCTTTGGAATTCCATATGAGCACATCTTCCATAAAACCTCTCAAATGCTATTTTAAAGTCTTTAAAACCACAAACGAATTTAATTGGCCGAGTGGAAAAAGATTGATTACATAATGATCTACCTTTTCCAGATCCGACTGGATTTTCTCTCAGTTTGTTATGCAAGGCATCTCAAATTATATATTTGCATAATTGGAATACAAAACACCTTTCCAGGTCGAGATAAGAGTGATTTCCATCGAATTGTTCCATTTGGATAAAATCTCCAGCTTTATAATTCATTATTACTTGATAGCCTGGTGTTGGCTTCGCGGTTAGGGTGCCGGCTTGGGATCCTAGGATCCTGGGTTTGAATCCCAGTCGATTGCTGAATTAACGCCAGGGGGGTCGACTCAGCCTGTCATCCTTCCGAGGTCGGCAAATTGAGTACCAGCTTGCTGGGATGAATGATCACGGTGTGTACCCCGATTTAGAATAGGTACACCGTATCCCTGTGCATCGTAAGAGGCGACCAAGGGTTGGCGTCAGGAAGGGCATCCGGCCATAAAAACATTGCCCCAAAGAGGGAACCATGATTGTCATGGGGCCCGCAAGGCTAACCCCCGCTCCAGCGGGGAAAATGGCCTTAAAACGATCATTCATTCATTCATTCATTCATTCCTTCATAGGAACTTGCTCCCTTTGCCAAATTTGATTGCAGCTGCAACAATAAGCTCCTTGGCGATTACATAACCGCAATGTTCAGCATTCCTCTGTTATTCCATCAAAGCCTGGTCCTTCATTGTTTTTTTTAATTCCTGATGGCCAAAAAAATTCTTCCTTGATGAATGGTGTTATATCAATATGTAAGTCTTCAACCTCACTGATAACAAACTGTGCATTCAGAGCACTTCATTCAGCAATTCTTTAAATTCTCGGTCAATCTAGTAATTTCTTATTTTTCAGTCCTTAGAACTTTTGCCACACTAATCCCACAGGGGGGATTGTGAAAATTGAAAGTATCTGGTCAATTATTTGACAATGTGATAGCACAATCTGACGTTGCCAGATATAGCTGCTGATTCATCCTCTGAGACATATATAAATAGAAAATACATATATTTACTTACAGATGATATAAAAAATATTATTTTGGATTACATATATACATTATAAAAAATAAACATTGATGAGTCTTTGACAATTGTATGTACTTCGGTTGTAGAATTTTAAAAATACTACATTTAAATAACAAAAGTTCATAAATTAGTATATTTACAGTGCCTCAACCAACATTTCATTGATGCACAGAATTCTTTTCCTTTGGTAGAGGTTTAATCGATGTAAAAAGAGACTGCACTTCCTACCAAAAGGATCGAGATTCATGTTTATATAAAGAATGCAAAATGTCTTGGCATGGGAACATTTAATATAATTATCGCAATAGGGCCTCCAAATGTCCCAAACAAAACCTTGACCCACAGGCCTCGATCACAAAAGTCGATTTATTTTCAATTCAATGGCTATTTCCAAAGCTGTTCCTAGTCGTGTCTGTTGATGGAAAGCAAAGCTGTCAATGGAAGTTGGCAGAACTAGTGAGAGGGTTCCGTACCCACAGGCAGGTTTGCTCCAAGGTCATAATTAAAGCATGACGACGTTTTCTCAAACCTGATTTGGATTTATATTGATAAATGGCATTCAGAAAGTGTAAAACCGGATTCATCAGATAAACAAAGGTAATTACAATGTGTGTGTGTGTGTGTGTGTGTGTGTGTGTGTGTGTGTGTGTATGCAATAGTATGTGTGTATTTATGTATACATGTATGTATATATATATATATGTGTGTGTGTGTATATATATATATATACAGACTTGGCATTTAATATGGAATATTTTTTTTTTCATGACATGGGTTTAATTTCTGAACTCGGTATATCAATCTGGTGAGTTTCTTTTACGCTTCGGTGATTTCTTTGTTAAAAGAACCATGTCACTGATTGTCTGTCGCAGCAAGAAGTCAATAACAGGATTAAATCACAGGTGGCGTGTCAAAATGTACGGACAGGTACATTTGACGATTGGCTTCACAATCGGGTATATAAGGGTTGTTGCGTTCTGTATTAGTGGAAAACAACTGCTGCACGTCTACAAAAGTTATTGCCGCTTTCCCTGGAGATGGTCCGTCAACTCGACAATGCTGTTTGTCATTTAGTGGTGGCTTTACGAAATTCTGGCATGGAACAGCGTGCTATTGCTTGGCAGTATGGCATCACTCAAGGTCAGGTGTCAAAGATCCTGAAACGAAATGCTCAGAGGGGTGTCCCTACTCCAATACCGAGGCGAGGACATCCCCGCAGAACCACAAGGAGGGATGATCGCCAGCTGCACCGGTTAGTCCGCAATGGCCGTACCAAGTCAGCTAATCGGCTTAGGGCTGAATGGCAGCAACTGACAAATGTGCCTGTATCCAGAAGGCTAGTCGACCAACGACTGGTTCAAGCAGGCTATCGTGCCAGGCGTCCCCTGAGAAAGCCACGTCTGACCAGACAACACTGCCAGCGCCGATTGCAGTGGGCCAGAGAGCACCGTCAATGGCAGCCAGGACACTGGAATCACGTGATCTTCAGTGACGAGTCTAGATTTCTGGTCTATCGTCAAGATGGCCGCGTCCGAGTGCACAGACAAGTGCATGAAGCCTACAACGAAGATTGTATAGTGCCAAGAGGCCAACCTGGAGGTGGTGGGGTGACCGTTTGGGCTGCTTTTCATGCAGGGGGAAAAAATGACCTGGTTGTTCTGAATGGAAACCTGAACCAGTTCAAGCACATGGCCATTTTGGGAAAAACATTGCTTCCATTTGTTCGTGCAGCCTTTCGAGGAAACTTTGTCTTCCAAGATGACAATGCACGGCCTCATTGTGCTCGCGTGATCCAACACTTTCTTGCTGACCGTGGTGTAGAGCATATGGAGTGGCCTGCCATGTCCCCGGATATGAATCCGATAGAGAACTTGTGGGCAGAATTAACGCGTCAAATCGACAACTTGGACCAGCAGCCTGCATCTGTGCGTGAATTGCAGCAGGCTATTGTAACTGCATGGCAAGCGATTCCTGTCCAAACCTTTGCAAATCTCGTGAACAGCATGCCTCAACGTGTACATGCTCTCCTGAATGCTCGTGGGGGTTACATGAAGTACTGAACTGTAATTTTCCTGTCCGTAATCCCAGTCGTAATTTAACTTTTGTTTTTGTTTAAAAAATTTTTGGCTAATGTGCAAAATAAAGAAATACTTCTGGAAAACGTACAGAAGTTTAACACAGTACTGTCTGTGAATTGAGTTCAATATCAGTTTACATCACTTTCAAGGATCAATTTATTTGCTTCGAAATGTCAAATGTGGTTTTTGTTTCTTTTAAAGGTCACATTAACAAAATCTAGAATAATTTCAACATAATTCCAATGAACTTTTGGTTCTCAGTCATCTTGAAAAGTAAGTTCACCCCCACAAAAAAAAAAAAATTCCATATTAAATGCCAAGTCTGTATATATATGCATATTAGGGTGCATCAAAATACACATTTCCAGCACATTTTGTCTCTGGGTGCTAAAAGTGTTACATTTAATGTTTTTACAACACGTGCAAAATATTTTTCCAATCCGTGGTGATCTAGAGGTGCAATGGCACATCAGCTTTTACGACTGAAGGGGGTAACCAGCAGTGTCGTGTAATCCGTGTATGCCAAGGTGGGTAGCTGACGAGCCACGGTTTACTAATTAGTATGTATACTAATTGAAAGTAAACCGTGGGTCCAAAGCAAACTCCAAGATAACCATCCACGTGGAGGTGGAGGCAAACGATGACTCACAACTCAGCTCAAGTTGAGTTGAAGACCCACGATAACGACATCAGTACACAAAGAAATTGCTCACGATTGGTTAAAACCACAATATTTAAGAGTTATACACATACACACACAAATACACCCACAGGTTAAATATAGGGTGCCCCAGTTAAGAATGAAAGATTGATATTTTATGTAACATTTTCTTTTTACCATTTTCTATAAAACTAGACAGATTCAAACAATAGACAAACTATATAGCTATAACTACAAACTATATAGATATATCGTTTAATTATGCTTGTGTTTTTCATTCTTGATTGTTTTTCCATGGGTCGATGAGGAACCCATAACCATTTACAACCCAAATCAGCGCTATAAAATGACAGAATTATTTGTCGAGACCAAGGCAGTTGTGGTTGTTCAGCACCGTGTGAGGAAAGACCTCTGCCCTCTGTGTATTCCAGGAATATGGCAGAAACGAGTCAGTCAGCACAAAACAAAGTTTTCAAAACACATCGTGATGGCATTGAATATAGCTTGCCATCTCCACCACATCGGCCTTGGGCCAAAACAGAGCAAAATGCTCAAGAAGGCAGTTGCTGAAATCCTTTGGGTTGCAACATTTCCAAAAAAAAGGCAATTTGTCAGGCACAATTGCAACTGATCATGTCAAAGACCTCAGTTCACAGGATTTTGAAAGAAGCAAAGCTGCAATGGAACACAATGACACTTTTCTTGATCATGTCATATAGGATGATGTGGCAAATTTTAATTTGGAAGGCCATAAAAACAAGAATGAATTTCAGTCCATTTCTAAGTAAATATGACAAAATGCGCTTTCTGACCTAATACACAACTCATGAGAAGAGTTATCCAAAAAAGTGTAAACACCATGGATGGAGTAAAGGCTGCAACCGAGGTGTCTCGACAGAGCTTCGAAAATCAATGGAGAACAACGATGTTTGGGGAAATATGATCACGAATGTCAACAGAGGTCTGCCACAACTTGACGGATATACAGATACATACATACATATATGTATATATATATATATATATATATATATATATATATATATATATATATATATATATATTGTTGCGGATATGAGGATTGAGTTTTTTGGATTGTGTTGTATTGTATACCAGATGGTTGTGAATTATTGTTTTAGTCTGAGCCCTCCTTGCTCCAGTGTGTATAAAGGTCAAAGGGCGTTCCGGTAGTTAATTCCATAAAGCATACATTGAAGGGCCCTATAATACCCTTGTTCAGTAGTTTATTTCCTTATTCTGTGTATTAGGTTAAGGCTTTGTCTTCCATTAAAATGACACTCCATTGCACCAAGTGAAATAAGATAGATTCCCTTCATTCTTCATTCCCATTCCCAAAACCTCCATTTCCCATTTCGTCATGGCCAAGCCTCGATTGCCAATATTACATCCCCTCCAAAACCACCATTGAACATGTGCTCGGGTCGGGGAAGAAAGGCGTGCCCGCCCGTCGTCATCAAGGACGGAGCCAGAGGGTCGCGTGACCAACCAGGGCCGAGGTGAGCACACCAATGGGCGTGTCCTGAAGGCCGGCGGCTTGATCGCCGGAGGCGTTATAAAAGCGCACGCGCAAGGTATTGCGTAAGAAGATCCAGATGAGATTTGGAGAGAGAGAAGGTTCAAGGTCAATTACAAGCAGTTGCGCCAGAGATGGCAGACGCGTCCTGAGGTGAGCCAGAGAAGCAGCGTTGACTCCACCAGGCAGCTTCAACCCGTTACCCCGCGGGAACCAGATAGCGGTGGCATCGGTGGTCGTCGAGGTCCAGCCGACGTCCCGTGCGGGATCAAGCCCGAACCATCTGCCCCAGCTGAACCTTCCCATTCCTCCTTCCAGCATCCACCTCCTGCCATTCCTATCATCATCCCCCGTGTAAGTGTGTTCGTAGTCTGTCTTTTGTCTTGTCCCTGGGAATAAGTTAAGCCTGTTAGACAAGCTAATATTTTCACTGTCTCTCTAATATCTTCTGTAAATTATTTTCTTATCTTTCCTTCTTCCTTGGTTATTTTGAGCATGTAAATAATAGGAATAAATTTAGTAGTATTGCCAACCTTTTCGTCTTCTTCTTCTTCACATCCGTGTTGCATTTTGTCTTTTCCCTATTGAATATCTGTGGCGCGATCTGGCCAACGCTCGGGAATCGGGTTATTCGGGGTAACTGTACGACCGCGGGGCCTCCGCTCGGCAAAACGAACATCTTATCCGCGGTCCGTAACAATTGGTGTCTGGGAGTGAGATACGAGGCCCGAACCAAATTTTTAAAACATCAAGAAAAAATTTGCTCAAAATTTGGAGCGGCCGAAATTTGTTTTGTTTTACAAAACCCGAATTTTGAAATCGCGCCATGGCTGGTCAAGGCGACGGGATGTCGGTGGGAGAGATAGACGGGGTAGAATCGACCCAGGACCTCGGGGAAATGTATGTGGAGGAAAGAGAGGAGGAGAACATTGGCAATGTGGTTGAGGAGGCATCAGGCGCACAAAATGGCGTCCTCGCGCACATGGTTGTTGCGGCACCAAATTTAGCCGCGCCCGTGGTCGCGGCAGCCGAGCCCGCAGTGCCAATGGACTTTTGCCTATTTATGACGCATTTCATGGCATCTATGAAGGGTGACAGTAGGGGATTGGATGCAATGATGGCTACCCAGGGAATCGACATGAAAAAAAGGAGGAAGGAAGCAAGGGACAACCCGGAGGGATATCGGGAGCGAATAAACGACAGCATAAAAAAAATGGGGGAGATCGTAGACGGCATGGGAGGCGGGAGAGGCACATCGGTGCACGACGAGGTAAAGCAGGTCGAGAAGCACTGGTTGAACGAAGTTGAGAAAAGCACGGGTAACTGAACCGGGGTAGAAATCGCGACACGGGGTTTGGAGCAGCCGGCGACCGCTGAGGTAGAGGAGGGTGTTTTATTAAAGCCAGCGGTCGTCGAGGTGAATAAAGAAAAAGTGCTGGGAATTAAAATTGAAGAGACGACGGAGGTAGCCCGGGAATTGCAGGGAGAATTGCATTTGGCGACATTGCAAATGGATTATGCTCAAAGTCCCTGCTCACATCACGATGCTGTACTTAATAACCCAAATGAAGATTTGCAGGTGCGCGTGGAGAAGGGAATCCCCTAGGTGAGGCGTGCTGTGTATTGTACGGGGAGATGTTGTAAGAGGATGTCTGGCGACAAAAGAATTTTCGCGCGGTTGGGATCGAGGAAGCATCCGGGCGTTGGTGAGGGGTCCCGTGTGAGTGGAAATGGCACGCGTGTGAGGAAAAAGTGTGCGTCGGCGAGTGGGTGTGTTATAAAGTGTGGGAGTGAAACCGAGTGCGAGCGAGAATGCACGTCGGGGTGTACGGAGTGTGACACGAGGAGTGAGTTGGTGGTGGAGCGGGTGCGAGGATGCACGTATGGGATGAACAGCGAGGGTGTGCGAGAAAGCACACCTGAGTTGGTAGTAGAGCGAGTGCGAGGGAGCACATCGGAGCGCGGTAGTGGGTGGATGCAAGAGTGCACGCCCATGGGGAGTGGTACGGAGTACGTACCGGGGGAGAGTGCGCAAGACGGTGCGCGAGGTGTGTTAAAAGAGTGTGCAAACGGTGAGTGTGCGCGAGAGGTGTGGTGTGTAACAGGGAGTGCGTTGGTGGAATGTACGGACGGCGTTGGAGCACCGAGCTCGGTGAGGGTGAAAGGGGTAGCGTATGCATGTGAGCATGCAGGTGAAGCATCGACGGTAACCGGGTTAGTGGTTAGAACGACATTTAGCCGAATTGGGCCCTCGGTGCGCGCCGGGCAGCTTCGCGTGCCGCGAGGACCAGCGGGGATCCGAACCACGGCGGTTTCGAAAAAACCACCATACGCGATCCACGCCGGGCCACGCTTTGAACGGCCGCGTCCGTGCTCCACTAGGCGGAGCGGGCAGCCCGATAGGAAGGGTCGTCATGGCGACCCCTTTTTGTTGAGGCGTTCCGGCAGGTCGAGATCGGGCCATTGGATGGCTCCGTGCCGAGGTGGTGCGTGGGATCTCGGCCCGGGTAAGCGTCCTTCCCTTCACCGAGTGCCGGACGTATCCAGCCGCTGGCACCAAGCAACCCGCATTCATTGCTCGGCTTTACGAAGCCGAGCTTTAGAAGTGAATTGGCGCACCGAGAGGCACTAGTGAGAAGACTGATGACGAGGATAGTGGTTTGGACCCGAAATTGCAAAGCAAAATTTGATGATTGGTAGAATGATTGGCAGTAAGGATTGGCAGATGATGGGTAGTGATTGGCAAATTTTTGATTTGTTGAATTTGGACGAGCAAAATTTATAGTGAGAGATACCCGATGTGGTGGGATGGCAACTCTGTCATCCCTCACAGCGGGGGCAAAGGAGCACTAGTCTTATGGGGTTTATGGCAGTGAAAACTAGCCCGGGAGGGTTAGGATATAATGATAGGGATCTAGAGAAGATGACCTTAGGTAACGTTAAGATTAGTTAGTGACAATGATACCTGTAGTGGGGACGCAGGTAGATTAGTGTGGATGATAATGACGTGGTATGTGCTTCGTTTAAAGGGAAGACGGGGAGCACTAAGTTAGCAGGGCAACAGGTAGATTAGATGATGCCGTGTGAGTGTTGGAGGTATATTCAGAAGTGTATTGTGAAAAGTGTGTGAGGAACAGGTGTGATTGCACAGGTGTGCAACTGAACAGGTGTATGGAGCAGTGTTTGAGTGAGTGAAGGTGATTGTGAGTTGTGCTGACCAAATGGTCCAGGAAGGAAGGAGGGTGCAGGTGCAACCAGGTGTGATTGCACAGGTGTGCAACAACAGGTGAATGGAGAATGGTTGTATGGAATAAATGGTATGGAATTTATGGAGTATTGGAATGGATGGTCGTGGAGTGAGTATGGTGGAAATTGTGGAGTGGAGTGGATGGTGCGAAGGTGTGAATGGGGGAAGGATGGACCCCCATCACGAATACCCGGGGAGGGTAGTGTAAGTGTTAGGTAGAGGGTATAGGTAAATTGTGGTTGGATATTGGCATCTGTGGTGCGTGGTGGAAGAATGGTGTTTGGATGGGTGCATTAGTGTTGTGGAAATGGCTGGGCGTGTAGCCTGTTAGTGTGTGTAGTTGGTTTGGGCACTCCACCACTGTGAGGATGTCGGCCAGGTGAGGCCGCAGGTGGGCTCTGGGAGCCGGTAGAGTTGTTGTGGATGGGGCCTGAGGATCCGGAGGACGGACCCGGGTAGCCCAGTGCCAGAGGGCACCAAGGGGTGACAGAGCCAGGAGGGGCCTTCCCCAGTTAGATAGGTTAGGGTGAGGAGCTTGGTAAGCTCGGGTGGCAACTACAGTGGTGGAGGTGTGCAGGTGGGTAGACCTGCTGGGAGAGCTACACGCCCCAGTCCTGAAATTGTGCAAGGGCACCGGGAGATGAATCGGGGGAGTGAGACCCCAAATTGAGAAGCACCACAGTTTGGTCAATGGGAATTGGTTTTTAGAACCCATAGTGTAAGATGGCCAATGGATTGGCAGGGAAAGACACCGGGTAGTGTAAAGTGTATTAAAGTCATTTAGAAAGTAGTTAGGATTGAAGTCTCCTCGCACCATCTGCATCCACTCACCTGAGGTGACGTAACTCCACACCATGCCATGTTTTATTATTTTTATTGTGCAAATGTTTGGAATGTGAGACGCATCATGACGTGGGTGTGACATTGTGCTTGATGTTCCATCTCTCCCTCCTTATGAGGATTGATGATGAATTGGGTGATGGCAAATTTTGGCTAGAGGGATTGTGGTGACGAATTTGGAATAGGGGAAATATGGGGAAGACGTGACAGTAGTGATGAATTTGTAAATGTGTAGATTTTGTACATATGGGGTAAGGGCAAGGGTAGTGTAGGTGACAGGGGGGGGGGTGACATACGGTAGGGACGAGCTTTCTCACTTCGCTCTCCGTACGCACTTCGCCTTGCATTGCCTTGTTTGATGTGTACCCTTGTGACCTTACCCCTCGCTCATCTGTCTTCCCCCCTTTGTCGCCCACATGAGGACCTGAGCGCCACTGGGCACCGAGGGGAGCGTGCGTGAGTCCGCCATTGTGTGCCCGGAACTCCCAGAACCAGCTGTCTGCATCGATGCACCACATTATGGACCACATGTCTGTGGCCGAGCACCACTTATGGACCCCATGGGTTGGGGCATGGCCCCTCTGCTGGAATCGGCCATGAAGGCCCGAAATCTTGCTGGCGGACCTTGGCCACAGGGCACCGATGCCCCACAGGTGAACCATACATAGTCGGCCCCTGTGGGCCATAAATAAATATAAATGGACATGTTGGGTGCATTTCATTTTATTGCAAATAGGCCGCCAGCAAAGGAAGATGACAACATCAGGAACATAGTAATAGCCAGCAGAGGGAGCCGAAGAGCAAGAGACCACCTGCAGGGTTAGGGGTTGTTGATTTATTTTTATTGATGAACAGTGATGAACAGTGCACCGATTGGTGCTTGAGGGTGTGTTGGTGCGTTTTGGGTGCTTTCATGGTGCGTCGATGCAGAGCAGACTGTCTCCCCCCCAGAAAGAACAATCACAGGTCCTGGGTTGCGTTTTGTAAATAAAAGTAGCGTCAATTGTAAATAATGCTCCCCACCGTTAATGTATAGTTTGAAGACCATTCCGCAATTCGGTTAGCTGTGGGCGTGAGTCTGCTAGGTAGGGTGCAATGGAGCAGCGGGACATATGTATTTATGTTTTAAAACTGTCGCACTCAGGGTCAGGTTAAAAGTAGAGGGAACTACACCTACGTGTCACACTAAATGAAAGTTATAGGCCCGGGACGTGCCTAAGAGGAGGAGGGTGCAGTGTTGCGGATATGAGGATTGAGTTTTTTTGATTGTGTTGTATTGTATACCAAATGGTTGTGAATTATTGTTTTAGTCTGAGCCCTCCTTGCTCCAGTGTGTATAAAGGTCAAAGGGCGTTCCGGTAGTTAATTCCATAAAGCATACATTGAAGGGCCCTATAATACCCTTGTTCAGTAGTTTATTTCCTTATTCTGTGTATTCGGTTAAGGCTTTGTCTTCCATTAAAATGACACTCCATTGCACCAAGTGAAATAAGATAGATTCCCTTCATTCTTCATTCCCATTCCCAAAACCTCCATTTCCCCTTTCGTCATGGCCAAGCCTCGATTGCCAATATTACATCCCCTCCAAAACCACCATTGAACATGTGCTCGGGTCGGGGAAGAAAGGCGTGCCCGCCCGTCGTCATCAAGGGCGGAGCCAGAGGGTCGCGCGACCAACCAGGGCCGAGGTGAGCACACCAATGGGCGTGTCCTGAAGGCCGGCGGCTTGATCGCCGGAGGCGTTATAAAAGCGCGCGCGCGCAAGGTACTGCGTAAGAAGATCCAGATGAGCTTTGGAGAGAGAGAAGGTTCAAGGTCAATTACAAGCAGTTGCGCCAGAGACGGCAGACGCGTTCTGAGGTGAGCCAGAGAAGCAGCGTTGACTCCACCAGGCAGCTTCAACCCGTTACCCCGCGGGAACCAGATAGCGGTGGCATTGGTGGTCGTCGAGGTCCAGCCGACGTCCCGTGCGGGATCAAGCCCGAACCATCTGCCCCAGCTGAACCTTCCCATTCCTCCTTCCAGCATCCACCTCCTGCCATTCCTATCATCATCCCCCGTGTAAGTGTGTTCGTAGTCTGTCTTTTGTCTTGTCCCTGGGAATAAGTTAAGCCTGTTAGATAGGCTAGTATTTTCACTGTGTCTCTAATATCTTCTGTAAATTATTTTCTTATCTTTCCTTCTTCCTTGGTTATTTTGAGCATGTAAATAATAGGAATAAATTTAGTAGTATTGCCAACCTTTTCGTCTTCTTCTTCTTCACATCCGTGTCGCTTTTGTCTTTTCCCTATTGAAAATCTGTGGCGCGATCTGGCCAACGCTCGGGAATCGGGTTAGTCGGGGTAACTGTACGACCGTGGGGCCTCCGCTCGGCAAAACAAACATCTTATCCGCGGTCCGTAACAATATATATGTATATATATATATATATATATATATATATATATATATATATATATATATATATATTGTTGCGGATATGAGGACTGTATATTTTTTTGATTGTGTGCTTTATTATTATTATTATTATTGTTTATTCTGCGCCCCCTGCCTCCGGAGCTGTGTAAAGGTGAAAGGGCATCCCATAATTAGTCCACAAGCATACACGTCAGCCAATAATAGAATACCCCTGTTCGATAGTTATATCTTATTCTGTGTTTTAGAGTAAGGCTGTGTCTCCCATTAATTGAAGTACTCCATTGCACCAGTGAAAGAGAATAGATCCCCTTTCATTCCCATCCCCAAAATCTCCATTTCCTTTCACATCCCCTTTCGTCATTGCCGAGCCTCGATTGCCAATTACCTCCCCTCCAAAACCACCATTGAACAAGTGCTCGGGTCGGGGAAGAGGGGCGTGCCCGCCCGTCGTCATCAAGGGCGGAGCCAGAGGGTCGCATGACCAACCAGGGCCGAGGTGAGCACACCGATGGGCGTGTCCTGAAGGCCGGCGGCTTGATCGCCGGAGGCGCTATAAAGGAGCGCGCGCAAGAAGGAGTGGTGAGGGGTCAGCAAGTGGCGTCGGTGGTCAGTTGGTTGCGTTGGTTGCGGTGAGGAGTCGGTGGTGGTGGTCAGTGGTTGCGTTGGTTGCGGTGAGGAGTCGGTGGTGAGGAGTGAGGAGTCGGTGGTCAGTGGTTGCGTTGGTTGCGGTGAGGAGTCGGTGGTGAGGAGTGAGTGGACCAAGAAAGAGTTGAGGGTTTGGACCAGACGAGTCAGACAAGTCCTGGGAAAGCAGCGGAGGCCACAGCAGCAACAACACCCAACAGCCACTTGGGGCCTGGACGGCGGTTTTGAGCAAGGCCGTGAAGGAACGGCGGCTGCTAAACGCACCGATCGTGCTGCAGGACCCCCTTGGACCTTCCTCTCCCTCCAGCCATCCACCTCCTGCCTTTCCACCCTTCTTGTGTACGTGAGTTTGTTTTGTTTGTTCTGTCCCTGGGTTAATTAAGTCTGTATAAGCTAGTATTTGCACTGTGTCACCTGCGTCTTATGTGTTGTAAATAAACGTGACTGCTTTCTTTTTGCTTGTGTGTATAATAAACCCAATTACTCTTCTGTCCGTCTTCTCGTTTTATTCCTTTTCCTCTTTGCATTTCGTCGTTTTAGAGTTTTCCAGATTGGGCAGCTGCGGTGCGATACGGCCAAAGTTCTGGGTGAATCGGGGAACAACTGTTCGGTCGCGGAGCCTTCGCTCGGCAAAGTAACATCTAAACCGCGATCAGTAACAATATATATATATATATATATATATATATATATATATATATATATATATATATATATATATATATATCTTCTGGCTAAACAATTGCAAAGGTTCCACTGATTGGGGGTGAGCTTATCATATCTACAGTCCCTACACATCTCCAAAGGATTGCGCTGTAGCCAATACTGGGAAGATAATTTAATTCTCAATTTTAAAGACCAGTCCACCCCGGAGAGGAAACATCCACATACACGGGGTGGCCTGGAACTGTTTTGTGAACCATAAAATTTAAGTAGAAGATCACAAGAGAATTGTGTTTCTGAATAAAGAAGGAAAAACATTGAAAAGTAAAAAGACTTCTGTTAAAAAGGGAAACAAGACCAAAAGGCTAAAGTATGGACAAGATTGCACTCCACAAACAAGGGTCAAAGGTGCTTAGGACAGACGATTGGTTTGTTCCTTTTCTGTTTCATCCCCACTTTCCCCTTCCTCTTCTTGCTGTGTTTCAGCTTATTCACCGGTGTGTCCTTCTCCCCTTGATCTCACTCTCACTTGTTTTCCCCTTTCCCCTTGGTGTTGTTTTCCTCTTTCAATTTTGTCCCATTCCATTCATCTGGAGCTCTTCCACGAGCCTCAATATGTATAAAGAAAAGTCTGGTGTGAAAAGGAATACGGAAAATAAATACTTCCTCCCACTGTCACAAGAAATGCAATGAATGTTGAATCTTGAAGGAAAAGCAACAGAACGAAGCCGAGATGGGCTGTACCAGTGCCGTATATTAACAGAGTCTGGGCAGCCTTTGATCTGCTCAACTACCGCCGTGATTGGTCGAGCCCACTTCACATGGTTTACAGGCGCCATTTTGCATACCACCTCAGCCGAGCAGCTTTCCCGCTGCACCCATTCCGTGCCATTGCTTCGTATCGTTGCATATTTCATTTGAGTAATATTTCAATAAAATCAACCAATATGGTGTGTTGTGCCGCTTGGGGATGTTCCGTTAGACCAGGACAAGGTCGTATAATGCACAGATTTCCTCGAGACAAGGAACGAAGTGCTATTTGGGCGGTTAAAATACGCCGAGTTGGATGGAATCCATCACCTTACTCATATTTATGTTCGGTAAGTGAAATCGCTTAATATATATTGATTTCAAATCAAAAGTGACATGACACGTGTGTATTAGGTCTCTGGTGAGCTTAACATTTATTTAGTCAACCATATATATATATATATATATATATATATATATATATATATATATATATATATATATATATTATTTTAGCGGTTGCCGAAGACGACAAGAAGAGGCCATTTCGTTAGGTACAAAGGTTGTTTATTGTACAGAAATCTCCAGCAACTGCTAGCGAACGGAAGTCGTAACGGCTTATATAAAACCAAGAACCCTCTTCGGAGGGCATGGGTCCAACAGCCGCGCGTGCGTCACGATGACACAACCAAAAGCCCGTGTGCGTGGGTTAGACCAAACCCATCGTAATGGTAACCGTCACATGCGGATAAGTTAACCGCGACAAGTGAATAAGGTAACCGCGACATGTGAATAAGGTAACCACTACATGCGCCCCCCCAGAAGGCACGCCACGGGCGTGTACGTAGTTCGCGGGTGGAACAGAGCCGGGCCGCGGGTGGAACAGAGCCGGGCCGCGGGTGGAACAGAGCCGGGCTGCGGGTGGAACAGAGCCGGGCCGCGGGTGGAACAGAGCCGGGCCGCGGGTGGAACAGAGCCGGGCCGCGGGTGGAACAGAGCCGGGCCACGGGTGGAACAGAGCCGGGCCGCGGGTGCTGAGCAGCGGTAGCCGTTGTAGTTGCAGCAGTAGGAATTGCAGGAGTGGCGAGCAGCAGTGCGCGCGAAGACAACAAAGCAGCCGTGCATGCGCAAGAGATGAGCAGCGGTAGTAGCTGTAGTTGCAGGAGCATCAGCCTCGGGATCCGCTGTAGGAGCAGTAGTAGGAGTGGTGAGCAGCAGTACTCGGCCTGTGTGCGCGGAGGCGACAAAGTAGCAGTACTCGGCCTGTGTGCGCGAAGGCGACGAGCAGCAGTACTCGGCCTGTGTCCGCGAAGGCGACGAAGTAGCCGTGCCCGGCCTGTGTGTGCGGAGGCGACGAGCAGCAGTACTCGGCCTGTGTGCGCGAAGGCGACGAAGTAGCCGTGCCGCCAATGCCCCGTAACGGCGTTCCTTCGGAGGGTCCCGGAGCTGGTTCACCCCTCTAGTCGTAGAGGAGGAACCGAGCGCGATGCGCGAACCACATGGCCGCTCGTCGTTGCTAAAACTCCGGCAGTTCGAGTTTAGGTCTTGTGGAAGAAATTGCGGTCGCAATCCTGCCGTGTTCATTTGGCCCCCGAATACGTTCGGGGGCAACGGGGTCACCAGTTTAGTAGTTGCCGAAGACGACAAGAAGAGGCCATTTCGTTGGGTACAAAGGTTGTTTATTGTACAGAAATCTCCAGCAACTGCTAGCGAACGGAAGTCGTAACGGCTTATATAAAACCAAGAACCCTCTTCGGAGGGCGTGGCTCCAACAGCCGCACGTGCGTCACGACGACACAACCAAAAGCCCGTGTGCGTGGGTTAGACCAAACCCATCGTAATGGTAACCGTCACATGCGGATAAGTTAACCGTGACAAGTGAATAAGGTAACCGCGACATGTGAATAAGGTAACCACTACATTATACATATTCCCTGTAACATTTTTCGTGTACATATGCAGTGTATAGGGTATATATATATGTAAGGGATTATGTATAATAACTGAAAATCAGGTATTATACATAATCCCTAATTATACATATACCCTGTAACATGCACTGTTTATATATGCTTATATATCAGGAAATACTTGTTTATGACGCAATATTTGTCACTGTTTGTGTCAGTTTCCTGAGTAAAGTGTTCTTTGAAAACGTGACATTTTTTGTGGGAAAATAATACTGTTTCCAAATATTATATTGCCAAAAAAAGCAGTTAATTTGGATTGTTTCAATAGATAGGACTCTGCACAACGTTGCGGGTGTAGGTTGATATGGAGCCCAAGCACACAGCCGTAAAACGACGTAAAGTTACGACCGGAGAGCATGGCAGCAAAAGTATGGCAATGCGAGCGCTCGTCAAGAAATTGAAATAGGATATATGTATATACACGTACACATTTGATATATATATCTATTTTATCTAAATATATCACCAAGGTTATAATGTTTAATGGCGGATTTCTTCAAGAATAACAAATAAACAATGTACCTCTGAGTCTGTTTACTTTTTTTTATTGCTGATTATGGTGTGAGTCAAGTTATAACAACATTTGTGAACCCAAGCTAATGAATAAAATAATAGACATTGTACTTTCGTAACATTATGGGAATATTGTATGTTACATTTCCAGATAATAGATGAAAACTAGTATACAAGCTCCATTTTATCAAATTACAATTTCATGCCAAGAGAAATAAAATTTATCAGTATGCTGTATGCAGCCGACAATAAATCGTGTGCCGCGACAGGCAAACAATTCGTGTGGATAAATGACGCCGCTTGCAGATTTTATTATTCCAATAACAAACAACACGTCACTTTAACTTGAATTAGTTGTTCCTCATTAAATCTGCGACCAAACAGTAATAACATCGATTCCCTCGTCACAGAACTACAGGATTGCCACAGCTGACATACATCTCGCAGTGCCAGCACACGAAGTTAGGTATGCAACATGGCGCCAGTATTTCAGTTGGCCAGACTCTCAATATACACCGCACTGGGCTGTACTATATTGCACGGCCCAGCTGAACTTATTGTTCTGTCGTGGAAAGCAGCCACACGATACACCTCCATGTACAGATCCTCAAACCGCACTTGTCCGCATTCTCAACAGCAGAAACAGAACAATATGCAAAGGAATTATGACTCACATGAACCAACATGTCAGAGCAAATGAGCAAACATGGATTCACATATGCACCACTGCTCTTTTGCTCCGACGAGGGGCTGATGGTCAAAACGTCAGCGGCTCCTTGCTTCTGACTGTGTTTGCATACTCTTATTGGTTAGCTTGTCTGCCAAAGCAGACTGACACGAGCCTGTATGTGA
>NC_136267.1:159490327-159512827 GCF_964187855.1 Myxine glutinosa | reverse complement strand
TGCTAATATTCAAAATAGAGGGTTGTTTCCTGCTAACAATGTGAAACAAATCATTTTTTGATCATACCAATGAGATTCAATAAAAACATCACTTGTTGTGTAAGATTCCTAACTGTACCAGTCATTAAATCTAATAGGTAGTGGTGCTAATCCAAGAGTTAGTTTAAAAGTTAAAAGGTACGTTTAAACAGCTTGTTGAACAATCCATATATATTATGGAGAAACAGGAACATCCAGCCTTGTCTGCATAATCACACATTGTGCCAAAAAAGTTTGATTTGCACCTGGAAGTGAAAGCACAAATTGTAAGGGAAAATTAAGTCGAGTCAATGAGCTCGATTTAGCTCAAAGTGACTCATAGTTAAAAAGCAAAGTGCTTTACACCATTATGAATTAAAATGGTATTATCAAGGTCATCGGCTTCCACAGTATTTGAAATTCATTTCTGCTTCCTGGATTTGCTGCAGGTCGAGCTGCAATTTCTGAACAAGTTTTGTTTGATCAAGCCGCCCAGGACAGCAAATGTGGTAAGTCATGAGTAATATATTTTATTGCACAATGGGACAAAAACAAAAAACACTCCGCTTGATTTACCATGATAATTGCACAGAATTTGACAGTTGAGGTCTCAACTTGGATGAGCCTAAATGTAGATGAAAATTATAGGCTTAAGGAGACTATGCAGCATCCTTAAGAAGTGAAATCATGATTGCCCTCGGTAGATGAAGACCACTACTCACATGTGACATGTGAGCACCTGGGAAAGTAAATTTATTTATAGTGTAGGAACTGCAGCTCGTAGAGCGGCCACACTCTGAAATAGAAAGCAGTGTAACCTGATGTCGAGGATTATTCCAAGAAGACCAGACAACATGCATCCGGCAGTGTTAAACAGGAAGTTGAAATTTGTACATGGTGCCGGCAATACAACACATACTCTTAACAGAGACACAACATGGGATATTGAACATTTACCAAATGTTAGGAGACAGGGTACCCAGACTAACATCGTTCCAGGGAAGGGCACACTCCATGATGCACCACTATCACCAAAGCACCAATGCTATACTTTACGGTCGAGTCGGGAATGCATGAACCGGACTCGATAGCTAAAAGATAAGTGTGCTACATATTCACCGTACAGTGAAACCAGGAAGTGATATCAATTGATACGAGCACACTTTTCAGAATGGTCACTGGCAATCCATTCTCGATTCTCAAATTATCAGTCACACCTTTTGTGTTTGGTAACATGTTCTCATGAATACTCAAGAAACATTTACTTGTTTCTTCAGAAGAAGAAAAAACAGTGAAAGTAACAATCCAATCCCCCATTTGTATCAGCAGTCTCGACCTACACATGTTGTGTGAATCTGGAGATTGTAACACCAAACATAAGGTAAGTTAAAAATTAATTATAAGAGAATGGTCGAGTACTAAACATTTTGCCATATATGCAATATCAAAGGGAGGCACAAAGGGAGGCGCAAAGCACCCCTCCCTTTATATAAGAGGTCGTTTCTCTGTATACAGCTTTAACATGGGGATTGAAAATACGTTTCCAGGCTTCTACTGGTATTATATATATATATATATATATATATCCACGACATCCATTTTTCCGTTCTCCAACCTATAGCTTTGTCTTTAAAAAACTCAACGTTTCGGCCAGCAACCCAGCGTGCGCTGGGCCTCCACTAGCCTTCATCAAGAGAAGTTCCCTTGTTATATATATATATATATATATATATATATATATATATATATATATATATGTGTGTACATATATTCACACTTTATACCCCTTTAGAAAGAAAATTTAATTATAATCTGCTGGCTCAATGGCCTAATGGATAAAGCATTAGCCTCCCAAGCTGGGGATTGTGGGTTTGAATCCCGTCTGGGTTGAATATATTTTTCCCCTTACTTTTGCAAGTCATTTATATCATCTTGAATAAATTATTGTACGATGAACAAATGCATTTTGTTCATATTGAAAATGTATCTTGTGAAAAATGCCACAAGCATAGAAAAGGCTCCTTTATATGGGATGTGCCATGTGGAAAAGTATAGAAAAGAAGGGACATTCAAAAATATATATTGTGTGCATGCTGTACTACCCTTGTGTTCTTAGGAGGAACCAAGTAATGCTCTAGAAAAGTTCATATAAAGGGGCGCCAATTTGATTCATACACCTGCGTGAAGAAGTAAATGTATTTTATTTGCCAAATGTAGGGTGCCCCTTTATATGAAATGCCACTTATCTTGTATTGTTTGGCATTTTCTACAAGCTATGGAATGTCCCTTCTTTTCTATACTTTCCCACATGGCACAAACCATTATATAAAGTGGCCATTTCTATGCCCCTGGCATTTTACCCAATAATTTATTTCGTTTTCCAACTTGGTACATATCGGATGACACTTATCGAGAAGATGTGATGCAGAAATGCGTCTAATAGCACTCAAATATTTAAATAAACTAAGAAAGCTTTCCGTTCCGGATTGATCCGCATGAAGGTCAAATATGCAACTCCTTCCACCCTAATCAAAGCTATGTTTATTGAACCGGATCTGTCGTGTTATTTTCTGATATATTTTTGTCCCTGTATTGCTGTTTGTGTTTTTGTCCAATTTTCCGTGTTAAATCGTACTTTGTTATGCTGTATTGCAAAGGTGGGCGGTCCGCTTCGAAAGTCCGCTTATCCGCTTATCCGCTGCAGCGGACTAACGTTTTCGAAGCGGATAAGCGAATCGGAACAACCCCCGGAAACCGAAGCGGATAAGCGTAAGCGGACTACCGAAAAATTAAAGCGCATCGCGATTCGCCAAATCAGCTGTTAGCCTGAGCCGTTACTCTAGAATTGTGAATATTTATTTAAGTGAATAATAAGTGAAACCCTAACAACTCGGCTCTCGCCCAATCTCTTCCCGCTCGAGTTCCATGATGCTTGGGTAACTCTATTTCTCAGGCATAACACGCCGCTCCCGAGCTCTGCCTCGGTCGAGCGTGTGTTCAGCTACGGGTCGGACATCCTCAGGCCTAAGAGGTCGGCCCTGGCTGCACCGAACTTCGAGGCCCTCGTCTTCATGAAGGGCAACCTCCAAATCCTCAAGAAGGCCCACGAGGTGGAGGAGGAAGACGAGGACTAGTCAACAGACTGCTAGTCTGTTGACTAGTAGACTCTCTTGTCAAAGAAAGGACGGGCAAATTGATTTTTCTTTAATGTAACTTGCATATATTAAAATTATATTTAAATTAACTGTAGAGTAGAGTAGAGTCGAGTGGAAAACTTTATTTCAATAAATTTTGAATAAATTTTATTTAAATAAAAATGTATATTTTTGATCTTAAAAGCTTTGTTTGTCTTTGTAGTAGTTAGAAATGGCTATTTAGGCTTAAAAAGCATTGAATTCCCTTTAGAAACGTCAAAAATCGCTTTAAAAACGTCGAAGCGCTTTAAAAAAATCGAATCGAAGCGGATAAGCGGATAAGCGGACTAAGATTTTCGGCCGCTGAAGCGGATAAGCGAATCGGACTACACGGGCTGGCGAAGCGGATAAGCGGTAAGCGGACTTAAAATTTTCCGAATCGCGCCCACCTTTACTGTATTGTCATTGTGGAGCTCAGGCCTACTCCTCGGATAGCAGGCAAGTAAAATCTATCTCAATTTTGAGGCTGTTCCTAATTCCACTTCTTGGTGAAGAATGTTTTGGCCTTTCTACCTCTTCAACGTTATCTTATTCTTCCTCTTCACTTCAATTTTTTTTTTTACTTTTACTCCAAAACATGATCTCAATCTGCCTGCTACTTGTACCTCCTCCTGTACTTCATTCATTGTATCGCCCTTTTCTCAATATCTCCAATCCAAATCTTTATTGAAGGAAATGCTTCTTCCTTTCTTTAAAACCCAGGTACACATGAGCTGGTACATGTTCACTAAAGCGGCAGATGTGTCCAAACAGGGAATAGAGTCTCCTTGCAATATTGAGTGTGATTGGGCCCGGTCTAGTGATCTCACAAATGGTCCTGTTTGAGACTTGGGTCATGCCATCGAACCCCAAGAATGTGCCGTTGACATCACATATGAAAAGCTTGCAGGATATCTTGGTTCTTTTTAAAAAGGGTCCAGATTGGGAAACAGATTAGAAAAGGCCTTCAATATTCAAGCACTTGAGAGGTTTCATCAGATTTTCCAGTTACTACAGATGTTACATCCCTGGTTTAGTCAAGATTGCTGGACCTATGCATAACCTAGTAGCAGCGTGCTGCCAAGAGAAGATTTAAAGTGTTTCCAAGAAATGGACATGGGAGCATGAAGATGCAATTAAAGCCAGGCTCACTTCCACCTTATTTCTTAGGTGTGCCGACTTTTCCAAGGCATTTATACTTGAGACAGACTGGGAGCTGTGTTATCCCAGACCTAGGATGGGCAAGAGCCAAGTCATTGTGTAGGCCAGCAGAGGTCTATGACCTCTGGAGAAGAGCATGAGACATTGAGACATTATAGTTCCATGAAGCTTGAACAGCTGGCTCCAAGTGAGTGGTAACATAGAAATTTAGGAATTATCTTGTTGGTGCAAAGTTCACTATTTTGATGGACAGTAACCCCCTGAGCCATCTGCAGACAGCAAAACTGGGAGCTGTGGAGCAACGTTGGGCCACTCAGTTGGCATTGTTTGACTTCAAGATGACGTAACAGAGTGGCAAGACTAATGCCAGTGCCAGCACCCTGTCAAGGAAGGTGTCCACCAGTCGTGCACCAAATGAAGAGTATGATGATAGTGATAGTTATGTTATGTTTCAAGTGACAGTACAGTCCAATGATGTGCCCAGAAGCATGAAGAACACATTTTCAACTGGAAACGTCACATCAATTGCAATTCTCCAGGAAATACAAGCAAGTACACCACTACCAGCAGTTTCAACCATTTCACCGTTTTCAACAAAAGAGCTGATTGGTATGCAACAAAAGGATCTGATGATGACGGACCTTGCCATTTTGGATGCAAAAGAGGAAATAAAGATTGCAGAGCAGAGAATCTATGTTCAGGAATACAATTTTTCTGTTCAATCAGCGGAAAAGGTTCTTCATGAGATAGGGAGTGCTATCCCACAATGTTGTAGACCCTATAGATGGAGATCTGGAACAATCCATTTTGCCACAGTTTCTGCTGAGAGACTACAGTGTCTACCTGACAAAACTTGACATCAATGCATTGCGAGAACCAACCGACTGGTTAGGTCGAGATGTCACTGGCCAGGCTTGCACAAACATATTCAAACGTGGTGCAAAGACTTTGAAAGATGTACCTTGTCTAAATACCCACAACCAGATTTGAAGACATTGATGGAAAACTTGCTAGCCAAACGTCCATTAAAAATTCTGGCAATGGATTTCACGGTGTTGGAACCTGCAGACGGGAGGGAAATCATTCTCATCATGACTCGTGTATTTATTAAGTACACGTGGGTGGTGCCAACAAGAGATCAGACAGCTTTGACAATGGAAAGAATCCTGGTGAAAGAGTCGTTTCCCTAATATGGCGTTTCCCTGGATTACACACTGACCAAGAGCATAGTTTTGAATCTCAACTGATTCAGGAACTTTGCATAATTTACGGAATCAACAAGTCCAGAACGACTCCCTACAGTGCACAAGAGAGCAGCCAGTGTGAAAGATGTAATCATTCTTTCGACAAGCTGCTTAGAACTCTACCCGCTGACAAAAAGCGACATCGGCCAAAACACTTAGCTGAAGTATTGTATGGATTCAATGCAACTCCCCACAGTTCTGCCGGATACTCACCTGGAGATCTGGAAATCAAATGATCATCTGGAAACATCTGGAAACCTGGAGATCTGGAAATGAAATGAAATGAAATGAACATCTGGAAACCTGGAGATCTGGACCTGGAGATCAAACCTGATGATTGATCATGACCAAAGGATGGCAATTCATGTAATGTTGAATTGGGATGCTGACGATGAAGATTACTTGTTTTTCAACAGTTGGTTGACCAATCACTACTATGCTTTGTCCGATGACTATGGAAGATCAGGGAAGCTTCTTGACAAAAAGGAAGACAGCATGAAGAAACTATTCAACCGCAAGGCTAAAGGAGCTCTAATTACTATACAGGTGTTACTCAGGAATCGGACGTACAAAGACCATCACAAGATTCACGATATTTGGGGACGTAAAGTATACAAAGTAGTGGAACATTGTGATCCAGAGAAGGTGATCTACATTGTAGAACCTGCCGATATGTCTGGATGGAGGTAGTGTGTGAACCAAACAGAAATGAGAGGTGGTAGCATTCTGATTGCTTCAGAAAAGGTGACATGTCCTGTCCATCATTGAAATGAGACCGACAGCTAACAGAGAATTGCAGGTGGCAGATGCACCAGAGTATACTTGGAGCAGATGATCAGGAAGAGGAACTCACTGCAGCTGAACCATCTTCCAAGAAGTCATCACGATCAACTGCGGGGAAGCACTCTAACCCATTTAAGGAGCCTCACTGTGTGTCCGGCCTTGAAATAAAGACACTGTCTGAGTTTGCTATTGAACTGAGTGCCACACTTGGTGAGCAGCTCATGAGAACTGCCATGCTGAAGGTGGATGCCCAGTGTAGGACCACTTCAGGTAGAAACAAGTAGCCCCAAGCTTTTGGGGGTAGTTCACCTTTTCAGTACTCAAATGGTAAATGTAATTAGCTGTGCGTTGTCGAGGATGACAGCATTTATCCAGGGAACATTGTGGCATGGTGAATGCTGTAGATTCACCACGTATCGTTGTTCGGTTATTTTGATGTTTGAGGTGAATTTTCAAACCTTTGATCAAACTGGATGTTGCTGTATGTAATGACTCCTCAAATTGTATTTGTAAGAATTCATGTTGTTGTGCAAATTTACACTTCTACTGGTATTTCATGAATCTCTGTTACTTTAGTTTGTAAAAAGTAATTCGTATTAAAATGTTTAACTCGGTGGTACAGTGTGGATGCCTGCAGCCAGACTGATTCTTTCCGACGCCATCTTGGATTTCCAGGAACGCACTGTTCGAGCACTCGTCTGTTCTGGATGTCCAGATAGACAAGCTCTATGTATGAATCCTGATGGCCACAATGCGATGTATCCACTGCTTTCTCTTCTCTCTTTCTTTATCTGCGATTTGACGACATATTCCTGTCTATTTAATTGAATCAACGGTTACACTTCCGTATCCATCTCTTCGACCCCATGTCACCTCCTCTACCCCTCAGTCCTCCCGACATCCCTTATATGTGCACGTCTCCCTCTATTTTGTCCCTTAACCCTGCCGTTGGTGTTTCCCCCCTCTTCCTACTGTTCCTTTTGTTTTGTTACATCCTGATCCATTCAGTATTGTATTCTAGCTCTTCCATGAGCCTTGACTTTTTATAACAAAAAAAAAGAGGCTTATTATATATTATACTTCAGGAGATGAGCAGAGAAAAGTTTTTAAAATTAAATTAGTTATCAACATACTTTAAGAACAATGTAGTCATGGTAATATATCACCGAATGGAAACTGGGTCATGTTTTGATTTTAGTTCTATTTATGAGGGTAGTTAAGCAGAGAATCAATTGCAAGTCTCTGGGGTTGTAAAGCAAATATGAAAGTAAGACAGACTTTCAGCAAAAGGCATGAAAGTGGAGAACTGACATAATCTTAAGGAAAGCGTACATTATGAGAAGGCAGAGCAGGCCATGTATAAGCATCTGACGTGAGGTAGTACATTTATCTGTCAGGGAATAAAGCAAATAGGGAAAATAAAACAATAACACAAACATACACAATATTATCCAACTCTACAGACAAGGTGTTGGATTAATACATAGAAGCTGACTTTAAATTGTTTAACTCCAATTCACTTTTCGCACTAGAATCAACACGGCCTTTTCCTCAGGCCCAAGGCCTGTTTCCAAGCTTTCATCTTACTATAATTCACCAAATTTCCGTCCGTCCGTCCGTTCACAGGTACCGCAAAAACGGCTGAACCGATCGCAACGAAATTTTGGGTGGGTAATCCTGGGACCACCTGGAGTAAAATAGGCTATATTGTTTTTCCAATTTCAGATTTGGTCTCCAGCATTTTCAGATTTGGACTCTCGCCTTAAGTTATTGTCCTGGGTACCGCAAAAACGGCTGCACCAATCGCAACGATACACCTCCATGCCCATGCCCACAGAAACTCTAAAATACCACTCAAAAGGCCTGAGAATTCCATCTTTTCCACACGTTTCGTCTTCTGGGTTGCATTCGTCCTGCAATACACGCAACATATTCACTCGGCATTGCCTCCAAATGTGCTAATGGAAATGCCCAGTTAATTTCGAGCCATGACGGCATGGAGGATAATAAACATAGTGGCATCAAGTCTTGACAAAGTGAAAAAAAATTCTGAAGAAATCTTCATTTGTATTGTGAGTGTGAAAACTGCCTCAGAACCTTCTGGGCCTTTCGAAAGTGTGAGAAAGTGTAATATTTATTCGAACCTCTGTTGTAGTTTGGAAACATATTGAGTTGGAAATCATTACCATGACAGAAAAGGAGATGCATATCGACATCGTGGTGGCCGATTCGGAATGCGTAAACCTGACGATTGAACGTCACCACAATAGTGCCATCGCACAACTTGATTTCGGAGATGAATGTTAAAACACATTTCTTCAAACAGACTTAGTGGTGTCGGAGCGTTGGCTCTGAGCATGAGAGGTCGGAGGTTCGAACCCCAGCCGAGTCATACCAAAGACTTAAAGAAATGGTAGTGTTGCTTCCCTGCTTGATGCTCAGCATTAAAAAACGATAGACCATGTGAAAATAACCATAAGTTTGCAATTATAGTGCACGCTTTGATGGCCCTAATGGCCTCCTCCTGTATTGAAGTTCTGAGGAAGGGAACAAACGTTATTATAATGAGTAAAAATGGCAGATAGTCCGTGCCAGCAAAGAGTTTGTCTGTCTCATTGCTGCCAAACCAGATATGAGTAGCTATTGACTTTGATCTGGTCGGATGAGTCTATACAATATCAGTTAATTATAATTAGTGCATTATGTCACATTAAAATACACATGACATATAGTTTATTATCACGGTCACTTGGTGAACACACCAATCCCACCTCCATGGTCACTCCAGGCCTGGTCCTCAGTGGCCCCCAAAAACATGGTGTAAGTGAGCCCATGAAGGCGATGCAGAGTGTCTAATAAAATGTTTTACTCTGATTTATCTCACAATTGCACATACAAGGAACATTGCCTTGCGATATACATATATACATATGTGCCTCAGGTTAATTGTGGTTGAGATTATCCATTTTAGTAGAAAAGGCACAGCCAACCAACAAATAAGACAATTCTCTACTCTGCCAATTTGCAACATCGAAGAACGAGTGCTGACTTTGCCTCGAGTGACGTCTCATTTGTGGTCAAAAAATTTGATGCATTTTCACCAAAACAAATACCTTTTCATCAAAACGGATGCGTTTTCACCAAAACGGGTGCGTTTTCACCAAAACGGGTGCGTTTTCACCAAAACAGATACCTTTTCATCAAAACGGATGACTTCTCACGAAAACAGATGCGTTTTCACCAAAACGGGTGCGTTTTCACCAAAACGGGTGCGTTTTCACCAAAACGGGTGCGTTTTCACCAAAACGGGTGCGTTTTCACCAAAACGGGTGCGTTTTCACCAAAACAGATACCTTTTCATCAAAACGGATGACTTCTCACGAAAACAGATGCGTTTTCACCAAAACGGGTGCGTTTTCACCAAAACGGGTGCGTTTTCATCAAAACGGATGCGTTTTCACCAAAACGGGTGCGTTTTCACCAAAATAGATACCTTTTCATCAAAACGGATGACTTCTCACGAAAACAGATGCGTTTTCACCAAAACGGGTGTGTTTTCACCAAAACGGGTGCATTTTCACCAAAACGGATGCGTTTTCATCAAAACGGATGCGTTTTCACCAAAACGGGTGCGTTTTCACCAAAATAGATACCTTTTCATCAAAACGGATGACTTCTCACAAAAACAGATGCGTTTCCACCAAAACGGGTGCGTTTTCACCAAAACAGATACCTTTTCATCAAAACGGATGACTTCTCACGAAAACAGATGCGTTTTCACCAAAACGGGTGCGTTTTCACCAAAACGGGTGCGTTTTCACCAAAACAGATACATTTTCATCAAAACGGATGACTTCTCACGAAAACAGATGCGTTTTCACCAAAACGGATGTGTTTTCACCAAAACGGATACATTTTCATCAAAACGAATGACTTCTCACTAAAACAGATGCTTTTTCACCAAAACGGGTGCGTTTTCACCAAAACAGATACCTTTTCATCAAAACGGATGACTTCTCACTAAAACAGATGCTTTTTCACCAAAACGAATGCCTTTTCAGCAAAACGGACGCCTTTTCACCAAAACGGATGCTTTTCACCAAAACGGATGCGTTTTCACCAAACTGTCTCACGATCTCGCGAGATCTTGGAGACAACATTACGGATTTTCGAAGCTCCACACGGTCTCCAAGTTTTCAAAGTTAAGTCATTGTTCACAATTGTATTTTGTCGAAAGTGTATTTATCTTTCGGTGTGTGAACCTATGGGCATGGATGAACAATGGATGAACATGCCGTTCATCCTCCCCATGCCCTTGGAAGTTTCTCGGTGTTTATCTTTCATAAATTAATCGTTTCTGTTTTCCGCGCCGCGTGTAAGGCCTTGCAGCGTCAGGCTTCCCCTGTCGAAGTTTGTTCCTTCCTTCGCTGTTTTTGCTAGGTTTTTTGATTTCCCCTTCTCCCCCAAACTTCACCGAACATCTACTCTTTGTCTAACGTTGTAACCCCCACCCCCCCCCCCCCCTCCAAAAATAATAATAAATAAATAAAACTTTTATTTCCCTTTCTCCTCGTGTGCTTTCGTCACATCGTTCGCCTCTGTCCATGTGCGCTGTCCCGCCTGCCCCCATTATCCCCTTGCCTTCCATCTTTTGCCCTGTTCAAGTGACTCGTGGTTGTCCATCAAGGCCCTCTCCCCGTTGGTATTTTTGTGAATATAAGACTGTTCTTCACGGTTCTGAAGATCAATATGTTTAAACTTCCCCCTGCAGTGTTTTATTCAGTGGTTTATTACAACACGCTGTTTTTCTTCCCATTTAAAAGGCTCCTTTCAGTTTCCTCTTCAACTCATTCCATTTCAAAAAAATATTCAATCTCTTATAATTCTTTCTCACTACATGCTCTAAATTCTCATTCATTCCACCCCTCCTCCATCATTCTTAAATGGATCGCTAACTTGAAAATCACAACAAACCCAATTTATTACAAATGTTCATCTTTCATTAATCATCCACTTTCTAAACTCCCCCCTTGCCCCTCCGCTCCAAATCTCCCCCCTTGCCCCTCCCCTCCAAATCTCCCCCCTTGCCCCTCCCCTCCTAAACTCCGCCCTTTCCCCTCCCCTCCAAATCTCCCCCCTTGCTCCTCCCCTCCAAATCTCCCCCCTTGCCCCTCCCCTCCTGAAGTCCCCCCTTGCCCCTCCCCATCTAAACTCCCCCCTTTCCCTCCCCTCCTAAACTCCCCCCTTGCCCCTCCCCTCCAAATCTCTCCCCTTGCCCCTCCCCTTCTAAACTCCCCCCTTGCCCCTCCCATTCAAAACTGCCCCCTTGCCCCTCCCCTCCTAAACTTCCCCCTTGCCCCTCCCCTCCAAATCTCCCCCCTTGCCCCTCCCCTCATAAACTCCCCCCTTGCCCCTCCCCTCCTAAACTCCCCCCTTGCCCCTCCCCTCCTAAACTCCCCCCTTGCCCCTCCTCTCCTAAACTCCCCCCTTGCCCCTCTCATTCAAAACTCCCCCCTTGCCCTTCCCCTCCGAAACTCCCCCCTTGCTCCTCCCATTCAAAACTCCCCCAACCCCTCCCCTTCAAATCTCCCCCCCAACCATCCATCCCAAATTCTCCCTCCTCCCACCTCCTTCTCAAAGCTGCCTCCTCCCCACTTCATCTCCCTTCAAGCTCATACCTCCACCTCCCCCAACCTTTTACTTTCCTCTGCCCCCCCTCAAAGAACCCCTAACTGTGCTTCATCCCATCACCATCAAACCTTTCATCCTCCTCATCCTTCCCTTTCTTGTAACTCTTCTGTAATATCTGAAACACTATCAACTGCTCTTCCTACCTCCCCCTCTCATCCTTCATCTGACGCTACCCCTCCCCTCCCCTGTCCTGCACCCGATGCTCCCCCTCTCTCCTCATTAAGGGTATGGACCTCAAACATCCGGGGCCTTCGCTCAAACCTGATTGATCTCTCCATTCAGGTTGCTTCTGACAATCCAGACTTGATCTGCTTAACTGAAACTTTCCTCCTTCAAGATGTCTCCGATTCCTTAATATCTCTTCCTGGTTACTCCCTCCTCCGGTATGATAGACCTGAGCCTCGTCCTGGTGATGGGGTGGCTATCTTTATCAAAAACTCTCTTCCTCACTCTCCTTGCACTGCCCTCTCTCCACCCCACCCCCAGGAGTACCTCTGGCTACGGCTTCCTCTCCGCTCCCACCTTTTGTTCAAATGTGTTCTGTACCGTCCTCCAAACAGTGATGACTCCATTTACATTTCGCTGTCGGACAACATGGACCAACTTCTATCAACTCATCCAAACTCTCTCTTCCTCATATGTGGTGACTTCAACTGTCATCATGCCAGCTGGCTGGGTGTGGGTTCATCTCTCACCAGCCATGGCACCTCAGCAAAGGACTTCTGCGACTCATTGGGACTGACACAATCTGTCAATTTCCCGACCCGGTTCTCAGTCCATGGAGTATCTTCTCTTCTGGACTTGGTTGTGACTAACTTCCCTGCAAATGTCTGCTGCTCTTCTTCTGCTCCAATCGGTTCTTCTGATCATGTGCTTGTTAAAGTGGACATCTCTCTGGCCATTCTCAGAGAGCCTCCTCAGCACTGACGGGTCTGGCATTTCACTCAGGCTGACTGGCACGGTCTGCAAGCAGCCATCAATCATCTGGAGATTTATCCCATCTCGTCTTCAGTTGTCTTACCCTTCCTCCCGTCAATGGTACACTGAATCTTGTGGTGAGGCAGTTGCCCTGAAACAACTTGCCTTTGCCTCTTGGAAGGCAAATCCAACTGAAGGCAATCTCAGTTCCTTCCACCAAGCTCGGAACAAGTGTGTGTCTACCATCAGGAGTGCCAGGAAGCACTATCTCTCCACACTCAAAATTGAACTCTCAAACCTGTCTCCTTCCTCCAAATCCTGGTGGCATCTGGTCAAATCAGTTTCTGGTGTTTGTTCCCCCTCCATCCCCTCCCTTACCTCAAATGGCTACACAGTTGGCACCGCACGTGACAAAGCTGAATGCCTCAACTCTGTGTTTGCCTCAAAATCTTGTGTCCCAAACCCATCTCTCTCTGTTTCCACCTTTCCCAGTCGAACCCAACTGCTCCTGGACTCTGTGTCCTTCTCTCCTGATAAGGTGGGGAAGTTTTTGTCAAACCTCGACTCTGATTCCTCAACTGGACCAGACGGCATCAGCCCACGGGTCCTAAAATCCTGCTCTGCCGCTCTATCTCACCCTCTCTCTGTTCTTTTCACCCTCTCTTTTGCTCAAGGTCATCTGCCAGCATCTTGGAAATCAGCAAACATTACCGCTTTACACAAAAAATGTGCAAAAACAGATCCTTGCAACTACAGACCAATCAGCCTGCTTCCAATTATCAGCAAAGTCATGGAATCCATCATTGCTTCGGATATCAAATCCTTCCTCTTCTCCAATGGCTTGATCTCTGATCATCAATTTGGATTCAGACTAGGTCAATCTACGCTGGACATGTTGCTTATGCTGTCTCAACAATGGATGGAGGTCCTCAATGCCAAACAGGAAATCAGAGCCGTCTCACTTGACATATCACGTGCCTTCGACACGGTCTGGCACCCACCTCTGCTCACCAAACTCTTCTCCTATGGTAGCCATGGAAATCTCCACTCATGGCTTGCAGACTTCCTTTCTGGTCATAGGCAACGTGTGGCCCTGAATGGATTTCTCTCATCTCCCCTTCCTGTTCTGGCTGGAGTTCCCCCAAGGTAGTGTTCTGGGCCCTGTGCTATTTCTGGTCTTCATCAATGATCTCTCTGACTCTCTGGAAAATCCTCTCTATCTCTTTGCTGATGATTCCACTATCTGCCGCTCCATTCCTCATCCCTCAGATCGGCAGTCTGCAGCCTCCTCACTCTCTGCAGACCTGGACAAAATCACAGACTGGTCAAACAAGTGGAACATGTCTTTCAATCCTGACAAATCTCACACTCTTACGATGTCTCTCCGAAAGGACCGACTGGAAAACCCTCCCATCTACTTTCTCAACAATCCTCTCCAAGAAGTTCTGTCGCTCAAGCTTTTGGGTCTCATTATCTGCCATGATCTTTCTTGGGAAAACCACATTTCCAAGCTGGCCTCCAAAGCGTGTTGCCGACTGGGCATCCTCCATCATGCGAAGTCCTTCCTTGGCACACCTGAGCTCCTCACGACATACAAGGCTTTCATCCGCAGCTCAATGGAATACTGCTCCCCCCCCCCCCCCCCCCTCTGGGCTGGTGCTCCTGCCTCACACCTAGCTCGGCTTCACGCTGTTGAAACCAAAGGTTTCAGAATCATTGGAATCTCCTGCAATGAAGTTAACTCCGAGGGCCTTTCACTCACACACGGCAGGCAGGTTGGTGGTCTTTCTGTCTTCTACCGACTCCACTCATGCCTTGTTCCCCCAGGTCTCTCTGTGCTCTGTCCCCCCCAATATTCCTTCAGGTCGCACAAGATCTGCCTGCAACCCTCTTATGGTTAAACTGCCAAAATCGAGGCTCTCTGCTCACCTTCACTCTTTCATTCCCCTTTGCTCCAGCCTCTGGAACAAACTCCCCCACTTCCTTCAATCCTACTCCTCCCTCCAGGTCTTTAAAACAGCTGTTCACCACCATCTCTTATCTTCCCCCATCCAAAACCTTGATCTTTTCTACCCCCGCTAATTTACCCCAGATACTTTTTTTTTTGAAATTCCAACTTCTTTCCTGGAAGTCCTTGCAGTGTTCATATGTTTTATACCTCTCCCACCTCCCCCAAAGCCCTCTCCCTCCCACATTTCTCCTGATGTCCCTGCGCCAAATGTTGTGTTTGTGTCCTTCCCCCTCTCTCCCCATCTTGTCTACCGCTCCCCTTATTTTTTCTGTTTTATGTGTCGGTTTGACTTTTTGTGTGATTAATGTTGGCTCTTTCTCAAGCCTCGATCTTGTATACAAAAAACAAACAAAAAAAAAAAACGGATGAGTTTTCTCCAAAACGGATGCATTTTCACCAAACCAGATACCTTTTCATCAAAACGGATGACTTCTCACTAAAACAGATGCGTTTTCACCAAAACGGATGCGTTTTCACCAAAACGGATGCGTTTTCACCAAACCGGATGCGTCTTCGCCAAAACGGATGCGTTTTCACCAAAACGGATACCTTTTCACCAAAACGGACACCTTTTCACTAAAATGGATACTTCTTCACCAAAACGGATATCTTTTCACCAAAAAGGATGCTTGGGGGGGGGGGGGGGGGAGACGCAAGCAAAATAACATTTTTCCCCCCACCAAACCTTTTGGGGGCACTTTCTTCCCCATGCTTCCCCACTTCCCCATGATTCCGTTGCTTGATTGCAACTTTTTCAGCATTATCCCAGGCAGCGAATGCAACTTCTTCACCATTACCTCAACCTCTTCTTGACAGTATTACAATCATTACTTCCTTATCATTACAAAATGTTGGCAGAAATAGTACTGGTCCAAGTCATTGAGAGACCCTACAATATCAGATAATCTCAGGAGCATAAATAAACCCAGTTATAATAAAATTCAAAAGTTTAAACTCCTAAAAGGTAATATCTGTCCACTTTGGCTCTTAGATGTACATTGGTGTTGTGCCTCTATTTATATCACCAGACAGTCATATATATTAGGAAGCTCAAGGAGTGGACGCGTAACAGACATGGAATCCTTGTGCTGATCGGATACTTCACTTCTTCAACAGAGGTTGTGAGTTCAAATACAGTTGAAGGCAACAATGAACATTTCTTCTAGAAACTGAGTCAGTCTCAGGGGAATCACCATGTCACTGGCTCATGATTGTTATTGGAGTGTTCAACAACACAAGATGCTCACGAAGGGCCTCAATCTCTGAAGGCCTTTACTGAACTTTCTGCGTTTTATTTTATTGAGCTTCCTGGGTTTTATAGATCTTTAGATGTGGATATCTATTCCACCTCATCGAATGATGATGCAAGTCCACAAACCAGACTCAATGCATGCAATTGCTAAAATTTGGGATGGATGTTAAAATTATATGACAGGCAATGCCAACTACATACACCAAATGATTTTTAAAAACAAACAAACAATGAAAACAAGTCACAAACAGCTTTGACGGCATTCGCTGTCTTGTTAAGAAAGGTCGAGCTCATCTATCTGTGTTTCTCCAGTAGTGGGGCGGCTTAGCCCAAATATTCAAAAGAATTGTGCATTTTGTGATACAAGCACCAAATTTGGCACAAATGTACATTAATATGTTGCGAACATTTTCAGATATTGGGCCACTTGAAATTCCGTAATTTTTTTTTTCAAATTTTTTCAAATTTCGTAATTTCAAATTTTTCGGGTGACACCGTCACAATTTCGGTCTTCGAGGCCGGCCGATAGGCAAAGTGTGACCGGAAGGGACGAGGTTCTCCTGACCACGTGGCCCTCGATCTGGGAAGCGAGAGGCGTTCCATTAGTGGACGCGCCCCTCACGCCCGACTTTTGGGCGGCCCCGGCAGGCCGTTTGTTTTGACGTTCCGTGACAGGCCCGCACCCCCACCTCCGGGCCGACCGGAAGCTTGTGCTGAGTACATCATACCTGAACAACTCAGTGAGGCAGAACACAGCAGTGCACACCAGGGTGACCCCTTCAGTGCATAAACCAATTAACCTGTCCACTGCAGGGCATATAGAAATGAAGTTATTTTCTGCATATAATAATAATATAAGTTCAGTTCTATATAACAATTTCTGTTATCACCACTACCACTACAACTACCACTACTACAAGCTTTGTCTGGAATTTTGTGGACTAACACACAAACAGACATACAGACAAGCTGGGATCAAAATATTACCTCCTTCCACCATTGAGTGTAGAGGTAAACATCATGGAAATTATATCATGCCCTAGATTTAATTCATGCTTACCCGTGTATTTGCTTCACTGGTTCACAAGGTCTTTTGCATACATGTAATTCAGACTCTCGTCTTCATTGCTGACCACACAATGTTCGCAACATATTAATGTACATTTGTGCCAAATTTGGTGCTTGTATCACAAAATGCACAATTCTTTTGAATATTTGGGCTAAGCCGCCCCACTATATCGGCTGGCCTCGAAGACCGAAATTGTGACGGTGTCACCCGAAAAATTTGAAATTACGAAATTTGAAAAAATTTGAAAAAAAAAATTACGGAATTTCAAGTGGCCCAATATCTGAAAATGTTTGCAACATATTAATGTACATTTGTGCCAAATTTGGTGCTTGTATCACAAAATGCACAATTCTTTTGAATATTTGGGCTAAGCCGCCCCACTATATCGGCCGGCCTCGAAGACCGAAATTGTGACAGTGTCACCCGAAAAAATTGAAATTACGAAATTTGAAAAAATTTGAAAAAAAAAATTACGGAATTTCAAGTGGCCCAATATCTGAAAATGTTCGCAACATATTAATGTACATTTGTGCCAAATTTGGTGCTTGTATCACAAAATGCACAACAGGTTTGCTATGCTGCTACACTACAGTGAAATAAGGACGAGGTGTATTTAAATGTGAAGGTCTCCTAATTCATAATTCCCGAATACATGAATGTGAATTGGACGACAATTGCACACATCATTCACGGAATGCTTCCCACATCAATCGACACGACATGCGGCAGCACCGCCACCATACATCATGTGGTGCATCATTGGTGGCATCGTACATGCAGTGGGGATTCGTACATGTGTTATCATCAAATGTTTACATCTAATTGGGTTATTGCAATGTTTGGAGTCAACCGTGGACATGAAAACCGTTTGCAATTGGGTGTAGAGGTTTATAGAGGGACGTGAAAGCAACAAAACTGAGGCTCATTCAATACGACTTGAAAAGGCCGTTCACTGAACAACATTCGGTGTGTTGAATCACATTTGTAATCACAGAATAATGGTGATTATGGTGGAAGAAATCACCATGGCTACAGGCATATCAATTCATTATGTGTAAAACTGTACATGATTTTGCGTACTGACCAGCATATCCAACTGTGACCATTCCTTGTATGCCAACGCTATAGCAAATTTGAAGATGTTCTACGAGTATTTCATCTCAATTACTTTTCATGTCTGTAGTGCATTCAACTCTCACCACTCAGATGTCAAGGTCTTTTTTGACCGTCACTTTCTGGCCTCACTTTACCTGTTACCTTCGGAACTGATATTCGCCCCTTGTGTTTTGTGTTCTTCTGCAAGCCTTAACTACCAAGATAGTGTACTGTTGAATGTGGGTCCATCTGTCTGTCTATGGTACTCTTTAGTGATCCACTGAGGCACAGCCATGTCTGCAATTTAATCAGATATATTGGTCTGGGCAGCAGTCTACTTTCTCTTCCAGTGATGAGTCCCATGCACTGTCTAGTTAGTGGACCAATTTCTAAAAAAAACTACTCTCATTCTTGCACCAGTTCATACCATCGAACTTACAGCTATTTCGCATAACGTCTTGTCCCTCACGAAGCAAGTAGTGAGCCAATTGCTAGAAAGCAGCTTGCCTTTTCCCCCTGGCCAAAAATCCAACCCCTCTGAAGGGGAATGCCTTCTCGCTATGAAGCTTATAACCATTTTGTATCCATCCTCACGCGTGCCAAAATTCAGCATCGGAACAATTTATGGTCCAAGCTCAATGGTCTTTCACCATCCAAAATAATGTGATAGCAGTTGGCCAAGTGGGTCCCTGGAACATGCTCCTCTTCTTCGGTTCCTTTGCTCTTTATGGATGTGGTCATGATTAACAGCGCTCATGCTAAGGTTGAACACGTTAACTCCATCTCTGCAAAAATGGCCAAGCTACATCATATAAATTTTGGATAGATATTGGATGAAAAGCAAGATTCAGATGAAGAAATACCGACCAATCATAACTCTACCATTGCTGGTCCTCAGGACATCAGTACACTGATCCTCAAAAATACATCCTCTGCCATCCTTGTTCCTGTTGCTCTGATCTTTTTTGAAGGTTCTCCCCACCTTAGGCAAACTCTAAACAGCAGAGGGCATTGCGCCGGCGGCACAGCCAATGAAGCTACCCCGCAGCCTTGTGCTGCATGCGAACGAAGAAGACTATGGAATAACTACTTAGTTCTCATGTTGGACACAGTCAGATCCTTCTCAGAAAAGCAAGGTTATTACAGTTCCTGACTGTTGATATTCCATCTTTATTCTTGTGCCAGGATGATGATTATTCACAAATAAATGAACAAAACCAAAATGAATTAATCACAGTCCAAATTTACATCTAGTCAGTTGCACTAGCATGAATGTGAGATTCAGTGGATTGAAAATAGGTCCTAAAACCTAATTGCACTTCAAGTAAAATCCCCATCACAGTATTCCAAAAAAAAACCATTAATGTCATTTTTAAGTAATGGTTCTAGTATCTACCAGACTCGGGTGGTGTGATGGTTCGAAGGTCCACTCGTCTGTGAGGCCGCAGGTTCGAACCTGACTGGGTCACAACAAAGACCTCAAAATGGTATGTGCTGCTTCGTCTGATGATCAGCATTTAAAAAGATTACAGCACGTACAAACAACCATAGGTTGACAAACATAGTGTCGGCTTGATAGGCCATATGGCCTCCTCAAGCATTACAGTTCCTTGGAAGGGAACACCGATATATACTGTATGCAAGTAGTTGTGCGGCATTATGAATATAAACTCATTTTCTCAGTCCTTTCACCCACTCATGGAAAGCTAATGAGGCGAGCTGCCTCCATGGCAATTAGCATGAGTATCACACATTGCAATAAAAAAAACTCATCAAAAGCACATTCTTGGAACCCAAGGGAAGTACTAAGATGTTTTCACTCACAATATCTGGCCTTTGCAAGCTCCAACAGCTCAGTGAAAACATCGCAGGAGAGTAACAGAATGAATGTCTGAGATACATTCTCCAGACCCAATATTATTCAGGCCTTTAGTCACATGAAACAAAACAAACAAGAAAAAGCAATCAGAGATTGCCGACCCTCACCAGGATGTGTTTTCAGTGGTTTTTAAGGCTTTTGTGTTAAAATCTCTGATTGGTCGATCTCGTGAGATCTTGCCGGTGAGGGCACGGTTTTTCAAAGCTGTCCACGCTCTCACGCTTTCGAAGTTCAGTAATTGTTCACAATTGTATTTTGGTCGAAACTGTATTTATCTTTCGGTGTGTGTACCTATAGTGTTTCCCTAGGAAGATTCTTGGTGTTAATCTTCCATACCTGTATATAAAATCATGGGTTATTTCGTGCCGTGTTTTTTTGTGCGGCCTAGTACTTTGTTTCCTACCTTGAGGCTTTTTTTCTCTCAGCGGTCGATTGTGGTCCATTTACTTTCGTTCTCAGTTTTTCCCAGTAGCCTGGTGTTGGCTTAGCGGTTCGGGTGCAGGCTTGGGATCCTAGGATCCTGGGTTTGAATCCCGGTCGACTGCTGAATTAACACCAGGAGGGTTGACTCAGCCTGTCATCCTTCCGAGGTCGGCAAATTGAGTACCAGTTCACTGGTAATTCCCTGTGTGTCGCAAGAGGCGATTAACAGGGCTGGCGGCAGGAAGGGAATCTGGCCATAAAACATTGCTTCAAAAAGGGACCATGGTGCCCGAAAAAGACCAACCCCTGCTCTGCGGGGAAAAATGGCCTTTAAAGGTGGTCTGTCTCTCAGTTTTTCCCAGTCTTTTCACCCCATACTTCCTTGTTTAAAATCTTAACAAGAAAACAAAAAAAAAACATTTCCTTCTTTGTTCTTATTCGTTTACCAACTTCCTTCCTGGAAGTCCTTGCAGTGTCCTTGTGTTTTATACTTCTCCCACCCCTCCCCCCCCCCCCCCCTTCCCATTCCTCCTCCCACCAAGCCCTCCTAAAGATCTCCCGATGTCCCTGCTCTCAAATGTTGTTTGTGTGCTTCCCCTTCTCCCCCATCTTGTCCACCTCTACCCTTATTATGTTTTGTGTGTCTGTTTGATTTTTTTTGTGTGATAAATGTTAGCTTTTTCACGAGCCTCGATCCTGTACACAAGAAAAAAAAAAAAATGGCGGCCAAACCACGTCACCGATCACGTCATCATCATTATTATTTTCTCCACCAATTTATCCCCAGATGACGCTCAATAAATTTCATCTTGATCGGATGAAGTTTTGTACTTGTTGAATTATGACATCATAATGGAGGCACCTATGACATCATCATTAACATATTTTATTCCCCATTGAGAGTTCTTTACAATGAGCCATGCCTCAATTTTTTCTATTCAGCACTTTCAGAGAAATAGAGGTGCAAAGTTTTTCGCCTTTTCCAAGATGTCGGCCGAACCACGTGACCGATGACGTTATCATTATTTTTTTTTCTCCACCAGTTTATGCTGACATGTCGCTTAAGAAATTGCATCTTGATTGGATGAAGTTTTGTACTTGTCGAATTATGAAATTATGACATCATAACGGAGGCCTTGGGCCGAGAGTGTTAAAAATTGGGCACAGTCCATTCCAGGGCAAGACCAATATGTGTGTAAAGTTTGGCGATTCTACGTGCAACTGTGTAGATGTAGTGCTGCGCACAGACAGACAGACAAACAGATGAAAAATCGGTCAGAGACCGAGGACTTGCCGGAATTTACTTTTTTATCGGCCATTTAGGACAAATATGGCGGCCGAACCACGTGACCGATGACGTCATCATTAACATATTTTATTCCCCATGGAGAGTTCTTTACAATGAGCCATGTCTCAATTTTTTCGATTCAGCACTTTTGGAGATATGGAGGTGCTAAGTTTTTCGGTTTTTCCAAGATGGCGGCCGAACCATGTGACTGATGACGTCATCATTAACATATTTTATTCCTCCTGGAGAGTTCTTTACAATGAGCCATGTCTCAATTTTTTCTTTTCAGCACTTTCGGAGATATAGAGGTGCAAATTTTTTCGGTTTTTCCAAGATGGCGGCCAAACCACGTGACTGATGACGTCATCATTAACATATTTTATTCCCCATGGAGAGTTCTTTACAATGAGACATTTGTCAATTTTTTCTTTTCAGCACTTTCGGAGATATAGAGGTGCAAAGGTTTTCGGTTTTTCCAAGATGGCAGCAGAACCA